>NC_134954.1:52627154-52932154 GCF_965638725.1 Aptenodytes patagonicus | reverse complement strand
CTCAAATTTGACAACTGAAATCCACATTCCTGTCGTGGTAATTCAAAGCTGTATTTGGCATTCTGTTTTGCTTTTAGTAAAGTGTTCAAAGCCAACAGCACACACAAAAAATAACTTGCAAAGCATCATGCTTGACTACCAGACACCGTGGCACGGCCCCCAATCTCAAGAGAAGCCATTCCAAGACACTCATATGTATCTCCCAAAACCTCTTCCGTCTCTCTGCCTCGCCAGCAATGGCCTGAACATCCCCCATTTACAAAACAGCACTTTCCAGCTATGCACTTTGGTCTTTGTACACGCATAAATCAGTCAAAAGTCAAGAAACTTCAAACATGAAGTTGTGTGATTGCAATTATGTGAGCTGTGGCACAAGATTTAGACACATGTTCACATACTGTACGTAACATAATACTGCGTAACAGTCCTCCCAAATTCCTGACAGCATCTACTGCAGGGCTCTTGAATAAATGACCATATATCCCACACATAAGTTACTGGCATATAAAACAACTGACAGAACTACAGACATGTACAAGCTATACTGAAATGCAAACAAGAGACAGTTCTGGTACAACAAAAGTGTACAGATGCAATTGTATTCAAGTCCACTGCAGTCCTTTCATTTTAAAACCTTACAACATAAATTCAAATCTATACAGCTAAGCCATGACGCCCCTGTAACTCAAGATATAGAAGATAACATCCAATGAAAAATGTTGCTGCGATGTTATAGTGCCTTTCAAAGAAGATTAGTTATTTTCTTTAATTTCACCTGTATTTCCCAAGTAGTCCCTTTTTGATACTGACAAGACATTGCATTTTTTTTTAAAAAGTAACTTTGTGCGATAGTTATATATGCCAGAGCTTTTCTTTTTGCTTTCTCCATATTAGAGCTTCAGAGAATATGTTTGGGACTTCCTAAATCAGGGTGCTGGGGGTTTCTGTTCTTAATAAATCAGAACCTTTAAGAGCCCATATGAGAGATGTGGGCTCATGCCAGACTTCCACAGTAAATCACAGGTAAGGTCAGATAAACCACAGCACACGTGGTGCACTCAATGAAGGTCTGCGCTTCCGAAGGCAACATGGACATAACTGTCACAGAAGCCAACCAAAGGGATTTGAATCCACAAACAAGAAGGCCAGGCCGGGCCACAAACTCAGCCCAAGTGCCAAATGCACTGTATCTGGAAATATTACCCACTCAAAACCAGCACAGGCGTTAGCAGCGATGCAGCTCTGATCCAGTATGGGCCAGCAGCCTCGTGCACTGCTCCAAAGCTCATAACCTCTGTTAACATCGCAAGGTATCACAAGTTCAGAATCGATGAGAACACAAACTCCTATAAATACACTGCATTGCAAATATTGCACGCTTATTAGTTTGATTCGAGATCATTCACATATATAAGCCAATGTCTGTGAACATACTGACATGTTTATATTTCAGGGCCTATGGCTTTCAGGCGAGATACTTCATTGTAAAATGCACATACATAAAGTAAGGTGTGCTGGTAACATCCCATGAGCATGAACACAAAATAACAACCCAGGCATGGCTGGCAGCTTATGCCAGTTTTCAAACAGAACTACCTAGTGAAGACCCACAATTATCGCGACCCAGGAACATGGTGCTAATACAGTACATTATAGTACCAAGCAAACACCAGGGTTTTGATTACTCTGTAACCCCTGAATCTGTATTAGAGGATGTAAATTACAGTACCCAGAAAAATCCAACAGTATGAGTTGTAAGAAAGAAAAAAGTAAAAAGCATCATCATCACATTAAAAATTAATTTCACAAAAATGTTTTTCCTTATCTAAATAGAGGTACTCAAGGAACACCATTTTTCTTTAAAATAAATAGATATATAAGTTGTGCTGCAATAATCTGTTTCAGGCTTGTATGCCGGGTATCTGAAATACATCCAAAAATACCTCACGTATACACTCTACGTGAATATTATATGCACGCATATTCATAACAAGTGTTGCAACACTGAAGAAACCCACGCTCGATAAAACTTAAACTACATATTTGGACGGTGGTTGTTGTTTTTCTAAGAGCTTCAGTTTCCCAGAGAAGACGAGCACAAAATGCCTGCCACTTTACTCAGCATCTTTAACATATACCATAATTCCTTTCCAGGTATTTTCTAGAGCATTTCATGTCAAGCTACCTGCAGGAGCGTGTGCAAAAGTAACAGAGAGTGATACAAGTCTGACAACTACTGGCGTGGAAAATGGAGAAACACGGACTGCGTTATACATTTTCAGGATGTCGAATCCTTGTTACCAAGTCCTCACATCGCTTATCAACCAAAAAAAAAAAAAAAAAAAAAAAGAGGCAAGCAAGCAGCTACAGGAAGACCTGAAAAACAAAGACTACCCATTTTCACTATTATGACTATTTTAAGTTAGCAAGTTTCCTGCTTGGGCAATGACGTTTTGCAGACGCTACAAGAAACGCTACACGGTATTCATTAAACTGGGGCAAATCAAGTAAAATTATACAACTGCTCGGTATGCAAGTATCCCTGTATAAAAGTTCTCCTCCGCCACTAACCAGCGTTCAGCAAGTAGTTATTTTAGCTAAAAGCACCGAGCGATTCACTAGCTGTATAACTGCTACATCTTGTGGCAATACATTTCAACGCAAGGAGGAAAACCAGACAATACCCGAAAGGGAATAGCGAAGGGACTTGTTTGCTCATAACCTTCATACAGATATTCCCTGCAAACACCCACAACACCCTGCTGTCGCTGTCGGTGTAACACAAGAGGGGAGGAGCAGGGGAGGGAGGAGAAAAATATTATCATCTAAGGCGTGATGGAGGACAGGAGAAAGTTGCAGTCATTCCGTGGTGGCCGTAAAGCGCCCTGTCACTTCTGGCCGTAAAACCGGCCGCCCCCGAGGGCGCCTTCCCCACGGGGACGAACCCTCCGCCGTCGGCCCCTCTCTCCTCCCCACCTCCATGATGCCAAAGTGCCCGACTCCCTCCATCCAGCAACAACGGCCGCATCCTCCGGCGCAGCACTTTTACTTTGCCGCTGGCGGAGGGGAACCGATTTCGGGGAGGACGCGGCGAGCGGCCGCCCGAGGAGAGCCGCCGCGGGAGGAGACGCGAGCGGCGGCGGGCGGGCGGACGGCCCGGGAGCGGAGGGAGCGCGGCCGATCCCCCTCCGCGGCCCGGCGGCAGGGGGGAACAACGAGGCGCCGCCACGGTGACGAGCGGCGGCGGGAGGCGCGGGCGGGGGCGGCGGACCCCGCTCGCCCAGCGCCCGAGGCTCCCCTCGCCGCCACCGGGCCCAGCGCTGACCGCGCACCGCCGCCGCCGGGGGCACCAGCCTCTCCCGCCGCCGCTCCCCGCCAGCCCGGGACCGGCCTCCGGCGGCGGCTGCCGGGCCCCTCCCCGAGGGCCGGGCCCCCCGCGCAGCCCCGCGGCGCGCTGGTTACCTTCCTTGGGCGGCTTGCCGGGCGGCGCGCCGTGGAGCTGGGAGGCCGCCGCCGCCGCCGCGGAGCAGCCCTGCAGGCTCGGTGGGGACGTGGAGAGCCGGGACCAAGATGGCGGCCCCTCCAAACTTCCACTGCTACTTTGGACACTCATCAAGCTACTTTCCTGGAGCCCGGCAGCCGCCGGGGGCGGCGGGGGAGGCGGCGCGGCGGGGGGACACCCAGCGCCGCGCTCATGGCCGGGGGGCCGGCCCGACACCGGCGCGGGGAGGCCGCCGGCGGGGAGCGGGCTCCGGAGGCAGGCGGGGCGCGGGAGAGACGGGGCGCGGGGCCAGCGCAACCTGCCCGCACCTCTGCACTGCGTCGCCGCGGCCGCCGCCGCCGAGCAGCCGCCTGTGTCTGAGGCTAACCTTCCCCGCCGCCGCCGCTGCCGCCGGGGAGGGGAGGGGAGGGCGCAGGCGGGGAGGGGTCATGCGCAAACACGATCGCGAGCCGAGCGAGCGCCGCGCTCCGCCGGCGCCCAGTGGAGCCCGGCCGTGCTGTAGCCACCCAGGGGCGGCGGGCGGGGAGCGGCGCCCCCCGCGCACGCACCTGCCCCGCGGCCCCGCCGCGGCGCGGCCTGAGCACGCCGCCCGGCCTCTACCCTGCGCCGGCCCGCAGCCGCCCGCCGGCTGACCCCGCTCCTCACGCACGCCCGTCCCGCGTCGGGGACCTCCCTCTCCGCCACAGCGCGCACCTTCCGCGCCGCGGGCAGCGCTCCGGAGGTGGCTCCCCCGAGGCCGCGGCGCTTCTCTCCGTCCAGCTCTCCTGGGCGGCCCGGTCCGCCCGCGCCGGAGCCCCTGTGCCTTCCCCCGCGCCCCGCCACCATGGCCATGGTGGCGGGGCGCGGGGGAAGGCGCGGCGGCGGGGGCGGGAGCGGAGCCCGTACGCGCCGGGGCCGCGCCACCCGGCACCACCCCGGCGTGGGACCGCGCGGGGCGAGCCCAGCCCGCTGCTGCGGTAAGTACGGGCAGTAACTGCGGGGCTGAACGGGGTACTTCCCAGCACGGTCTAGGTGAGCGTTGTTTTTGCAGCTTTTCCTCCGGGGGCTGACAGGGGTCTGCCGCATTTCAAGTGTTTTTCTTTTCCCGAACAGGACGGTGTGGCCGTAGGGCCTCGGGGGGACCCGAGAGAAGCTGTTGTCCTGAGGGAGAAGGTGTTGCTCGCCAGCCGTAACCTGCCTCGCTGCAAAGCAGCAGCTCCCACCAGATGAGCTGAAACTCGGGCAGGAGCCGTGTGCCAGGCCCCACCATCTCAGCCCAACAGGCTGAGGCCCCCAGCTGGGCACCAGCCCTGACCTGTGCATCTTTCAAAACGTACCTCTCCGCCTTGAGTTAGACTAAAGTGCACACATAGCAGAATTTAAACCCAATTTTCAGTTTTTCCTTCCTTAAAACTAACATAGTCTTGACTGAGAATGTGAGATATGTGGCAAAGTCAGTTCTGGAACAAAGCCTTTTAATTTATGAGTGCAACTTAGGTATGACAATGACTTTGATCACTTAAAAAAAAATCGTGGTTCGCAGATATATTGCATTCTGCGTATATAAAGAAGTCTGTTCATCAGCCAGGCATGGCGCTCATTTTGTGGTTGCTGCGTGGAGACATCCTGGCCCATCTACTAACATACTTTCCCCTCTATTTGAGAATGGCAGGAACAGATTACTAATGTTGGGTTGCAGATCTGTGCACAACACAGATATTACCAATTCTGTCTCTTCCTTTTAAAGTGACATCTGTCAAATTATCTAAGATTTTCACCTCCCACTAGTATACAGCATAGCTGCAAGTTTCTTAGCAATTCGATATTAACTTGAAGTAAAAATGAGTATGTTTACTTGCTAAATAAGTCTGTTCCAGGACATATATTTAGTAACAGCTATACATTTTTTTGGCAGAGAGAAGTGATCTGATACTTCAACCAAGACTTGTTTTTAAGGACTTGATCCTAGAGAAGACTTCTCAGGCTTTACCTAAGCAAATTACACCAGGAAATTGCTAGTACTTAGGCATGAAATAAAACAGCGCTAGTTCACTCTGACTGCAATATTAATATTTAGCAGCTGGCATAGAAACTTCTTGCAAGGTTAAAAACAAAACATACTCATAATCCCAGAATCCATACGATAAGCCTAAGTGAACGTGCACCTCATTTCCTGATGAGTATATCCTGCTGCAGCATGCTGCTTTTAAAATCTGCCAAGTAAGAAGCACTAAGTTAAAGAAATTCAGTCTCTTTGTTTATACTCATTTGCATCCACTTAATACAAACCCCTGCTACCCTTTCAAAAACATACACAAACAAACATTCTTTCTGCCACTTTTGCTTAGAAACTGTTGCCTACAAGTCATTCCACTGATACGGTTGGGACTCCTTGTTTAAATAAAGCATCAGTCGCTTTGACTAAGGGAACAGGATATGAAGAGGAAGATCCCATTCATTACTACTTCTAACAGATGTGCAGTTTAAATATTATAAAAACACTGCAAGGTCTTTTAAACTGTCATGAATTAACACTATAAAAAATAACCAGATCTTTGCAGTATCTCCTCATATGTTAGAAGGCACCTCACTGAGGGACCAGGAGTGAGTGGGCACGTACTGCAGGGCTCCCCACCAGAGCACTCATTAAACACAGCACCCGCTGCTTGGCAGAAATGGGTACCTGCTGCAAAATACAGGCTGGAGTCTACTTCTCGTAATACAGCAGAGCTGTATCTCTTATTTTTGTGAGCTGTTGATGTAGACTGAAAGCAGAGTGTGAATTGTATAGATCATCTCCAGATGAGACAACCTATATAACTTTAAAAATACATGGAGCTAGTATATTGCCCCTCCGTAGTTCATAGAAAACCTACTTTCTTAATGTGTTAGAGCTGACACTGATTTTAAGGTATCCCTTTATTTGTAAAGCCATGTTGCTTCAGTGTTACCAGTTTAATAGTATCACGGCAGGAGAGAAGAACATCTTCATTAATACCTTTTAGAAATTTCCAATCATATTCTAAAAGACTTCCCGTATTACATAGCATCATAAATGTACATAATGCTTTTCCTTGAATGCCCTGTCTTCATTTTGCAGTAAAACTTTATGGCCCAGTGGCCAGATGGATAACCTCTCTCTCACAGTGGTGAGCAGTCAGCTCTGTGTCACCCACCCAAAATGTTAAAAACTAAATCCAACTCCAATAGTACTGAATAAGTATTACTCATTCTTTTTTAAAAAATATAATAAATACTAGATCTTTTTCTTTGGTTCTAGTTTTCAGGAGCAGAATAGTCTGCTATCAAGGTTCCCTGTGTAAACACTGCATTATCATCAACATCAGACATAACGTGAGGTAGTGGATATGGGGAAATCCCCTTTCAGTGGGATTGCACTGGATAATAATAAAGAAGGTGCGACATACCTAGCTACAAGGGAAAGCTTGACTCCAGGTGAAGCCCAAGAAAGCTCATTTAGTTTTGCTAACTGCTAAGGAAGAGGACCTCAAAATTCAGATCAGAATGGAGAGGAGTGAAATGCCTATGTGCTATTTTTCTCATGAGAATGTGTCAAATGGAAGTTAGCAAGGTTTATCACAGTAGTAACATTCGAATCAAGGACACTTGAAGAACAGAAAAGCATCATGAAATTTCATTATTCCAAAGATAAATAAGCAAGCAGCAAAAATCCTGAAAAACATTAAAACCATGAGAGCTTTCAACTTTGCCACTGGAATTATTTGTGCAAGAAACTTTTATCACAGTAAGTTCACAGTCTACCCCTAAATCTTTAGAAAAGTAAGAGAAGTTAACTGGCAGATAGCGAAGGAAAGGGCTTAAAGAAAAGAATTGATGGGCTGCATAGTGAAAATAAGGAAGATGACAGCAGGAGCGAATTTCTGGAGACATCTGCATTGCATCTATAAAGGTAACTGTGCACTCCGTCAAATGTCAATTTCAAAACTTTTACATACATCCTTTACAGAACAAAAAGGCATCATTTCAAACACTGGTAAAATCCAGAGTTTATCCCAGATGTTCCTGAGGAAGAATATGCTATGATTGTGGGACCAATTACAGAGAGATTATAGTTTCTTCCCTATTCTGAGACCTTCACCTTCACTGCTCACAGGCACCAAATACATTTTGGTGTCCTCATGAAAAATATGTACTCTATTAACATTAAATAATACATGTTCTTAATAACTGGCTATGTCTTATCTCTCTTCTTCCCACCAAAATCAATTTGATATTCGCTGGCTTAGGTTTCATGCAAGCAGCACATACTGCAATACCTGGGAGTAGTGACTGATCAGGTCAGGTAACCGATTATATGAATAACGTATGTTTACATATAGGTTCTACATAAAACCATTTTTTAATTATGTCAATAATTACAAGGAAGGCCTCAAATTCCCGGGACAATCGGAAGAAGTAGAGGTAGAAGAGGAACTTGATTTATTAGGCTTGTACTTCTAGGAATGAAAGTCAAGAGTTTCCAGAATTATGATAAATGACAACATTCCTGGAAAAGTATTAAACTATATGCTTCCAAACTTAAATCAGTCTCTATCAGCTAGAGATCAGGAAAATGTCAGGAATCGGAGATCATTAGTGTCTTTACTTTGGATGCTTTTGGCATCTATTCCTTCACCTGCTTCTTTTGATTAAGAGTTCTAAAATATGCCCAACAAGGTTATTACATCTCTTCTTTTTACCTTTTCATATATTTAATCAGAAATATTTAATATGTAGCCTTCTTCCATCTTCTTGGACTTGGAGCAAGTTACCTGCTTCGACAGACAGTAGAGCAACCCAGCCTTGTTTCTATTCTTTTCTCAAACAAGCAATTCTCTTCTGTAAGCAATATTCAAGTCCTTTGATTTAGCCCATCAATTATTTGCAATGCCAGTGAAACTGAGGTTTTGTTTGTTAAGAAGGCTTCAAATTCTTTGTTAGTTCTTTGTCATCCTGGCACTTTGGATAATAGACCTGTAGCGGAATTTTCTTAAAGCATAAGCTATTACAGCATGCCACACTGTATATTTGCCAGTGTATTTGCCAATATATATGAATTTTATACATAGATATATGTATACACACATGTACACATGCACTTACCTACTCCATATATAGAAGGACATACACACACCCTATAACTATGCCAACACCAGCAGCCCATCTGATTTAACTATCATAGTAGGAAAATATTCTTGTAACTAAATAGATGTACTGGTACAGCAGCTTGAGTAGAAAATACCTAAATCATTTCATCATCAAAATGATGTATTTATGACATTTTCAGGTTAGATGGAATGTAGTATGCTGGGAAAACATAACTTGGGAGAAGAAAATACTGGTTTCTGTCTTGGTGAATGCTGGAAGTTTGTAGCTCAAGCACTCTGTCCTTCCTGCTCTTGATGCAGCTGAGCACATGTATGGACCCACCCTGTACCAGACCACTGTGCTCCTGGGCAGTCTGGGCTGGAATGACGACTAGAATCTTCCAGTCTGTGTCCTGTAGCTCAGAAGATTCAAAATGCAGTTTTGGCACGAGTACAAGGTAAAATGCCAAGCGACTGTGACAGCAAGTGCATTGCTGTGATAGAACACCATCTCAGCTTGTAACAGCTTCTGCACCCGATTCTCACATAGCATTTCTATTTATGAGCAAACAGGAATGTTGCAATTGTACTAACATTAATTTTCAAGTTTAGTTAAAGTTTTCTAAGACTGATTTAGAGCAATAATATTTTTATAGGAAAAAAGTTATTTAGATCTTGATGAAATCAATTTTGAGGCTCACTGAATTAGAGCTGTCTCCCTAAGCCATATACTGCACTACATGCTTTATAATTTTTTTAATACAGCACTTGCTAGCAACTCTGAGTTGCAAGGTAACAAAAACATACATAAATAATATACTAGCAAAAATACCTTCCCTAAATATACCAGCATATCAAGATGTAGAGAAGAAAAAATGAAAAAGGTATCACATTAAGCCTACATTCAAGAAATAGACACAAACACCATGTAAGCACAGATCTATTTTTATCATCCATGTAATTGTCATAAACTGCATTTATCATACATACCTTTGATAATCATCACCATCAGTCAGATCCAGTGATCCACCTCTGCTATGATTATTTGTACTTCAGATCTCTAAGAAGCCTGCAAACAGCTTCCTTCAAATCAAACACAAAAATTTTCAACGGTGGGGTTTTTTACCATAGAAATGTTCCTCTCGACTCCAGTCTCCCTGCTCTAGCTATTACGATTACTAGCTACATTCCAGTCAGAATCAAGGACAGTTTTACAATCCCTTCTTGTGTATGTCATTTTGATAAAAAATCATTTGGTTTTAAATGTTCCCTGGTGAAGAACTGAAAAACCCCATCCTGATGGATGCTACATTCACTTTCTTTTTCCCCACCTGCCTGTTTTCATTTTATTCTATTGCTTTTCTTCCCATGTCCCTTGCAATCTACTTGCCTGCTATTTCCTGCAATTTTTTCCTATACTCAGACTATTCCTTTTATAACGCTGCTCTCAGGTAAACAGGCCCCTCTTATCTGTCAGGCTTCCTCTCCATCTTTTTTTAAGCTCATGCTTTTCCACACATCTTTCATACTTCTGTCTCACTCTTTACAGCTTATATCTTCTTTCCTGAAGTATCTGTCTTGCCTGGAGCTTATTTGGTTGCCTTTGATTTTACGCCATTAGAGACAGACAGTGTTTGCAGAGAGCCGTGTCTGTATGTGGTTTCTAATAGCAATGGGGCATGTCTTGACGCTCTTTTCAGGTAAAAGTCATACTAGTTTAGAGTTGTTGGGTTTTTTGTAATTGTTGAATAAGGCCTTCAAATTTTGGCCAAATAACATCAACAATAAGCCTGACAGATGATGAAATATTAGATATTAAAATGGCAGTATTATAATTTACAGATTCCCCGCCTTTACAGATTGCCCCCTGTGCTGGGAATAGGGGAGCTGCTTTGCTCCATCTGATCTGACACCCACCTAGTCCAGTGTCTTATCTCTGGTTCTGTCCAGACACGTCGTATTCCTCCAAGAAAAAAATAACAGCCTGGGTCAACCTTTCCTTCTCACCCACCACCCTTACACACACACACACGGTCCTGGAAAATAGCCGTACTGGAGACAAACTGCCCAGCACATTCCTGAAGGGTACTGAGAACAACTACTTGTGATTTCAGACAGTTGAGGAGATAAGAGAGGAAAGGCTGTTTTGCATATTATTTAGCTTATCAGTTAATGCTTCCTGATTAAGACAAAAGTGGAAGGTATACATATAAAACTGATCACAAAACAATAAAATTAATGATGCCAAAGAAAGCATGGAGTGGCAGAAAGAGAATGGGCTTCCAAAAGCAGATTTTAGTTGGCTTAGGGAATGAATGGGTGGGTAGATCTTTTGGAAGAAATTCAGAAGGAAATGGGAGCATAGGAGAGCCGACAGTTACTGAAAGGAGTGTATTAAAGGCACAACAGCAGACTACCCTTCTGCAAAGAAAGCACTGAAAGAGAGCAGCAAGGCTTCATCAGGAGCTATTTGATTAGCTAAAAAACAAGAAGGAATCACACAAAAAAGTGGAAACAAGAACAGATGACTAAAAATTAGTTTAAAAGAATAGCACGCTCACCCAGGGAACAAATCGGGAAGGCTAAGAGGCAAAATGAGTTACACTAGGAAAGGACCCAAAAGCCAATAAAAGGTTACACACACACACTGCGCGAAGTGAGGGAGACAAAGGAAGTTTCAAATCCAATATCTAACAAGAAAGATAGTAAATAATGTGACATGGAGAAGACTAAAATATTCAATGCTCGGTTTTGCCTACGTGTCTACAAAAATCTTAGCATCAGATATGCAAAGCAATTAATTTTAACAAAGGTCCAAGAAGCACAGACCAGAAAAGGAAGGGAATGGGTTAAGTGATATTAAGACATGCCAGTTTCTGATCCTGTGGACTTAAAAGTGTAGTTCAGAAAGCCGTGGATAAAGCCTGCAGCCCTGTAGCCTTGTGTCTCCTGTTTGGATTAGCCCAGAGCAAAAGCTGTGACTGAAATTTATGGCTGGAATATTCATAACATTCTTCTGTGAGTTTTCCAATGCCTGATATCATGGTTTCATCTACACTGAATTCCTTGTTGCCATGGAGGACTCTCTATTTACCTGCTTATTTTCACAAAAACTGTAGAAATGTGGTACCTTTGAGACCACCACTACCTAGTCCAGTTTGGTTGGAAAGTGAGCAACAAGTTCAAAAGGCATGGTGTGGTCTGACTGGTCATACAGTGTGATCATATAAACTGTGTTTCCATAGGAAAATGTGCTAAAAATTACCCTGGAGCACTTAAAAAGATAAACTAATCTCTGCATGATGATTCTGGGGTTTTTTGTGTGGTTTGGGGGGGGGGGCGTTTGAGAATTCGTGGAGTACAAGAGAGGTCCTAGAAGACTAGAAAGGATGAAAATATTGCCTATCTTACGAATTAGAGTTCAATTGACCTAACTTTCATAAATACTTCATCCACCTCTGAGGGATACTATCATAGGTTATTAGGCAGTTAGTTTATAGGCATGAAGATAACAACAGGATAGAAAACAATTAAGCAATAAGATGTTAAAATGTAATCTTAGGATCATCATTGTGTCAAACCTCTCTAATTTCCTTCTTGGAAAGGGCAACAGGCCTACTGAATAAGAAGGAAGCAGTAAGTGTGATATCCGCGCTTTAACAAAGCTTTTAGTTGGGTCCTTTCTAATATTGCCTGCAATGTGAAAAATGGTGTAGATGAAATCAAGTAACAGTTGACACACAAGTAATTAAATATTTCTCCCAAACAGTATTTATCAACAGTTTCCTGGCAAAGCAGGATGGCACTGCAGTAACATCCTTCAGGGATTTCTCATCCGTCCAATTCTATTCAATTTTTCATTGAACAGCTTGGATAATTGAACAGGGAGTAAACTTGTAAAATTTGCAAAAAATCTGGAAGGGGATTGCAAACACATAGGAAAACAGATCAGAACTCAGAATGTCTAGATAACGTGAGAAACAGTATAACTGCAACAAGCTCATATTATACAGAGAGAAACTAAGTACTACCCATGCAAAAAAACCAATAAAACAGAGTATAAAAATATAATATGATGATGCTTTAACAAGGCAACAGGATTGCAGAAAGGAAGGTTCAAGTGGATTTCAAACTAAATATGAGTCAACAACATGATGATGTTGCAGAAAGGCATTTCGCATTCCAGGATGTATTAGGAAGCGTGCAGTATGTGAGATGCAGGACCCAATTGTTTTGCAATCTTCAGTGCCGCTGAGGCCTCAGCTGGAGCATTCTGTGCAATTCTGGGCAATGCACTCCAAGAACAATTTCAACAATTTGGATGGAGTTGAAATGAAATCAACAAGAATGATAAGTTGTTTTGAAAATACGACTACAAGGAAAGGTTGAAGGAATGGGGCTTGGCTTCCTCAGAAAAAGATGACTGGGGGAAAATGCATATTTCAAAAGGCAGCGTGCAGAAAGCCGTGGTCAACAGTTCTTTGTACCCACCTGAATTATAACAAGTAATTGCTTAATTTGCAGCAAAGTAGACTAGATGAAAAAAAAAAAAAAAAACAACAACAAAAAATCCTTTCAACTTCAAGTCTAGATTAGATGGAATAGGTTTATGGAGGTTGTGGAATCCCCTTCATTTGTGGTTTTTAACAGCAGCCTACACAAACATCTGTCAGGGATGACCTAGTAACCCATTTCCTGCCACAGAATAGGGATGGACTGGATGACCTTTTAAGGTCTTTTTCTGCCCCTCTCCTTTTTTTTTCCTGTAATGATTTCAGTACTAGAGAACCTGTTTCCTTTAATTTGGTTGCTATAGGTTAAGCAGTACAACTGTTGTAGGCAGCCAAGGCCTTAGTAAAATAAAACAAACCTCCATGTAAAATAAGAAATAATTCAGAAAATGAAAAAATAAAGAACACTAACTTTGGCAATTTTAAAACATAAATGTGTCAAAAAAAACCCCCCAGATAAATAAACCCCAGATTTTTATAATGTCAAATGCTATTAACATTTTTTTAGCCAGCTTGCATGTATACATCTTTGCAAAAGCTTCATTCAACACTCACTTAATAATGATGATAGAGTTGACTGTCATATTGAGTGTTATGATCAACCACATGGCAAAAATCATAGTGCTGTGTTAAAGTTAACTAAAAAAGTATTATTCTTGATTAATTACATTATTTCTTAAAATACAGTTCTGTTGTCCAAAACATCCATTTTATAACCATTAAGATGTCAAATAGAGATTTTGAATTCTTTTAAAATAACCAGGGTAGTAAAAGGTATTTTGATTTTAATTCTTAATTTTAATCTGGGTTTATTTAAAGAGAAAAAATATCTATGATTTTCAACAAGAAACAGAAGTGACACATGAAATACAGCAAAAGAACTCACAGAAAAACTGTGAATGAAGCTCTGTCAGCACCTCAGGGTTATGATGGTATCGTAAACCACACGAGAGCTTTTCTCCTGTGCTTAAGATGCTGTCATCAGAAACCTTCTGTGTTTATCCACAGTAGCCTTAGGTATCACTGTTACCAGTACTCAGATAATATCAAGCTATGCACATGCACAGAGGCATGAAGTGTCAAGCTATAGTTACAGTTGATTTGATGACACTTTCATCCTGAGAGTTAATGCAATCCCTTTTAAAGAAACAAAAACATCATTCATGTTGAAGTCTTCATAACTACTATCAAACTTTTAGATGATTTCTAAGAGTTAATTTTTAAAAAATACGTATTTCTTTTTCCATTTTTCATAATTACCAAGAAGGCCTCTTCCAATTATCTGAGCATGAAAAAAATTCTGTTCCAGAATAACATTTTAAAATATTTATTTAAAATTACTTTCCTAGAAATCTAAAATGGTTATGTTTTCAGACCAAGCTTGTAGTTTACATAACATACAAGGGTTTTCATGTGTTCCAACCAACCAATCAAGAAAAGAATCCAATTCCTACTACCGGCTTGCAGTGGGATAAAAGGAAATAAGTTGGTAAACCACAGACACCTGGTTCAAAATATGGGATGTGTGGCCAAAGGCCATAACATGTTCTATATTACCAAGATCCCCATCAAAAAATCTGATCAACCTTTCCAAAATAGTGTGAATTATCAGAACTACACTAAATGGTAATTTATCCAAGATCAACGTAATTCTTATGTTTGGCTCTCCTGTTTCTGTAGGCAGGCGTGTTTAATTCTGTGTGTGTTTCCCAGATGCTGCTAGGTGAAAAGGACCCGAGAAGGAATTTACTGAAGTAGCAAGACAAGAAAGCAAAATGCCCATTGTTTCAGTTGGTGGATGACATTCGTAAAGCAACTGAGGAGATTAGCTTTAATTTCCAGTCTTAACACACAATTGCACGCCGGATTTTTACAATGCAGAAATGTGAGCGGGAGGACATTGCGGGAACACTGACACATACCTATGAGTCCCTTTTCATTTTCTGGATTGGATTTTTGATTGTCCTGCATGCCAAATGCAGCCCTTCCCAACCTTGTTTAAAGCACACAGAAGAGATATGAACTATATAATGTAAGAATTAGCGTAACTGTTTGGGAAATATTGAAAAGAAAGTACAATGGTTGTGCTTGTAAAAGTAAGTCCTTATGCATGCAAAAAACCAAATGTATACAACCAACTGTGCAGTTTCTACCTACAAAGTGAAAGTTTGTGTGCATAAATACATGCTTTTGTGGGTGCAACGTATGTAGAATTTCTTCTTTTTAAACCAGCTCAAACTGAAATTGAATTTTAGGCCTTCCCATCTTTCCACCCCTCTGGTATAATCCTGCATATAGAATGAATGGCATCATAAGGGAATTTGTTTGTATCATATCTCTTTTTTTCACCAAATTGTATTCTCAGACTGTTCCCAGCAGCTGTTCATCTAATTCATCAGCAAGAGCCATAGAATATATTCAACAAGATTATACTGTGTTCATTTGGCCCCTTCAGAGAAGCAGAGGAAAAGTAGAGAAGTAGAAGAGGTAAGAATGCAATACATGAGTGTATAGGAAAACACAAAATTCCCACAGTCCTGCAACTCAGTCAGACCTTCGTTACAGGCAAAACCCCACAAACTGCCCTTTGATGTGTTAATTGAAATCTAGCTTTCCACATGGTCCCATTTTCTTCTCAACACAAGGGCCACTAGCTGCTCTTGAGAAAGAAAAAAATTAAATGCCTGTCATATAGTTTTTCCTTGCTTACTTCAAGAACAAAGGATTAAGACAGGCATTGAAAAAGCATCCAAGAGATTAGATAAACAAATAAAAATGCTTATGTATGTGTATATGTGCGTATGATGATAAGACAATTCCTAGACATCTCACCCTCTCCCCTTGCTGCAACACAGACAAAAGATGGTGTCAAGCCTGTTAGGCCTCCTCCCTTTCTCTTCTGCTGCAGCTTTCAGTAGGCACAATGCTTATTAGTACCACAACAAATAGGGATTTTGTAGTTCAAGTGAATCACATCTTCTGGGGTGTAATCAATGGCTAAATCAAAAAAAAAAAAGGTCGTAAGTTAAGGACTCAAACTGCAAACCAACCCAGAAAGTAACAGCAGATATTAAAACATGCCACAGTACGCAGAGATGACATTGACTCTTACCTGCACCTAATCAAAGAGGCTCGAAGACCAAACCAGACACATTCATCTCTTGCTTGTAATTTGCTCTATGGCAGTCCAGCAGTGTTTCACAGAAGTATTAACAATCACAAAAACTACAGATGGAAAAGAATTCTGCACATCCTTCAGTCAATGCAGGATTTTTCATTTTGTATTTTTCACTCCTTGGTTCAGTATCAAGCACTGGTGGATTTTAGTGGTGGATCTGCAGCCCAGTAGCTCTCAGTACACTGGAAGTATTCGTCATTATGGTCTGGCAATGTTAGCTTTGCTAATTTTTCTAGACGGCAGAAGAGGGTTTTTTGCTGCACACTCTCATTAGCTTCCTAATTCTCCAATAAATATTAAGAGGGTTGGATTCAACATTCTTGCCAATTTTAGTAGGAAGCAGTTACTGTCCACTAATAATAAATATTTATATTTGCAGAGTTGTTTTCTCTGTTATGTTACATCTTGACCCATAGCTGTTCTTTTCACAAACAATCCATATGTGTTACATATTTGTAAAAGTCAGTATCAGTATGCAGATACTGTAGCATATTTTGAGGATGTCCTGTTGCTGTCTGGATAGATGTGCAATTTAAGTCCTCCATTATGACCTTATTTTGAGATATCCTCTATTTCCCATTTACGTTATACTTCAATCCACCTTTTTTAGATTATCTCCAGTTTTTGGCCCCATTCTGATAATGAAGTGTCTCTAACTGAATGCTTTCAGTCTGGTTTGACAGATGTATGCCAGGATGAATCTAGTATCATAGTTCATATATTAGAGAAAAAGATCAAAACTGCATCCTCCGCAACATTGATTAAGGGACAGCTTGAATCCATAAGGCATTTCAGGGCACACTGCTAAAGATATTGCCTGTGAGAATAGGAAAATGGAATCTATTGCACGTAGTATAAAAAGCCAAATACTGGAGATACTCAGCACGTAGCCTGAAACACACTAGCATGAAATGAGGCAATGAAGTAATCTCACTGTGCCAAGCTGAATATCTCAGGATGGTGACATCTAATACCACAATGCAGAACTTTGCCCAGTCTTGAGTAAAACTTCCAGTACTTTCAGACTCTAAAAGGACTCTGTCACCTCACACTACCATTCCACTTCTTTCTGGTTTGACAGACATCCATTTTTTTCACTTCATTTTTGGAAATTATTCAATAAAATCCTTTTCTTCCCTTCTTAAGTTCTCTCTACCATGTGCACACACTCCTTCAAGAGTTTTCCTATTTGCACTCAAGAAAGCTCAAGTTTCTCAGGGAGGATCACTGCAAAGAAATTCCGGGGCCAGCTTTAGTATGAGTCTTGTTTTACCATTTACAGTGACAAAAGAATTCCCTAACATAGACAACAGCCGCTGCTGAGCTTAAAGCTACAAGGCACCACTTGATCTGAGAGTCAGCTGATTTTAAGTCTGCAATCAAAAACAGGCAGGGAAAAACTGACTGATGTGTCAGAGCCTCCTTAATTTGGAAGAAGATATTACACAGTGCACTGAAGCACCTATTATGGCTGCTATTGCTGCATATATGTATAAGCTCAGCAGAAGGTGATCTCCATTGCTCTGGCAGGAGGCACCCAGACACTATTCAGAGAAAGAACAAGTGCTTCCATGCCATTAATCGAGCTGAGAGAAGCAATCAGAAGTACAAAGTAGAGATCCAATTTCATGGGGAGAGGCTGAATTAAATTTCGGACTACTCTAACAAGTATCTGGGGAGCTGCAGGAAACTATTACGCAATATAATTTTATCTACAGGATTCATTCTCATGCAAACACATCAAGGAGTTATTTTCTTAGCTGACATCTAAGCAGCTGTATCAAAAAGAGTATGTTAGTCTTACCCGGAAGATATGGAGCAACAGTCTTCAATCCATGACTTGTAGGCAACATACTGGCCAAAGACCCTCTGTAATGTTGCGGATGTCCACAGCACACTACCTACTGAGCAGTGGGTCAGTGAAGACTGCGATCCCAATCAAGAGTCTTTTTCCTTCTTTCATGAGGTGCAAGATACCTCCCAGAAACACGTGCATATCTGCTTTACAAAAGGTAAGACCTGGGGATAAGAAGCTAATACAGAACTAGATAGAACCAAAAAAGAGAGCTGAAAAATTGAACAGTGCCTTGAAGGGCTTTAAAAACTTACTGAGTTATAAATGGTGTGCTTTATTAATAAAAATAAATGAAGAGTTACCACATCTAACATTCTTTGATGAGTTTCAAAAAAATTACAAAAAACAAATGCTAACCACAGTTCCACAAAGAACCCCAACTTATCCTGAGTCTACCTCATTCAGTACGAAGAAAGTAATCGTATACAAACCCAGAAAGCTGGTGACTAACTTTAATACGCTGCTCGACAGGATGCTCGCAGCAGCTATTATTGGCACTGGATGTCATTCAATGTTATTCTCTTTCTATGCTATTGCATTGATGATGTGCTGGCAGAGGCTGTATTTTATACATTAGCTTTCCTAGGAAAGCACAACTGCACCTTAGGGGTAAAATTGTGATCCTACTGAAGTCAGTGGCAATGCTCTCATTGTTATAAATAGGGATAGAATTTCACATTAGGAGTTATTGTATGGAGAGGTGTACTAATCCTTTATTCCTCATCTGTCTCTCTAGGGAAAACTTATTCTCACTTTTGCAAAATCTTATATGACTCAATGCCGACACATAAAAGAGCATATCTATCAGACCTGACCACTAAAAGACAATGCATCTCATTTTCTGCCTTCCAAAGACAGATTCACCATTCACATTCAACGGTCACAGAAACAACAGTGAAAGCAATGCCTGCCTCAGATGATGGGATCCAGTCAAGGTTTAAGGATCGTAGGGAAGGAAAGGGAACATAGTTTGCTATCAGATATATCAAGTATAGTTGTTATTCATGTGCTTAATAAAGCTCACAGACCTCGGGAACAACCAAAACACTTGTTTCATTGCCAACAAAACTTAACCTTAAAGCACTAAAATCAGTCATAAGACTCAGACAGACAACTTTGTATCCAATTTGCATTTTTTTCACAGAAAGTCCTACTCAATTTTCCTATCCCACAATTCCACTTCAGGTAGTAAGGGTAACTGCCTAATAACACACAGGGCTCCTTTAGCTGCTTGCATGCTAACAACTAATATAATTGTGCCTAGCTTTTTATTTTAAATGCAGACTACCTGCTTCCCATAATAATGGTCCTTCATTAGAGGACATATTCCATCATGATTTGTATGATTCCTATCCAAGTTCCCAATGGGAGTTGTACTTTGGATAATAAATGTAACTTCTTTGTTCCATACAGATTTTGCGCCAGTTCTATCTCCTTTTCACTTATTCTAGTCACTATTTTGATCTTCTTTTTGATGATAGTACCACAGTACACTCATAAATTCATATGCCAAATTATTAAAAAGTAAAAAAAAAAAAAATCCAAAGAAGTTATAAAATATCCTGTAAAACTTGTTCCAAATCAAGTTTTTAGATCCTCAGGGGTAAAGGATAATCCATGGTCAATTGCACATACTCATTTATTTATAACATTATTTAGAGGCAAACAAAATAGCAGCAAGACATTTCTGCACATTAGTTTCTATTTTTTATTCTATTTTTTATGTATTTGTGTATTGTTTCCCGACCACGTCTCAGGCATGCCTAAAGCAACACAACTGCTATTATGTGGTTCTAAGATTTTGTCTACATGGAGCTGGGAAGGAGCAAGTCAGCTTGCTTTGTTTTGGAATTTTTATTTTGTTTTACACACACGCACACAAATATAGGTACTTATATTGGAGCACACAACATTAAAGAAATGTTCCTTTTCTGTAGGTTCTGAGACAGAGCTGAACCATTTCCAAAGAAAGCTCTGTTCTCACACAGTCAAGCTTTGCTATTACTGCGGAAAGATCCACTGTTCTAGATGACCCATGTTTTATTTCTGAGCTTTAGTAGATCCCTTAAATAGTCCAAATCTCATTCTTGGAGTGCCGAGAGAAAAGAGAGCAGGATACTGATGGTGATTTATTATTCTTTGAACAGGCAGAGCAAGGAACAGAAGACAAATAGGCAGTATCGTCCATCTCTGAGAATACGCACCATTGTTCTACACTAGCTGCGAGTCTTAAGTACCAAAGTTACTGCTATGCGTGTTATCATATCACCCTCGCTCTAACCCAACCATGAGCTAACAATAAGTTGACAATGAGTGAGATGAGATGATTATTCACCAGGATGGGACAATTTCTTACACAGCTTCATAACCAGTTACAGTTAAGCAGCTGTACTGAACTCCAGGACTGCAGCCATGCCCTTTTTGCTGATGTGACAGGTACAAAATATCCAGGTTGTTTGAGAATCCTTTGTTTATATATAGCTTTAGTGGCCCTTTATGATGGTGGTTTTCTTATCCACGGCTCTTGTTATTTGGTCCTGATGCTTGGCAATGACAAACTGTTTACTGGATAGCTTCTTGGTGTGGGCTTCAACAATTTGAAAGCAAAGTCTACATAGGTTTTTTGGGGAAAAAAAGTTATGATTTCTCTTTTATAGAAGCTTTCACTTTTCAGTACTGTCATTCCAAACTCTAGCCCTCCTACCTTCACGTGGTAAAGGGTAAGAGTAACCCTTTTGGCAAGGAATGCTGCAGGGCAGTGGAAGAAAAAATCCATCTTGGGACCAGGACGTCAGTAACTGAGGCTAGCGCACATTCAGAATAACTCAGGAGATCCCAGACTCTGGCTCAAAAGAACAATTGCACTCTTACTGCAAAGTTCCCATAAAGAGAGTGTGAGTGCAGAGTTCACAAAGACATTAGCTTTTTCCTGCTTTTCAGGATCAGAAACAAACTATCACCCTGCCTTAATACAAACAAGTAGTTATTGCTATGAATAAACTCAGAAATGCTACTTACAATCTGATGTGTCTAATGATGGGTATATTAAATAGAGTATTAAATCCCTAATCCCTGTTAGTGATTATGGGTATTTTTCCACAAAGCACTTCCCGAATGTAGTTCACAAACTAGATTCATGTCTGATTTCAATATGATTTTGCTTTTGCATAAAAATCACAAACAAATCCCAAAACATTACAGGTCTCAAACACCTTGTTAAATACTGCGTTGTCCATAAAGACTTTGTACAAGATACCCGAGAGATCTACACAAAAATGCTGAAATGGAAAGGGACTGAAATAGGCATATTATACAGAGGTCCCACATACCCAGCGAGATTTCTCTTACGCTTCTGATACAGTTTTTGTCTGACCCCCAGAGCAAAACTTCTCATGACCACTATCTGCAGGAAGAATTTACTGTCAACATATACTGTACACTAGAGGAAAAAAATGAGCTCGGACCATATTCACACCAACCCCACAGCTCCTTAAGACACTCATTTTCAAAATATTTTTGTTCAGTAACATGAGCCTTGTTTCAAGTTTCTTTATGGCAGGTCAGTAGAATCAAAATGAAGGCAGGCTTGTTAACCACTCAAAGCACTTACCTTCTTTTTAATTTCTCCCGGGAATGAAAAGTATATTCAGCTTTTCCTCCTTTGGCACCACACTCTGCCCTCATAGAAGATTACTGAAACATGAATTTGTGAAGGCTGTTTCAAGCAGAAGCGTGTTCCTATGTATAGGAATGATGTTAATACCTGTCACCCTGAACATCCAAGTGAGATTGTTGTTAAAGCTGCTTCTAAAGGACCAAGGGAATTTGTGCCATTCAGTTCAATTACTTTCATCACCTCTATTAGGCTAAACATAAATGTAATATAGCCAAGCCAGATTCCAAAGGTTAGTCTTTCATTTAGGCAAAGTACTGGAGGTGCAAAAGCTGTGCAGCGTTTACAGGAATCTTACACGGATTCAATAAACCAATTGAACACGAAAGGAACATCCTTTCTAAATGCAAATTATTCAGGTGCGATTTGAGTTCCTTAAAGGTTACTCTTCAGTTCCCTCTCTCTGTCTAATAAATGAGAACACAGAACAGCTTAGTTTCCTTTTTCAAAATTCTTTGTATTAAGTCATCCTGCTGCTTCTATTACAGGCCTTTTCTGCAAGGAGCAGATACAGACTCTGGACTGCTTCTGTCCTGTGACTGCTGAACACCAACATTAATCTTTTACTAAAGCACTTCTGAGAAGAACTGAAAAACTAATTTTAAAAAGCGAGTCTGACAACGCAGCAATGCACAGACATACTGAAGCTGCAGGATTTTCTCTTTCCTTTTCATTATGCCAAAAGATTCTACATTTTCCTATCTGGAAGAGTAAAACCACAAATATCAAGAAGGTACCAGAAAATGCAGCCCAGCAACACTTGAAATTAAACTGATCAAAGTGTCAACAGATCTACCTGAACAGGTATGCACAATAGCTGCAGATCTGACTATGAAATTCCTTTATGATGAGATCTTGTCTTGAGTGAAGTTGGTGGCAAAACTTTTACTTGGTTCCTGTGGGTCAGAACAGTATTTGTTATATCAATTTTGAGCTAGGGTCTTAGGAATCATGGGAAAGCAAACTATTATATTATATTATATTAAAAATGTTATATCAGAGATGCTCTCTACAAGAGGGACTATATTTGTGTATATATTAAACGCTGCATAATAGTAGCCACCGACTAGGAAGCTGTTGTGGACCCTTCATGGCATTGGCACACTCATTAGAGAAATCCACAAGTATATTTTATACACAAAATTTGCATTTTCTATGGAAATTTAGTTTCACCACAACTCATATAGCAGCATCTTCAGAATTAACAGGGATGACAAACTTCTGGGCCTTCAGACAAAGAAAAAGACTGAGTGAAAATGGCATTGAATTCCACAAGAAAACAAAACCCGAATGATACTACTGGGAGTTACTGCTACCTAACTGGGTATCTCTCACTGTTCAAGACACAGGGGAGCCACTTCCACTGGAGAAAAGAAGCACTAGCAGTTTTGTGGATACAGGAAATACTTTGCATTTTCCATGTTTCTTTTCATACAAGGTTCAAATGAAACGTAGCAACTGTTAGAGTTTAAGCTGGAACTGTGGCTATATTTTAGACAATCACTAAGTCAGACTTCATATCTCTATCTCATCTCAGCAGCATTCTATATTTTTTCATTTGTACCAAGGTCTCATCCATTATGTATTAATGGTAGCACACATGAAATAACTAGCGTTTTGAATGTTGTAGGTATCAAATAGACAAATAACAGTAAGAAGTTCAATTAAGAAAAACAGACAAATTCTGGTTTTGATCCTGTGCAAAGACAGCACCCAACATAAAGAGAATTATAATAAAGACTGGTAATAAAGTCCCAAATCAATACCTTCAGCATACCGTGCATAATTGAAAGCAGGATTCAGTCCTCTCCAAAGAACGTGTTAGAAAGTCCCAATAAAAAGGGCTGGATAATATGACATTTACTGATTTTTCTCCTAGTGGAATAAAATAGGACTTTCTTGCTTTCTTTATATCTATGACAGGCAGCAGATATCCACTTGTAGGTCATGTATTAGGCATTTATCTTCTGGAGCCCAGAGATCCTGACTCTACCTACATGCTGCTGAGAAACTCCACGAGTTTAGCAGGTGTTACAGAGCAACAGACAAGAAGGCAACGGCTAGGGGCAGGCTAGTAATGGTAACTTTTAAGCCAAGTATCAGTGCAGTCCTCCGCCCTAGTTTAATCAGAAACAGATTCTTCTCATCATCCTGCTGTAACATTGTCAAGAAATCCCCTTCTTTTGTAAAATCGTCTGTCTTAGTCTTACACCAGTTGGAAGGAAACTGATAAAATTGGTTTTGAGCTAGAAGCGAATAAAAACCACTCATTTCAAATTTTAACGTAAATTGCTAACTCGTTGCGGTTTTGTAACTCACACATGGCTGACTAACTTTTAAAACCTCAACCTTTGCATGTTTTAAGTTCTCATAGAAAATGAGGGCACAGTCTCATTTTGAAGCTCGCATCTTATTATAAGGTAATGACTTTGTGGTTTTTTTGACTAACCAATCAGCTGCATGTGAACTGCCACTGTACAAACACACTCCATGTTGGACGCAATGGCTAGTACTTCGTCGCTTAACATAGCCACAGGTTTTTTGCACCCTGTTAAGAAGTTCTGTTCCCAGCTATTTCTCCTACAAAAAATAGCTCTTGAAACACACTGTGGGTGCTCAGGATGAAAGTTTGACATGAAGTTTATAGAAAAAAGTATTTTCCCTCAAAACAGCCTTTATTTTCCCTCAAAACAGCCTTTCCTCTGCTGCTATCCACTTGCTAGATATCCTTCCCTGAATTCAAAAATCACCAAGAGTTTTGCCTACCTGGACTGTAAATCAATCTAAATAATGAAGCATTTGCTTCACTTAAAGCAGAGCCACGCACTGGCGTGCCTCTGGGCCATACCTGCCTGCCAGAACAACATCCATCAGAACTCACAGCTCATTCAAGGACTCACTTTCCTGGAAGACCTTGTTAGCTGGGTGGGGAGATGGCACCTATGCTGCACATGCTCCGCAGCAGCAGATCTGTGCAGAGGGAACCAGGAGCGAGTCAGGGCACCTCGGTGGCACCCAGCAGGTGCAATGGCTGGGGCCTGCCCTGGCAGAGAGGTGCGTCACGTTTAGCCAAACTGACGTAACTGTTGACCAGACAGGATTTCTCCGTCCCCGCCCCACGTTTTCAGGTGGTGAAGCACTCAGCAAGCATTTCTTCAGCTAGGATCTATGCAGAAGGCACAGAATGCTGTCAAAATAAAACACTGAATCACCAATATCAAACCTCACTTTTTTAAGAAGGAGCTCCTACTATATAATACTGGATTATACAAATTTATCTACAGTGAAAGTGAAAATGCCTCTTTGTAATTCTGATTCTCTGTCACAGCATTTTGAATGTCAAAGGTCCTATTTTAGCAAAGTTCCCAAACAAACAAACCAAAGTGTGCAGAAGTTCATCAGAAATTAAAAAAACCACCAACCCATGTACGGAATTTTGGTATAATATACCAACTGCAAAGGTAAAGTTAGTACAAATCTTCTCTGATAATATTTATTCAGAGAACTCACAATTTCCAGGCAGACTCCCACAAACTCACACTCCTTACCCCGTGAACACAATAGCTAAAACCCAACTGAAGAGTCAAAATTCACCCCTTCTAAGGCTTAACCTAAGCTTCCTTCCTTAAGTTAGGTTACTCTCCTGTTCCCTCCCCCAAAGTCTGCTTGTTCCACCTCCTCTGCATAGAGCAAGCGCACACGAGCTATCCTGAGAGAGTTTTCATGCTCAGCAGAGACTGAAACTTGTCACTCTTCTATATGTCTTTTAATAATTTTTTTTATTTTAATTAATTATTTTTTGTTTGTCGTAGGAGCTACAATTTTCAGGAGTACGTGTAATACAGGCACAGCTTTGGTTCTGATACGAGCACTGTTAAGAATGAAATCATTCAGGTCACCAAAGCTGCATACGAGTGTCCACTGTTCCCAGATTAGGGCTTTAAATGTTCACCTCTATATTTAGAAACCTAAAACCAAATGGCCAACTTTCCTGATGACTCAGCACCCATACTGACTGCAGAAGAATGTGGATCCCCAGCAGGCCCCTTGTATAAAAGTGCTTAGAAAGTCCAAACGTGAAAGTTATGGCTTATATACTTTTCCAGACCAAAAACTGAAAGTCCATTAATAACTTCTCTCTTACTTCTCATCCCATACTACCATTGGTTTTAGGAAGAACTTCTAAGCATACAACCTTTCTCTTTTACCTTATGTTAAATGCCTCTTTAAAGAATTTCTTTCTTCTCATGCCTGGACTTTCCTTTAATTGGACGCTGGCCAATTTCCATTTCTCTACCTCCCAGCCTGCTGATGTTCTCTATGCTCTCATTTTATTTTTATACACACACACACACACACACACACACACATATGTATGTATATATATAATCTAAGCCCTTTAGGCTTCTGTTTGGCAATAACTGTTTTGTTGTGTTTTTAAAAAAAAATAATCAGGGAGCACTGAAATACTTGGCAGCACTCTCAGAGAGATAAAAAAGGTCGCTCTAGGCTCCCCTGGGGAAAGTTTGCACGTTCATTGCTGATCTTGCCTAGTAAGCTGGGGATGAAAACCAAGAGGCCTGAAGCTTTCACTGTTCATGTAGTTACACGTGGATATTTATGTTAAACTTTCTATTTATTCACTTTATGAATACAAATAGTAATACTTAGATAATGTAAGTAATATGTAAGTAATACTTACTTACTTACATTCCACTTGGGAATCTCCAAAAGCTTTATTAACGTAAATCAGAAAGTAGGGTAGCTGGAAACAAGAACGTGAAAATGATATGAAGTATCACAAACATACATATAGTAAACCTCTACTAAAAAAAAAATGCTGGTAACATAGCAGATAAAACTGTCCCATTCTTGATCTCACAGATGGCAGGAAAATCCACTGGAAACAACACTTAGTTAATATTTGCCTGTATTATCATCAATAATTTGTGGCTTCCAAAGAGTGTTATTACGTTTGTTTTCTCTTTTAATCTGATGGATACCTCTGATGATGGAGAATAAACAATTGTGAAAAAAATGGAAGCCCAAAGCATAATGTAAGTTTAAATTATACTGCTTTACTGGTATTTCCTTAGAAACACATACCAATACCCAAAGTCTTTTGGTAATGGAATAACACAATTTCTATGAAATCTAAAAAGACAGGGGAACACAAATATGCATTTTCACTTCCTGACAATGCGTTAAAAAGCCGTTTTTTCCCTTATTGTTTTCCTCAATCTTATCTTCACAAATTTTGTTATTTTCAACTTCAAAGGACTGTTAAGTTTAAGAATAGGCGTACTTTCTCACAGGTACTTTCTCAAGTATTTGAGAGAGAAACTTAGCAAAAATGAACATGTCTTAAGCATTTTATTGTAAATCACTTATCTTAATCAACCATGCTTATCTGGTTGGTTGTCAAGTTTCATAATACTGACTACCCGTTAGAGAATGTTGTAGGATAAAAAATTCTGAATATCCTATGCTAAAATATAAACACAGATATGTGAGCATCGTAAACCCAAACCGAATTTCAGCCCTTAAACAAAGTAAGAGTAGTGAACAAAGCTATTGTCTCTGTGCAATTGATTTTGAATTCAATTTTTTAATGATTAATGTAGATGTTCTTACTGACAGAATATTTTTGTACTTCTATGCTTGCATTTTTATTTTTACAAGGAATATTAGGCATCAGTTAATCTGGATTCTAATTGCAAGCAACTAGTCTATATCTTGAAGCGATTCCATAGACTTTTAAGAGTCTTCTGGACTGACATTGACGTAAAGGACATTGGGAATCTGGGTCAAAGATTCAAAGTTTTTTTTCTTTCAGATTTAACCCTGAGGCCTTTTATTAACATTAATTGTTTCAAAGTAAAATAAATATTTACTGTTTCATATACTCTGTCTCAAGCCAATTGGTGCAAGAAGAAAAGAGTGTGGTTTAGTAATTTGTTAAATATCTTAAGTGTTATAATAATACTTACATGCTTTGCAGACTGTCTGCCATGCAGTTTCCTTTTTTCATGTTTCCATTTGTTTTTAAAATAAGTACATGCAAAATAAAAAGAAACTAAAACCAAGGTTCTTGTTGATTATATTGATTCCTTGTAAACTTCAGTAAAATAAAATGTAGACTTATTGCCAGCGTGATTTTGTTCTTCTTTCTTTGTATAAGCTAGCTCAGACTGTTTCCAATTTAAAAAAAAGACCTTATTTCACAGTTTGGTAACTATCACCGAGTATTTATTCAACTCACTAGTAAACGCTCTTGAATAACAAGATGAAATGTTTATCTAAAATAAGATTATGAGTGTGTCATAATTTTTATCTCAAAGCAAGTCATGCTCAGTGACAATCACAGCTTTGTCACACCATCTTTTATTAACACAAACATCTTTGGTTATTAGATCACAAAAATTTAAAAAGGATTAAATGATTGATTTTGAAGAGCATTGTGGCTCATCTTTGGGTTTAGCTCAGCCCCTGTGTCAACAGGCTTAGCGTTGTCATTGAGAATTACACCCATTTATGCCAGGGATTAACATGCCAGGGTCTCTCTCTGTGAAATCACAGCTCCATTCTAAAGATGCAGCTTCTTAGAATCATAGAATCATTAAGGTTGGAAAAGACCTCTAAGATCATTGAGTTCAACCCTCTTGCTACTGTTATTTTCTCTTCATTTTAAGTAAATGCACATTTAACTACAGGCTACACTGGTAGTTTGTGGGGATGACGATTAAAGCCGAAGTGAGCGCAAAGATTCAACTCTGCTCCACTTCAGAGTAAAAACTGTTTCTCAGAGGGATTGTCACCCACGTGCAAGTGCTGGAGTGCAAACCTCCTCCTTGAAATGCCTCACACTGTCTTTTCACTTCTCCACCCACCACTCTTTCTCATCCTCTCATTGTTGAGTGTAATCAACGTCATTGGAAACTAAGTTGCCCGATTCCTCAGAATGACATCTGACTACTGTGCTTAACAGGGTATGTAGCAAACAGAGCCATTAAAAATGGCAAAGCTTTTCCTAGTGTAGAATAGAAGACTAGTGGTAGGTTCGGATTCTCTAAGTCCATCTGCTAAATCCTACGCTGCACAACAACCCTTTTATTCAAGTTCAAAAATGCAGCTCCACCATTTAAAGAGCACTTGTTATTTGGAAGGAAATGCAGGCTAGAGTGTGCCTGACACTAAAGAAAGAAAAAATGAATGTTGGCTTTGCAGTGAAACCCTCCAATACAGCCAGTCTGACCCAAGTGTAATTAATCAATTGTATGCTCTTTTAGCAAACCAATTACTTTTATTCTTTGGCTTTTGGCTTGTCCAAATGCCAGTTTACAGTGATATTGTCGTAAGTGACAGGAAAGAGTGGCGAGACTGATGTCTCTCTCCCTCTCTCTCAGGCGCTGTACTGAATTTGTCATTCTATATAAAATACTAACTGCTGTATGATTGCTACAGGACTACATGTTGTCATGCCAATTAGCATGTTCTCTTTTTTCCTACTTCTTTCCCCTCTATCTTCTCTTAATTCAGTAAACTGTGCCTACTAGACCCATTTTGTATTCAGGTTTATTCTCCAGCTCTACTGCTGAGCAACGTTAGGATCTCACAAAAGGTAATGAGAGAGGTTGTAGGATTGTTGGGGTTATTGGAGGCATTTTAAAATCTTAAACAGTAAATATGCAGATTTTCCCTTTCACACATATGAAAATAAAAATGGAAAAATCTAATATAACCCATTTTTGGTAACTCACCAATCTTTTAGCCTTGTGAACATTGTGATTCCTTGTGTTTTTATAAGGCACACTGTATATATTTACCAATGTAGGTTCGTTGTCTGCCAACTTGACTAATTTACCTTGCTTTTTGTATCATGTAAAGGGATAAACTAGACCTTCTAAATACTAAAGCATAACGTTATATGCAATCCTCTCATTGTCTATCATTCATTTCCCTAACCTGCCTTCATATGAAGTTTTTTCATGTCTCTAGGAACTTTCACCACCTATTTCTACGGCATCTTTTTTCTAGTTGAACAGGACACACTACAGAGAAGACTATACACAGGATTTATGCAGTAGCTATAGAGCATTCTATTTTTACATCACATTTATAACCATATAGTGTTCTATTTTTACATAATATTTATAAATTTTAACATTTTGGTTGTTTTTATAACTAGCAGCATACACCAAGTCTGTGTTTTTAATGAACTTCAAAGTTCATTTAGTATCAATACACAGGAATGCTCAGATTATTCTTTGAGCATTTATTAAACTGTATATGTTATCAGTGGGTTTTAGCCATCATTAAACTAATTGACTTGCTTTCTTAATCTTTCATGTTCCCTTCAAAATTGTAGTAACCTGATCAATAAGACAGCCTCTGAAAATGGGACTATCTTGGTGCTAACTCCTTTTTCACAGTAACAATTGACAAGATACCTTTGGCTAACATTAAGTATATGAAGCTTTGTAACATGGATATTACATTTAATATTCTTGATGATGTACATTATACCTCAAATAACCTAAATTTTCAGCCTCTTGGATGAGAGCTCCTCTGCGACCATGAGAGTGTTTTAAAATAATAAACATATTCCTTCTCTAAACTGTTGTAATCCCAGATAAAGCCTAAAGATTATTCTGCTATTTTCCTTTTAAGTTGTATTTCTAGTTTATACAAATTCATTTAAGTTCTGTTGAACAGATGCAAGTATAACAGAAACTGAGATTGGGAGGCACTTCAAGGTGATAATCTGCAGCTATGGTCTTGATTTAAATGGGACAACATCAGAACATACGGAGTAAATTTAATTGTCCTACCTTGATTGAACACAATCAGGATGCCGACACTTCTGTTATTCTTTTGTATTTGCTTCCCAGGAGGTTAGGAGTGTAGCTTCTGTCACTAGCGTTCTACTTGAAAGAAGGTAAAAACACTGTTCCCTAAGGAAAAAGCAAAAGCAGGTGTATCATAAACCTGCCTGCACTGTTGCAAACATGTGCATAGCACATATAAACTACAACAAATGAAACATTCCATCTTTGTAATAAATTGAAATAGATTATGCACATATGGATGAAAGACAAAGTCTATAATATTCCACTAAGATGTGAAAATACAGTACCACCTGGGAGAAAAAGACTTTGAAGATAGGTCTTTCCACCTCCAATCCTTACCCCAATTTGTTTGTTTACCCAGATTTCACCCTATTTCTGTGAGAGATCAGTCCCCTTTTCCCTCTTGCCTCCTCCATTTCATTTCACTCGTTTCTAGGCCCAATGTCCTCACCCTGCCACATTGTCTCCTGTTATACATCATCTCCCTATATGGTGCCCATGGCGTTCTGTTCCTCAGCTTGCTGTTCAGTTCTGCATCTCATTCTTGCTTTGTCAGTCCATCCAAGCTTCCTTCTTACCCTAGTTCCCAGATGAAACACTCACTCATTCTCTTGTCCGCCTGAGCTGCATCTTTATCTTCCTCCCCTCCTGTCTGTATGGCTCTTGCTTTCAAATCAGGCAAGTTCTTCTTTGAGTTGCTTGGTACTAGCAAAGGGTGGATGGTCACTGGACAGAGAAGTTCTCTTCTCAGCTCAAAGCCCAGCCCAGGCACGACCTATATGCCTGGACCAGCAGGTACGACAAAGAACCTGCTAAGATGCCCATGGCAACCCATGTAGTTCTTACTAACTATATACTAACTGTAATTGCGTTTAGCAGACTTAGACTTGTCCAATTTCTGGCTGATTCTCAACTGGCACGTAACTGATGGAAAAAAACCCTCATGTCCAATCTTTGTTCCAAACATGGAGAGAAGTTTACAGATACTGAAAGGCAAAGTGACCTGTATTATTAACAATAGCAATGTTTAATATTTTTATAATGTGTACATATGGTTTATTTCCAAGGTTGATCAACCACCCATTATGAAGATGCTCTATGAAGAAGAAATGGTTTATGTATGAACTGTCTACTATTATCACTGCCATTACAAACAGAGCATACCCTAAGGTATATTTGGCTTAAAATAATCAAAAAATACAGCCAATACCACTATATTAATTTAGCATCTATACAATTCATTGCATTCACACAAAAAGAAAAAGCAATCTGTTCTGTACAGAAGGAAATAAAACTCTCTTGCTTCAATCCTAGAAATAACCCAGCCAGCAAACTTTACTGCAAATGTTTGTGTATATAACTCCTGTGGAAACTGCTTAATTGTCTACTATGCACAGGAAAAAGGGGAAATGAGGCATATGTCAACAGATCAAAGAGCACATCCGAGCAGTGAATAAAGATCACACCACAAATCAAAATGAAGTAGCAAAACTTATGTGAAGTGGTTTCGACTGATGTTTAATACAAATTTCAGGATGGTTGTTACAATTTTTAGTCATTATTAAACAGCAGAACCTGCAGATTAGCCGAATCACAAGCAAAAGACAAGCAAAAGACAAAACAGAAACAGCAGTTTCCAATACAAGAAATTTTTCCCTAGTGTCACTAGAGTTCCTGCTGTCTCCCCGTCTGCCCTGCATTTTGGTTGTCCTCTTCAGATTCAGTGGATTTGCAGATATGGCACAAGCACCTGCCTTGGTTTTGCTGGAAAAAAACAACATTTTTTACATGAGTTAATTGTTATTGACTAGATACTTCAGAATTAGTATAGGAAAAAAGGTTGGTCACTTTCTTTACTTTATAGCTGTCTTGTACTTGCTTAAAAACTAAGCAAGGTCTAAACCAGTAAGTACCATTCTCATGTATCCCTGTACATAAGTGTAATGCAATACCAGTGGAGATGGGCAAAAAGTACACACTATTGATAAAGCAAGCCAAAGCCAATGAAGCCAAAGCTCAATTCAAACAAGATTATCTTTTTCTAATTGCCATTTGTATACATTCACAAGTCTGCTTCACCAGCATAGGAAGTCATGCTGAACTTAAAAAAAAAAAATTAAAAATTGCAATTAACAATTAAAATTTATATAAAGTGTACTTCTATAAATTTATATAATTAGAGATTTCAGGTACATATCTGATTAAAGAAGTAACTTCAGATTTCAAAAGTGAAACTTACAGCCTTTTTCTATACTGGGCACACTTTGTTTGCAATACCCTAATTTTTCTTTCCCCCAGAAATTAATTAACAATAAGCCATTTTAAACTGCATTTCCTATACAGTTGTCTGCATCTCTTTTCTTTCTTTTATTTCAGTAGTTCTACTTGCCTTTCTTTTGCCAGTAGTGTACTATTAGTTTTCCCAACTACTACAGATAATTTGAAAGTATTTTAAAAACGTGTCCTTGATTAAGCTTTTCGAAAACTGAAATGTCACAAAGCCAAAATACAGAAAGTCCTACTCAGATTCAAAAGTTCTTATCGGGAACGATGTCTTTGTCCATTTCCCCTTCTACCAATCTTACAACTGTTCAGACTAGTTACAGTTCACTTCACAGTGGATATTCTACACTTACAAATAGTAGCTGATCTTACTACTTCTAAAACAGGCACCATTATTCTAAAAGAGGCAGCCAATACTTACGCTGCAAGGTGTGGAAGAGGAACAGCCAATTTTGCTCAAGGCTATATAAAAATTCAGGGTTTGGTTTCTTCTGATGTCACTTTTTTGTTAAACTAACAACATAGCATATTAAAATCTTGCCAGAATCAACATATGGGTGTGAGAGCCAAAGCAAACATTTCATTAGCCTCTACACATGGAAAATCTACATCACACACGAATAAGACTGCATGGTGCTCAAGAGCTTATCATCACCATCACCCCCCTGGAAAATTCTACAACTGAAAATGCTTTGTACTAGACTAAGAGCTATGCATACTCAGAAGTCACGATTAATAGCACAGGGTAGCAACCTAATTAAAACACAAGCAGATATGTATTTACATTTCCCATGCAGATGCTACAGTCTCTTAAGACTTAGGGCTTGAAGAAACACAGATATGTTTTAGCCTTTGATTTATACCACAAGAGTTTTATTGCAGGTTACAATAATGCCACTGCTAACCAAAGCTTCCTAAGCCACTTAATTCATAAAACAGTATCTTACTCTAATGGGAGTTTAGAATACACCAGAAATGCAGGATCAGATCCTACCTTCAAAGACCCCTGTCGTGGTTTAACCCCAGTTAGCAACCAAGCACCACACAGCCGCTCGCTCACCCTCCCCCCTCCCTGGTAGGATGGGGGAGAGAATTAGAAGGGCAAAAGTAAGAAAACTCGTGGGTTGAGATAAGAACAGTTTAATACTTGAAATAAAATAATAATAAATAATAAATTGTAATGAAAAGGAAAACAACAAAAAGAGAGAGAGAAACAAAACCCAGGAAAAAACAAGTGATGCAACCATTCACCACCCGCTGACCAATGCCCAGCCAGTCCCCGAGCAGCAGCCCCCCCTGGCCAGCTCTCCCCCAGTTTATGTACTGAGCATGACGTCACATGGTATGGAATGTCCCTTTGGGCAGTTTGGGTCAGCTGTCCTGGCTGTGCCCCCTCCCAGCTTCTTGTGCACCTCCTCACTGGCAGAGCATGGGAAGCTGAAAAGTCCTTGACTTAGTATAAGCACGGCTTAGCAACAACTAAAACATCAGTGTGTTACCACATTATTCTCATGCTAAATCCAAAACACAGCACTATACCAGCTACTAGGCAGAAAATTAACTCTATCCCAGCCGAAACCAGGACAACCCCTTATTGCACCTCATTCTTGAAACAGATCTGGGTTTACGGAAATTAAGCAGGTCCCTCATCTTGTCAAAGGGTATGAAGATACTTAGCATCTAAATTTAGATAATTTATTTTTTTCTAGAAGGCAATCAGTTCTACTTAGCTTAGCAGCTAACAACTTGCAAAAAAATGGGTTGTCAGCTGTGACATGCTTACCCTTCAGACTAAAACAAAAGCAAGAAAAGAGACTTTGAGAGTGTCACTATATTAATGACACTCAAAACTGCATGCATGTTATAGATTACATGCATTCTATACCCTTCTTGAAGCAAGAAATTTATTTTATTCATTCACCTGCTTCTTGTCCTCTCCTCCTTGTGGCTAAGTGATTGTAAAATTACATTTAAACAGCAGAAGTGGCATCTTTAAATACTAGCTCAACAGCCTCAGTATCATGGTCTGCACCTGAAAACAGTGTTTTCATTTTGGTTTTCTTCTTAAAAGCACTTGACGTACTAGTGTAGTCCTGTCCTTTTACTGTCTCTCCACAGGGTCAATACAAAAACACTGTGTCTTTTTTCTAAGACTCAAGCCCTAAGAAAGCAACCTCTCTCTGTAAACAACAAAAATATCTCAGTTGCCATGTAGATCACCATTTCAGTGTGATTACATTACCCCATAACAATATCAATAAAATGTACTCCGGACTACTCTTTTTGCTCCTCCCTCTAGCGTATCTGACATAGCATAAAAATAATGCTTGTATTTATCCAGGCAAATGTTAACTATTTGGTTTCAGCACTGTTTTGGCATTTTGATAATTCTTTTCTACATGATGTTCAGTTTACAACCTATGGCACTTCAAATATAACGTATGTGTCACTAAGCTGTTACAGAAACTTGAGTTTGGCATGTTTCTGATGAGCATGTAGATGGAAAGTGGAGACTTCAGAGGAGTAAGTCAGTCACAGTAGAGGACACCAATCCCTGACTAATCTGATACCCATGCATATCACATGCAGTTAGTATGAAATGATAGCTTACATGCAAATCAGAAAGAGATTTTGTCTTCATTATTTATGCACCAAGAAATTTCTCCCCCAAAGAGGAAATACAGTTGCAAGACACACAATGGTTAAAAGAGACATGACTCAGAAATTAACATAGCACAGCTTGTAGTGATAGTGGGAACAGATATTCTGTTTCTCTAAATCTCTGAAACAATTATGCTTCAGTCAAAAACTTTTTACATATTGTGAATTTCAACAGGAACAAGATACATGCTTATATTTATTGACCATTCGTATTTAAGGAAGTAAAACAGTGCCTGGTCACAGTTATGAATATATTAATGCATATCCCTTTATTGCATACAAAGCAGAAGTCAGAAATGCTCTTTTTTTCCCAGATCATTTTCACACACACATTTAAAAAAAAAAAAAAAATCAGTAAAAGGTTTTCAATTCAATATATTTCTCCTTTTCAGTGGCTAACACAAGATTTATAGGAAATATACGTACTCAAATTTGCTTCAGTTTCTGGAGTTCATGGCACAATCATCTATAAGGGTGCCTTTCGGTGGTTTCTTCAGGATTATTCAGAGATAGCAGCAACGGTTTTTGGAACTTGCTTTGTATCCAAACTCGCTGCATTTTCACTTTTTTCTTCCTGTTTACTTGTAATCGCCGATCAACTAAATTCTGTACTTCAGTTAATCCAGCCAAGTTGAACATGTTCCATACCTCATCTATTTTCTCATATGAAGAATTATTGTAATTAGAAAAAAAAAAGATATTTGTAGAATGTCATAATTAACAACCTGCAGTTCAACCAAAGATGGAACTAAATCTGTTTTGTGATTTGAAAGATCAAGGAAACCACCTGTAAGGAGTCTTTTGTTAGAAATTCACTTTCACAGCTCTCAATTTATATTACAGTAAAAAATGTTATGTTGAGGCCTAAACCACATTGGTTATTACCCATGGCATTCATAGATCCCCTTTCTTCAGAGGGTTCAGTATGCCAGAGTTGAGGAAAACAAATGCATGCCATTTGGTCGCTCTTTGCTATTATCGAGATAAAGCTATTTCACCTGCCAAATGACAATCCACACATTTATGCCAGCGTCATTATCTCCTTCTTGTCAGTCACCACTGGAAAACTTTAAGCTTCTTTGTCATGAGTAAGCACAAAACAAGACATTTCAAAATGGAGAAGGCTCTTTGAATTCAAGTAATTTCCCATACATGTCCCAGATCCTCCTTCTCGCTTCTAAAATTACTCAGGCTGGGATAAATCCTGATCCATCTCTATTGCTTACAGTCTAGGTTGCAGAGGGTAAAAAAAAAAAAATTTGTGATGCTCACTTCCACAGTTTCCAGTAGCTGGGCTAAAATATACCAGTCTAAGATGACTGCCAACAGAACCAAGGGAGTGGATGGGCAAAGAGCAATAGTATCCATAATCTGGAATTTAAGTTTAGCCCCTGCAGAAAGAGCAGCCTCCCAGCTCAGATTCACCAACATAGCAGAACAAAATATCAGAGCACTGCTACCAACTGTCCTTCCAAGCATGTTTATCTCAATTTTTAGAAAGAAATCAAGTACATCTTTAAATAACAGAATTTGAGCATACTGTTAGACACAAGATGCTTAGACAGAGAGAAATTTCCAGTGATGCCTGCAAGCAATCTTGCAGAACCCCAGATGCAACAAGTGTACACATAAAGGGAATTAATTTCTTACAACAGTTAGTTTGGGCTTTGTAAGAGCAGAGAATTAAAAAAAAAAAAAGCCAATAAAACCTTTAAATTTCTGTAGTAAGATGAGCTTTTATAACCCAAATCACCTTGAGAGACACTCAACCCTTTCTATAAAACTATACCATTTCATACCTTTGGTAAAGAAATATACTCTGGTTCCATCTCCTCGTACGTAAAAATTTTCTGACAAGCAGTGCCCTAAGAAATTAGAGCAGTAATGAAAAAGGACATGTCACTTTTTTTTCAAAGAGAGTTAAAATGAACAGTGAACTACAAAAGCATTCAGGAATTACCTTTTTTAAAACGAAGTTGAGCTGTATCATATCTTCCATAGTCTCGAAATAACAACATTCCTCCAGGTTTCAGTAGTTTAGCCAACCTATTTACAACCCCTTGCATCCTTAGAAAATAGATGGGATACTGGTGAAATTTGCAAACATAACTGTTTTTTTCTAGATGCTTGGAATATACATATATTTCCAAAACTACAGTGAGAAGATGTGTCTATATTTACTATAAAAAGACCAGGCACTTGTGAACAGGAAGAACTCTTTACAAAAAAGCCTCTAAACCAAAAATTTAAAAGAAACTGTAAGAGAATACAAACTGGAAAGAGCAAAGGAGCCCTTTTCCTTCACTTCAACAGAATCTCAAGGCTGGATTAAAATACAATTTTTGAGTATATGGGTCATATGGGTCAGGCAGATATATGATGAACAATGAATGAACAGTTAGCTATGTGCATTGGTGAGCTAGACTGAGCCTTCTTGCTGTACATAGCAAAATCAAGGGCCTGGAAGGCAGACAAAACCTTATCCGATTTCTTTATGGAGGTATTGATCATACACACAAAATCAGTATCTCCACACCTAATGGTTGAGGATGGAAAGATGAATCTGAGTAGTACCTCAGGAGAGGAATCTGACAGAACTCCATCTGGAGATATTGCTAGTTAGAGGAGGAAAGTCTGCATCCTCCTTGATGGTATCTAACATCAGCCCTTCCTTATCAAGATTACACCAGCCTGCTGTATGTATGATAGGAATAAGTACCATATACAGTACTCTTTCCCCTTCACTAGACCAGAGCATCTTCATTCTCACTTTTTAACCTTACCTTGGAGCTTCTTATAAATACATTTGTATTACTCTGCAAAATGCATTACTAATGAATAATAGCTTGGGTTTGCCTCACTCTTTCAGAATAAACTGAAGGACTCAGGTTTTCCACATTCATGAAAGACCACAAAAGGCAGTCTGCACCTGGCAGGCTGCGAGGTAGAAAAGTCCACTTGCCTAATTCAACCCTTCCTCCCACAGGGAAGCAGATAGACCACGTAGAAGATGTGGAGCCAGAGTGAATGCAAAATTAATGTAAAGGAAAGGCAGCGTGCTGTATCTGAAAAAAGCTAAAGAAGAGTAAGTCCTACTTAACAATACAAAATCAGCATACCATTACTGTGTACCAAGACAACATCCTTACACCATCCCTGTCTCTCAGGTGGCCTTACCCTCTGGCCCCAAGAATGTCAGAACTCAAGCACTAATACAATTTGGTCCTTATGCAACAGTAGTGCAGGCATCTTACCTTGACTTTTAAGGGACAGAATTAGGAGGTAGTTCAGCAGAAAATAATATCATATCTCCAAACAAACAAACAAACAAGAACAAAAAGCAGCATACGCTTTTTAAGCACGGAATTCCCTTAGAGGAAGCCAAGTGCTTTAAAAGTTGTCCTCTTTGCTCATGCTCAACACAGGCAACCAAGGGTGCTGCCACAGACAGAAAAGGCAGCACCACCTAAGAATAAGAGACTCTTCAAGACACATAGTTGTGCACAGAATTACAGACTTTGCCTAGATAAACATAAGTTTTGTGCACATAGAAAAAAAATGTACATGCACAAAAAGTGAAAGTGCTTTGAGAAATCTCATCCCATAGGACTAGAGCACATTAATTATATAGTTTGAAGAAAATTTAATACCTTTCAAATTTTGCAACCAGCTTTTAGAGGGGCCTTCTAGCAAAACTGAAATGTGTTAAAAATGGGGTGCAAGAGTAGCAATTATCAAAAACTAAACACAACAGCCTGAAGAGAAATCACTAAGTAATAATTGTGCTGAATACAAATGTGTCCCTCTCATGTATATTTTCCAGGTCTCCAAAGTACATAAGTTCTGCATCATCATTCTCTTGGTTTTCTTTTTCATTTCCCACTTTCAAAGTTTCCAGAAAAAAACATATACTGAGCAAGATGAATCTGGATTACATTTGCCTTTATGCAGTCATTTTAATGCTATGAGATGACAGTAATGACTAATAAATCTTTGGAAAGCGGGTCTCACAACACAGATAATTACACGGAAATCTTTATGTGTGTATACACACACACACACAAAAGCATCCATGTCAGCCTTTAGATACCGACGGGGGGGGGGGGGGGGGGAGAGACAAACACATTCTCAACTGGCTAATAGGAAAAGATCCACAGAAATTCTGACAGAACATCTGATTACTGCTTCTACAGGCAAAGCGATTGAATGAATGTGTCTCTATTGTCCAATTTCTTCCTGGCAGCATCACCGCAGTTACAGAGATCTGACATCTACTGCTTGAATTGCTTTTGAAATCTGAACCCAGGCTTTGCATGACTCATGTGCTCATCTCTGAACAGGAAGGACCAATATCCTATATGGGAAAGATTTTTCTGTAAAACTAATCATTAATAACTTAGGCAGGGAAACAGTTCTCAGACTTAGGCAAATACTGTTCTGTTTGCCAAGCCCCTTTTAATGAGATTCTTAAAGTGATAAATGTATTACCACACATACGGCATGTATTTCCCTTCATATGATCTAGTTAAAGGAAGAGTCAAGGCGTTTAACTTACATGTCCTCTTTTGCATTTTTCCCATTAAAAAAAAGGGCATTTTCACAATCAGCCAGCCTTAACAGTCATAAAGTTTGGTTCATCAGACATTGAGAGGCATTAGTAACAAGGCTAACAGCACTCAACATAACACTATGCATGAAAAATAGATCAACCAAACAAGTTACAAAATTCTGAATGTATTTTGGTTTAAAAGGCCTGCAGGTAAGCATTCGCGTGTGGCTAAATCAGCAACCTAAGTCTTTATCAACATACTGTAAGATGTTAAATCATGAATGTTTGGTTTTGATCACTAAAACTAATTTCCTTCTAGAAGACTAGCGGTCTGGTTTTTTTAATTTGTAATTTTCTTGAGTCACTGTCACTTTTCATATGGATGTATTTAGTTACAATATACCCCTTGTATTTTGATGGAGACAGGAGTCTCACTAATGAATTAGCCTGAACAGCTTTTCTCTTGAAGCCTGAAAATGGGAAACAGCATTTAAAATACCTTGTTTTATAGATACTGTAGCTTATTCAATAATAAATTAAAGATTCATCATCTTCTTTTGCTATTCTTGAAAACCTCCAGTGATAAAAGAGATTTAACCCATTTGCTTTGCCCTTTAGTCTTCATTTACCTGTCAGGATGAATAGTAGAGAGCACAAAGACAAGGAGAATGACATCCAGGATCTCATCTGGAAAAAGATAGGGTAAAGCATCATCACACACATCATGAACAAAGGCAGAACACCAGGCTGAATTGTAGGACGAATGTGACTGTCAGGAAAAAGATGAAAAGAGGCACAGAGAGAACAGTAGTAGTTAATACATTTACTGTGACTCAAGAAACTTTTTTTCTTCAATTATTCAGCATTGTAAAACATCTCATATAAAAGCCTATTCTGTCTGGTATCTTACTCAAGCTGAGAAGCAAGCTCACTGATGGTATTCATTCCTCTCTGCACAGAGTAAGACTTTGTTCTTTCGAATATTGAAAACTTCAGTTAAAAGTTGTCAAAGCCATCACATTCTTTTTCATGAAGACGGCTTCCTGGCAGCCTCCTGAATTAGAGGCTTATAAGGTACTCTAAAGCGAGCATATGAATTACCTTTACCAGCTCCACTGCTCCTGAAGCAAAATCACAACAGTACAGAAAGGTTCCAGGTGTATTGCTAGGAAAACAAAACCAACATCAGTTAAAAAATTATTATTGTAAAAGATTAAAGTCTACATCAGTGTTCATGGAACTACAGAGGGCCCTTTAGGGTTCTCCACAGGCTTGATCAAGCATGCCTTATTGATGTCTAGCACATGGAAAGCCACATACGTTGTAATGAACCAATAGGGCAGACAAATTCATAAGAATACCAACAGGCAGTTAGTATAAAATGGAGAATTATAGCCTTGTCAGGCAGGAAGTGAAAAGGAAAAGAAAGAAGGTCACAGAGGGCTGTCGGGATTGATGACAATGTCCTGGTGTTGTATTACATAAATGCACATTAATAGGTCACATTTTCTTACAGAAGCACTGCATTAAGTCTCTATCATTAGCCCATATATGCAGTTTAATTAGCAGTATGATTTGGGCGGGGGTGGGGTGTTGCAAAAGTCATCCACAGTTCTGTAGAGGTTTGGGTTCCCATGTGCCACCTTGCTGTGCTTTTGATTAGATTAAGCGGTATTGGTTGTTTCCCTCCATTATCCCCTTTGTTTTGTAAGCCAAGATGAATAAGAATTTCCTGTGGCACTGTTTTCCCCTCCTTTCCCATCCAAGACTAAGTCAGCTGCAAAGTTCCTCATACCATTCATCAGACACTAGTAACTCTAGGGAGAAATTTTTTTCACCTCCGAAAAATTCATTTAAGAGAAACTAAGCAAGCCCCTCAAAGCCTACTGAGGGATGACCTCATAGTCAACTCATGATCAATTAATCTCTCTTAAAAAATATTTGAGATTTTGGACAGACCGTTTCTTTAGAAAGGCAGTCAATAAACTCTGGCAGTGCCTATACGATCTCACAGTATACACAGCTGAGTTAGTGACCTCTCTCTGAGGGCTCAGCAGGACAACCTTATGGACCAAAATATACTCCATCCTTGTCGCTGAGCAAAACTTTTATCAGTTCTGTGCCCACCATGACAGTTGATGAGTTTAGATATTTATCATGGATGAGGACAAGCAGCCAGGCTTTGGACCCAGCCAGTCCCTTGGGAAAGGTTAAGCAGATTACCTAACTGACTTGTTAGGATGTTATTTCAATTTTTTTTAGAGCAGAATAGGAGCTACGTAGAAAGTCTACTTAAAACAAAGACACAGCTTGATCTGGATGGTGATTTCATGATGCATTGTATTAAAAAACAATAACTTAGATTTTAAGGGGGGCAGGGGGAAGCAGTTTAAAAGTTACATTACAAACCTAAGTGGAAAATTCTTTTGTAGCCAGGGTACGCTCATACTTGACACTGACTTCTTTTTATATGCATACAAAAGGCAATTTTTATATTATTAAATTCAGAGTAAAACCAACTGTGCTATAATGCCAGGCCTGCTAAGAGGTAAGAGATGTTTCCATCAGGTCATATATAAGACAAATGTGTGAGTTGTTCAATGTACCAACCAACGTGATTGACTGAAGGATTTGCGTAAGAATAGAGATCTCCGGGAAAAATACCTAATGAGTGGATTCTTAATTACCAGAAAAGCCAAACTATGACTAATGCCTCCTGCGAGGAAAACACAAAAGTTTGTCTCATCTTTTTAATACAGCCACGTGATATCTTTTCCCTATATAGTGTTACGTTCCAAACTTTTCATATGAAACAGGGCTCCCCTTTCATTACATGCTGTCTAAAGCAAAGCATTTGTTGTGGGATGAAGATGCATTGCTAACTCTAATAGGTTTCGTGTATGACCCTGGTGCGTCACTCGATTCCTCCTGCTCTCTGTTTCCGTATCTGCAAAATGGAGTATTTTTGTATAGTGGTGATGCTAGCAATCAGAATTCATTTATAGAATAACGAACTGTGCCATACTTAAGCTCTTGGAGGCACGAATAAGAAGAAATCTATTTCAACCCTTAATACATACACAGCCTTTCCAATAAAACCTTCCTGCCTACATGGAAGGGAAGCCATGATGTCATAACAGCTTCTTCTAAAACTGGAAGCTAGGTGGATTAAGATGTTTCAAGGAATTAAGTAATGCAATACAGGACTTGTGCCTTCCTTGACACTAAAACCTGAAGCAGTATGACAAAGTGTACCAGCCAAATTCAGAAATAATACAACTTCTTACCAGTAGATCACATGCCATTATCTACTGTCTCTGATTTTGGCCTTTTGAAGAGATATATGTCACCATAAAGCTACCAGATAAGACAAGAGAATATTTCACCTGCCTGAGATTAACTACAAGAAATCAATCTGAATGCACCTGAAGACAAACATTGTCAGCAAATATGATCCCCCCAAGACTAGGGCTGACCAATATGAGGAGTATCTTGTACTGATGCTACCAACATTATCTGTGGTCTGCAAGCAATCAGAATTTCAGGGCTGTAAAACAGTCCACTCAACACTTCCTGCAGCAGTGGTCTAGCACCAACATTTGAAGAAAATGAAGATGAGAACTGAACTTTCATATTTGAAAATCCAGCACTACATACCATAGAACTTTCAAAATAGGAAAGACGCTGTTTCCAGCACCACAACCAACCTAAAATCAGAAGAGAAGCAAAAAGTCAAAATAAATGAACAAATAAAACCTCGTATTTTTTTATTTTTGTCTTAAATTAGTTGGTAGGTAGGATCCATTAGACCTGAAGGTATGTTGGACAGAAAATGTATAAACAGCTCATACCACAATTCTCAAATCACTTCTATGATCATGTTTCTCCTCAATGTCTTTCTAAAGTTAAGAGAGAATCCATCTCTCAAACTGCATAGGAAAATGCAATATTCTTGTCCAATTTCACCATTTGGCAAGAATGTGTCAAGTACTTGCACTTTAAAACAGAGCACTTTAAGAACAAAGCACTGTAAGACATACCTTTCCTTAGGAAATTAGAAACCCAACTTCCAGTGAAAATGGAATCTGACAATCTAGCCCTAAATTCTGATTTGGGAGAAACTTGAAAGGGAAAACAAAGCCCAGATCTTAGGTTTCTCTGAAAGTTTCTGCCATAAATGAATGTAGTACGGCAAATTCCAAATGTTTACTTTCTTGATACTTATTAAGCATCTTTATCAGGCTTTTGAGCAATTAAGTGGAGTTCTAGATGATGGGTAGAACATTTGCAGTGCAGTACCTCTAATATTCTGTAAGTGGCGTCACTACCAGGGAAGGATTCTAGCCTGCCAAATTCTTCTCCACAGTTTTTAGCCTGAGGATTGTCAGTAAGAGATTTTGCTTGGTTTTTATTAAATACATATCGTCGTACAGAAGTGGAACCACCTCCATAATTTTTCTTCCAATATTTTTCTCCTTCCTCAAACATTTCATTTTTATGCGAAAAACTGTTGGCACTATTTATTTTTATGTGTTCTGAAGATCTTTCTTCTGTTTTCAACTCTTCTCTCCTTTTTTCTGGAAGAATTTCTGGGAACTCCAGAAACAGCCAATTGCGATCCTTGAAAAAGTTATTTTTATGAGTCTTGTAAAATTCATTCCAATATTTACTGGCTTCTCTCTCATATTTATCTGAAATTAAAACAAAACAAAAACTTGGTGAATATGAGCTTAGCTACAAAATACTGTAAAGCAACACAGAATATGGACCCCAAATTTACAGTTTAAAAATCCGTAGTTTCCCACATTACACACATTTAAATAAAAACATATGGATTTTGGGTCTTACCTTAATCTGTGCTCAAAATAACTCCCAGGAGGGTTTAATTAGATTTTATGTCACTTAGGATGGGGCAGACAGGCTTTCTGCATCATCTTTTTTTTTTTTAAATGTAGTGACATAATAGAACAGCATCACCAAAATATGCAATCGTAAGTTTCTTAGACAAGCTTTCATGGCTCAAATTATAAAAGGAATGCATCTTTTCAATTAAATGTTGTCCATGTTTCTCCTATTTAAGAAATACTGAGCTGAAATTAATTTCATGATTTATGAAACTCTACGAACAATTGCAAATTTGTTGGTAGCGAGACATCTCTCAAAAAAACCATCAATTAGAAATCCAGTTCTGTGAACTGGAGTGATAAATGCTACTGCATAGCCAATAGACAGTAATGCCCTCTTAACCATTCAACAGCGCAGTTTTGACAGAAAATAACAATACAGTCAGAAGCAACATACTGGCTTTCTTACTTTCAAAACACTTCAGAGAGTCTTACAGTAGACCTTTGTGTTAACTTTTAATTCACAAAACATTCTAACTGAATGTTAGAAAATCAAAAATAGGATCGGAAGGGATTTCACCCAGTCAGGGAATTCATACCCCTTCTCCACAGAAATGTGTCCAACTTGTTCTTAAAATACCACCTTACAGGTTTGACAACTTTCTTCAGTAATATATTACAGTCCTTTACCATCTGTACAGTTAGAAATCTTTTCCACTACCTAACCCGAAATTTCCTTATTGCAATTTAAGTCCAGTAATTCTTGTCCCATTAACCAAGCAGATAAAGCAAAGATTACTCACTTCTCTTTGCAACACCTATTTACTTATTTGAAGTCTTTTACTATGTTTCCCAGAAACAATCTCTTTTCCAGATTGTCTAAACCTCTCTTCTTTTTTCCACGTAAATCATGATTTTTAGACTTCTGATCATTTTCATTTTTCTTCTCTAGATTCTCTCCAATTGATTTACTACTTTTTGGTGCTGTATTCTGGTAAAGGCATTATCAATGCAGAGCAAAAGGAATATCTTACGAGGCTTACAGGCTGTAAACCTGTTTATAACTCCCAGCTTGCCACTGCTGATTCAGCTAGTGATTCACCACAACCCTCAGATTTTCTTCTGCAAAATGACTACCTAGCCAATTGTTCCAGAACCTAGTATTTTTTTCAAGGAATTATTCCTAAGCAAAGTATTCTGCATTTATTTTTAGCAAATTTATATCTTGCAGATCATTTTTTTCCACAGTTTGTCCAGATCTTTCTGAATCCTAATCGAATCCTTCACCATACTTGAAACATCTCTTCACTTAATATCATCTTCAAGTCTCCCATTTCCTGAGGTCACTAATGAAAATACCAAGCAGAACTGGACACAGAACAAAACACTCCTCTGCCCAGCACAGCCTTCCATTCTGAAAGGATCTCTCTAGGCATTCATTCACCCAAAAGCAGTTTCATTAGCTCTCACTTGCCTAACTTGCTTATGAAAATGTCAAGTAAAGCAAGTCAGAAGCCTGACTAAGGATAAATTTCAGGACGTGTGCTGTTTTTTCCTTATCCCCAGGGCTTGTAACCTTCTCCAAGAAGGAAATTAGCTTGATTTTACATGATTTATTCTTGAAAAATATTTGTTGGCCAGTATTCATCTCCTTTGATCTTCCAAACCCAGTGTCTGCAAGCTCTGGATTATCTCTTCCAGTATTTTTCCAGGAATTGAAAGTAATTATCTGACTCTTCTCTTTTCCCACCTCCCTTTTTAAAAAAGTAAATATTCTCTTTTCTGCTTTCCCAGTCATCCATGTACTCTATGGATGTACTTTGTAACCTGTTCTTTCTCAGTACAAGAACAAGATCTTTCCTCCTCCTCACTAGCACTAATAGTGCTAGCCACTGGACTGCAGATAACCCTTTCAAAGGAAGGCTGATAAAAAGATAAGAATTACAGCTTTTTCAATGTCTCTTTTGTTGATGGTTTTCCCTTCCTCATCCCTCCTAAGTACCAAACCAAATCTTTTTCTTGTTTTTTCCCCTCATTCCCAAAGCATTTACAGAACTGTTTCTTGTTAACCTTGACGTCTCTTGCTAAGTGTACATCATATGTTTTGCCTTTTTTATTTTGTCCCTATTCACTTACACTGACCCATTAATTCTTTTAATATAAATGCACAGGATAAATATATGGCGCATTTCTCCTACTACTCTCATTTAAATCTTAACATACTATTTCCTAAATCGCTACAGCTTTTCAGAGATAAACAAGGCTGAGAATTATCATTAGAGGCACAGACAGGCAGTGGGAAGTGGCAAGGAGGTGGCAGAATGCCTTGTCCTAGAAATCTGCATAATTTTTTAAATTTAACATTTAATACATCCAGTTGTATTATTAAAGGGCAAGACCCAACCGTGCAGAGTAATTGTAGAGACTTTTTTTATAATATAAGTACAGAGTTGATTGAGGTCATATATACCAGACTTCAGTAGTGTAAGCTGCACATTCATAGATTGCTTGGCTTCAGTATAAAAAACAAACCTTCTACTCAAAAGGTTCTTAAATCTTATCACCCCTTGTTACAGTCACTACGTTTCTACGAGTCTGCTCAGAACCCTTGTACTTAAATTCCCATCAAGTTTTCCAGATTTCAGAATTGAAGGAAAGCAATAGCTGTCAGCCTTTCAAATTGTATTAGTATGGTATTACGTAAGTTCAAGTGAAAGAACACTTTGCTTTCCATTCTTTCACTGGTCACTCCTGCACCACTGTGTAATAACCACACATGCAGTATTATTATAATTTGTTGTTTCATTTTGTGTATTTAAGTAGCCTGACTACTAGATTTTCCAAAGAATATAAAAATGACAAAACTAATAAACGTATAACCTTCTGAGACAAAAAAAATCCCTTACTTCATCGATTGATTTTTCTCCTTAACAGAATCTTTCAACACTAGCAGGCATGCCTGAGAAGAAACTGGACATGCTAGTAAGTAAATCAAATTCCTAAAAGTAGTATCATGAGTTCACTCAGTTTAACTTCTCTTGTTTTAACGAGGCTCACCAGAACTATTCTATTTCAGTGATATAATAGTATTGTTGAAATCTGTGTTGTCTTTTTTCCCCTTACTGTAGTTTCCAAGGCCCCAAAATAACCTGCTTGTTAGCTTCGGTCTAGTTCGTTGTTTAGACAAATAGGCCAAAATGTACTTCCACTTGCAGAATGAAGCTGAAGCTTTCTGAAGGAACACTATCAGCAATGCTCACCTATTCAAGTTCTAAACAGAGGGGCATTCAGAGGCAACATCCTTGGATTCTTGTATTTCTTGGCAATAGACAAATGCCCGATTATTCCATTTCTCACCAACACAAACTAAGTTCTAATTGATTGTAGATGAAGAATGAAAGGTTCCATGAGCCACATGGTTACACAGCTTACTTTTCAATTATGAGCTCTTTTTCAACTTTTTATACAAACCAAATGAAAATATTAGATATGATTTTTGAATAACAAACATTGTACTCCTGTATTTAGATAAAGAATGCGAGAGGTAACAGAAAAGGGCAGGACGACAATCCCAGAGCATTCAAAGTGATGAAGGGCACACAATCCAAGACACATTCACAGGTAATTCAAATAAACTCCAACATGTGCCCTAGTTACATAAATGAAACTGAGCACAGGATCATAACGACAATAATTTGACAAGTTCAAGACACTCTAGGTAAACTGAGGCCCAGGACATCCAAGTAATTGTTTTCAGAATATCTTTCTAATAAAGGAACAGATTTCTATGTTACTATCAAGTTGATACTCCAGCTTTAGCACACATAACTATCCTAGAGTTTAGTCTAGGGTTTAGTTTACCAGTTTGAACCTAGAGCTATCATTCTTCAGAAACACAGAATACATTGTTTCCCTTCTGAAGACAGGCACGAAATTCCTTAATCATTTACAGAGCAGACTCTGCATGATGTATTGGAACACCTTCCACAGAAAGTGAACACACTGCTTCCTGAAGCACTCCCAGCTCAGCCTGGCCAAGGCAGCAAGCCGGGACCAGCTGGGACCAGCACAACTTTCATGGCACTTAACTGAAATATGGTGTAATGTACAAACACTAGCTCTCTAAACAGTCCACAAATCATTAAAAAGCATTTGAATATTGTACATGGGAACTTTCATCCCCAGCATCCTGGCTGCAAATTCATTCCCTTTAATGAAGTAACAGTCCTGTGTAGTAGGAGTTTTATTCTGAAGAACTGCAAAAGGAGCCAGAACGTGCAACTGCACCATAGTGATGTACTTGTTTTACATAGAGCCTGTTGCCCCTGCAAATGCAAAATTGCTCAAATAAGTAACTGAATTGCTAGAAAACCACAGTTTGAGACAATCTTTTGAGGCAACAAAGGAAAAAAAAAAAATCAACAAATTTAGACAAGAGAATGTAGAAATAAAAAGAGTGTTCCTGGATTTTAATGCTTTAATCTTTAAATGCTTTAAAAATAGCATTAAAATAGGAATTTTTAAGCCACTATGAATTTGTTACCTTGGTCTTCCCATTGGACTTTCACAAGTGAGTTCTCTGCTGCTTTTTCCTTGGCATTCTCCTCTTCTTCTTGTGACCACTGCATGTGGTCCCTGCAAAAGGCAGTTGAAGAACCAGCCTTTAAACAGAATTTTCCATAATCTTTTTTCTCCAGGGAAAACAGTCACAAATTAGCTACACTGTCTCAAATACATTTTCTTTTTGAATGCAAGCAAATGACCACAAGGAGACTGACAGTTAAAAACTAAGTTTCAGTCTATGATAAGATAAAAATTAATTACTAGTTAGGTAAAACTCAAGCGATTAAGAAAAATCTTCCAACTGCAAAGAGGCTGAAGTAGTATGCATTTTTTCTCTTAATAATAGGATTAACATATATCTTGTAAATTGAGTGCATTTATAGGAATGTATTTTGAGTGTCCCATTAGAATTGTGTTCAGCTGGATATAATAATAGACCTATCAACAAACACCCTGATGCAAGAAACTTCTCACATTACTAATGTTTATGATGAGGAACAAAGGTCATTTAGCAAAGGAACCAGCTGTTCCTGAAACAGGGAGTATAATCCACCTATTCAAGTGGAACAGGTGGAATTGATGAACAGGATTTTACTTATTTGGGGAATAGAGACAGGAAACATTTAGAAAAAAGAAGAATGAGACAGTCCTAAGACAAGCAGTGCTGCAATGTTTCCAGAGTCTATGCTATCTATATTTGTGTAAAGTGGTTCACTTAATGTTATATTAATCCATTAAATGGTCACAAAACCAAGCCAAGATCTGACCCTGATGACTAAACTGCCTTCCCTGCAGATTCTGTGTTTGGATCAGGCCACAATGGGGAGTGCCCAAAAACATGCTGCTGGCAGCTTTTAAAAGCAAATCAGCTGTCCCTCCAAATCATCCAGTCTGAACAGTTTTAGAAATCAGATTAAATTAGATAATATAATCCAAGTAATCTATTAGATCCTAATCCTACTGAAATCAATTAACCGAAAGCCTGTAAATAAAATTCCATTGGTTACTATGGGAAAAGGAACAAGGTGCCAACTTGAAAAGAGTTGATCGTCTCCAAAAGCTAACAAGCATCTTTCTGTTCCATGCAAGGTGACATATAGGTAATTTAATTCTTAGACTGTCACTGTTCCTCTTTTGTTAATAGTGGGAGACTAATTGGTACGTATTTGTCTGCTTGCCTCAGACTTGATTTCCGCATTCTCTACTGAAATATTTCTCATTATTGTCCCCAGCAGGTTGCCCCTCCCCTTCCTGTATTTGTTCATATACCAAATGTTCCTGTGCAGTGTCAAGGCTCTGACAGTCATGCTGTAGTAAAAGAAAACTGAATGACTGAAGCATTACTAGGCAGCCATCCTCTTGGAAAGACTTGCTTCCCTCACTGCTATCACCGTTTTTGACCTTGCCTATTCTAGCAAGCTGAAACCAAGGACTATTCTGATGCCAATAATATACAGTCAGCCCTTCTGACAGATGATTGCTGTGGTATAACCTTTAGCTGATCAATTTTAATCCATCATTGTGTGTCTGTCAGAGCCCTTAAGGGCTCTACACACAATACTATAGGTGCCTGAAGTCCTCCATCTTCATCAGCAACTTTTTTTCCTTTTGTCCCTCCTTGGAAATTCATAAAGCTGAAAAAAGATCTTTCGGCTCTTTCCTAGAACTTTCTATATGGAAGACCCCAAACAACAGGACTGCAGCAGCACTTCTTGATCAAAATCTGGAAAAGAGGGGACATAGCATAGTTCTTATGCAAACTATACATAGTTTGGATGCTTCAAATGAGGCAGCTCCTTCCACAGTACAAGCCGGCAGGAACACAGAATACAGAAGAATTCTAAGCACAGAAGTGTTTAAATACAGAAGTGTTTTAAGCTGAACATTGACAGCAGCAAAGGAAGCTATCCATTTTAACCACACCAGGAACTGTTAACATGAGTAGGCCTGACATGAGATCAAGCAATACTACTTTCAGTTCAGCCTATACAATTTAGCCCTTTTCCATTAACTTGTTTGCTAACATAGGGTTTAATTATCTCTGAAAACTACTAACATGTGAAAACTATGCCAATTACTAACCTGAATAGAAGCAGACATTTTTTGCTCCAATGTTTAGCATCATTCATTACTTCTCTCTCAAAATGACAGAAAAGCACCACAGCAAATATCTACAGCATTAGTTCCCAAATTTAATTTGCTTAGTATTCCTAGCAGCAATGGTAACAGCTCTTGGCTCCCTGCCAATTCACATACAGGCAAAGAAAGATGCCACTTTATGAAGTAGCAAAGATGAGTGGAAAACAAAAGCACATAAATCCTCATACACCAATGCTAGGGAAGATGAATCTCTTACGCTCACCCGGCATGATCTATTTAGCTCAACCACCACTCGTCCTGATCCCCCTTATCTCCGTTGTGAGAACCCTGCTCATTCAGCAAGCTTCAGATCCAATGACCTGCCCCCACTTCATAGCCAGGTTCTTGATTTATCAAGACCTTCGCAACTTCCATGCAACCTCTGCTCCAACTCAGTTTCACCTGTTTTCCCTTCTGAGCTATGTGGATTCATCTGCAGATCCACTTTCTGAACAACCCTGTTCCTTTCAATCCCATCTTCACAATCCATCCCAACCACCTGCATCATAGTTTGATAACTCTGTATTACTGTCACTGAATGCTAGCAAGAAAAACTGAAGCTACACATGATCATTTATTTGGAAGGAAATTAAAAAATGAAACAAAACCGAGTTTCGTCAAGGTACAATGTTACAGAAAAAGGGTGGCCTTTTTCTTAAAATCTTTCCCTACCTTGACTATACAGCCTACATTTGAATCAGCATTCACACAAGTAAAGGATTTTTCCACCTAGCAGGAGGTACTGAGTCTGGCAGATGCTTAAGAACTACACTGCATATAGATTTATGAAACACGGAGATAAACTTTACATTCTTTTAACACAATAACCAGCCAGCTACTTTGACCAAGGAACTTATGGAAATATAGATAACTCCAGATTTGGCCTTAAGGTGGTATGTGTTGGGGACCATGGCTTGAGGATATCTAGTTTAGAAAACAGTAATAGGTGACAGATCTAGTTGCGTATCTTACCTCATGAGTTAAGCCCAAATTTAGAGACTAAATAGAGTAACTAAGATACTAGTTTATCAACTAGAAGACAATCTTCTGTGTCTGTGTCTTCTCTTAAGACCTTTTTATTCATCAGAATTTTATTAGAGAAACTTTTGAAATAATTTAGATTAAAAAGTAAAATGGGCCAATTAACAAATAAAATGGACTACTAAAAAGAATAATAATTTTTTAAAAACCCAGCAAGTTGGAAACTTCATTTCAGAACAAAAGCTTGTCCAATAACGTCTGACAGTTGCCAGCAGGGAACACCTCCGAGGAAGGTATAAGAACTGCAGATTACTTTTATGAAGTAAGCTTAAGTCCTGAAACTTGTCATCTGTTACTCCTATGTTACCCATTGATTATCATTAGCCACATCCAGTCCCTTTTCTAATTTTGCTAAAGCCTTGCTTTCACAAATGGTGTGTGGCAGAATTTAAAAATATATTTTAAAATTATGTAGAAAATAATTTCTTGTAAAGCTTCTAAATTCCCCACTTCTCTTTTCATCAAATATTCCTTGTTCTTAAGTTATGAACTACAGGAATAAAAATTCCTGGTCTTCCAAAAATCTTAGGTAGATATTCTTCTACTTTCTAGAGAGATTTAGATATTCTTCTATCCTTCTAACACTTCCTGTATCACTTACTGTTTTGTATTCATCTCCATTCCATGGTCAAAAATCCTAGCCTTTTCAATCTCAGTTTTCCCACTGTGTTGACTAGTGTTCTGACTCTTTTCTGAGCTCCCATTAATCATAAAAATACCTTTTAGAGATGGAGATGTACTGCTGCAAATCAGGGCAATTCTTATTCTTGTTAACATTTACACGTTAATGTTTTCTCTACTACTATATCATTTATTTATGTTAAGATTCAGTTAACTTTTTTTGACAATTGTGCACTGTATGGAAATCTCTGCTGAACTATCTGTTACATCTTCAGTACACCTTTAGAAGAATACAAGTCATTTACATGTTCCTTTCAGAATGGTGTCAATTTTAGAATACAGCACTAATCCAATATGCAGCGTTACTGTACCTAACTAGTAACTTTCAGCCATTATAAATCACATGGACTATCTTATCTCTACACTTTGTCTCCTATATCTATAGGAGATCTATAACAATATTTTGCCTTTCATTCCATGACTAACTACTTGCTCAGCAGCTTTTTAAGCAAGTCACTGAGAACTCGTAACTGTCAGGTTACTTGTGACAATCTCAAGTTTTCTCTAGCACTACCTTTACACATCTATTCTGGCAGTCCATTGTTATATATACACACCACCCCCCATTATTCATCATAGTAAATAATATACAAAAATATATGAAAAATCAGCCTTGAAGAAACATCTCACCACATGTTATGCTCAAAAACCTTAGAAGGATCAGTTAAAATCCGCGATCCAAGTGGAACAGCTGGTCGTCTACTACTTTGGTGCCTCTGTTGCATCTTGCTTTTCCTCAGACATAAAGCAGAAAGCCTTGTAATGAAATTCATTTTGTTAAGAGACCTGAAAACACAATTAACTCAAATTACAGTTTTGCTGTAACTTAATTGTTTATGTCACTTACATGAGAAACTGGTGAAATAATCAAGCACCAATATCAGCTTTAGTAATAATCTTTTACTATAATACAAATTTAAATGCTTTTTAGAAAATAGCAACATCCCTTCAGTGTGCTGAAAGCCCAAATAATCCCAAAGTAGGCTACTGGAATGAAACCAGTTGAAAGATGAATTATTTGGTATCATTTCAAAGACCTATCAGGCAGGGAAAACAAAAGAAATACACAGTAAAACAATAAACCAAGTTTGACATTGTACCTTTAAGAAGAAAAGCAAGAAGTGATCAGTAAAGAAACCACTTGTTCTAGTGGGTATATACTGTCATTGAGATTGACATTTTTCACCCCACTCACTAGGTAACCATCTTCAAAAGGTTTAATTCTAGAACTGTGACTGTGGTTTTATGCTTTTAGATAGGAAATGAAAGATTTTTTTTTTTGAAGTGTAAACATCATGCACCAGAAAGCCTTCCAAAATTTCTGCCGTGTATTCTCCTGATCCCTGTTTAATGCCCTCTTTGAAATGAATGGTTTTAAATGTTAAATTTCTATTCATGCAAATTATAAAGTGCCTGAGATTTTTCTATTACATTGCTATATTTTACTTTACTTGGAATCTCTTCATACAGTGTTAATAATGAAAGATAACAAGTGTGTGTAGCTAGTACCAGCATTTTGTCTTGGGGTTTTTTGGTTTGGTTTTTTTGGTGGTTTTTTTTGGTCGGGGGGTTTTTTTTGTATATTCTCATTAATGTAGGCTTTCTAGGAGATGAGTAAAACAAAATAACCCTCCTACTACTTTTACCCTGATGTGCCTTTGTTCTTTTTTCCTTCAAGTGCTCTGCATATGACTTTAAAAATTATCCTTAGTCCTATTTTTTCGTGCCTTTTTTTTTTTTTGAGTGCTGCTTCTGTATAAACCACACATACAAATTTAATGCACTGGAAATACAAAATGTAGTTACAAAAGAACAGGCACAAGACATTATTAGAAAACATTCTGTGCAAATTGGTTACAAAGTGAAGATTTTTATCTTGAGGAAAATAGTACTATTTGATCACAAGTCTTGTACTGTGAATAAAAAAAGATTAATTTGTACACATCAATACAAAGCCTGGCAAAGGAATCATTTCAATTAAATGAACAATTCCTCATTTAAGGTGTACTTTTGAATGAGTCATGCTTTAAAAAGGGCATTGTTTATTCATTTTAAGCCTATGGGGGGAAAAAGAAAAAAAAAGAGGGAAAAAAGGTTAAAATTTCTTTTTATTTGTCAAAGATCAAATAAAATGGGGTCTTCCTTTTGGCTGTCAATGCCAAATAAAAACACCAATAAATTTTGGCTGCTGGGACTGCAATGTTACCAGGATATGGGGCATCACCATCCAGTGAAAATGTAACATTTAGTCCTATTAAAAAATTAAAACCTCTCCTAATGTTAACGAGTTTATTATGGCTCTTTTTTTTTTTTAATGTGGTTCAGCAACTAAAACAATTCCAGTTTATACTTCAATTACTACAAACTGTTCATGCTTTGTTTTTGAAAATATGTATGCATTTTTCATAACATAATGCATAATTATTAACATATATGGGATATTATGAAATAATAATTATGAGACATGAAAATTAAGACACCATGACAATTTCTGCAAAATGTGTAATTTACATAAAGGCAGTGGTCTTGAAAACAAAAGCAAATAGAAAATCCCCCAAACCCCCAAACCACAATCTGATCTAAAATTATTATTATTAAATTACACAAATGCCTGGATAAAGATTCCATGATTACGTTGCAAACTGTTTACAAATCCTCTTCCTCCTTCAATCATTCAAAAAGATCTGAGTTAGTATCTTTGCATTTCCTGTGCCAGCATTGATATTCAACATAAAATACAATGATTCAGCTGCTAGGCTAGTCACATAATTTTTTTTGGCTTTCTAAATATCTCAGTAAGAACATGAAAAGATGCACAGATGGGAATTATAGTCAGATGACTAAGATGATCTTGCATCAGTAAAATCCAGAGATGCAACTCTTTTTATGAGAATGTGATCCTTTGAGTGATAATTGCACAATTTTAGCTGATAAATTCTGAAACATCAAGAAAATGCAAGGAGAGTGGGGTACGTGGAGGAGTTAAGTTTACTGTTGCATCCAGTGTTAAATGGGAAGGAACTCCTTGGAGACATGCATGTATATCCCTGAGAGTTAAGAGTGATCCACGGATCATGAGATTAACGGGCAATCTGGCTACTAAAAGTTCAAAAAGCATCTAAATGACTCGGAAGCCTAAATTACATTTTCAGAAGCAAGTCACTGCTCGACTGTTTCTCTAATTGATTTTGTTAATGAAACAGGCAAACACCCCTTCTCTTTGTCAGATAAGATGATCATACCCTGAAGCCATGACAGCAAGAAATGTTGTTGTCTGAAAGAATTAGGAGTTACTTCCTTGTTCAGAGCCATGGTCAGGAAGGCTTTACGTTTGATTATTAATCAAAGCAATTCAACCTTCATCTTTAAGAATATTATCATGAAACTGAATTACATTAAAAATGCCTGTATTTTGTGGCAGCATAACTATTTTTCAGAAAAAAATTTAAAGAAACAACGCATTTGGTAACCACACTGAAAAGCAACATGGAAGACTTTTTTCCCTATGGAGCACTGCCATTTAGCCTTTAGAATTTTGTCATTGTTACAAATACAGATCAGGTCCTCAGTTTAGTTGAGAAACTTTAAGAAAACAGCCTTAAAACTCCTCCCCTCCCCGAACAATCTAACACAGCACCTTTAGTACAGCTTTTTGAAGGTGGACATGCAGAAGAAGGTATACATATCAACTGCCAGCTAGACCTGAAATAATAAATTTCTGTTTGATGTTGGCATTAAAACCTCTGAGCAGTCACATCCACAGAGGAAAAACTAAAGACACAGGAGAAAAGAACTGTTCTAATCTTGTTTTTTAAATAGTGAATTACACACCCAAACATACATAAACCACTTCATTGATGAGTACAATCCTTGAGAAGTATCAGTTCTGAAAGCGATGTCGGGGGCGGGGGGAGGAACAGAACAGAAATAACCCGTCATTTTTGTCCAAGAACCTAGTTCAATGAACTTACTGGATGAAACCATTTTGACACTTGACTGATCTCCAACTACAAAGCTAACAACTTCTTCCATCTCCAATCACTAAGCCTACTTGTAGAGTCTCTGTTAGAAAGCAAAACAACAGCCTATATTAGGAAGAGTATGTGCAGCTTAAGTTACATTTCTAGACAGAAAAGTATTCTGGAAACAATGAACTTCATACAATTACTTCTGCTGGGCACCTAGAAGCTTATCTACACAACATTTGACAATTAATCCCCAATGCTCTCCTGTAAAGCGTAGCTAATCTGTTTTATCACCATCAAACACTACCAAAACTCAGAACACCTTACACAAAACAGATGCAAGTGGCAATCATGGACACAAGTGAAAAATTCTTCAAGATAATGGTAACACAGAAGGCATAACTATGAATTACCAGTGGTTATTTTTAAAATACATACATATTAATATTTCTTAATATTTCAAATCAAGGCGGGGGGAGAGGAGGGGACTTTACTGTCAACCAGACTCATTCATTAAGTGAATGCTTAATGCTATTCTATTCTATCAAGTGACTAAACATGCCCTCTTGGGGCTTCATGATTAGTCTTTCAATGAGATACTTAAAAAAAATTGTGCACATTTTAGACAATACGATATTTCACAAGTTTTCAAACTCAGCAGATCTAAAACTCTCAACTGTTTTTCCTTCTCATGCATCATCACCAGGAATGATGCAGACCTCCCTGTGGGCACACAGCAACTTCAGTAAAACTACTGCAGAGCAGTGACTACTGAGGGGAAAAGAAAAACAAAACAAAAATTTTAATTTATTCTGACTCCTGTAGAGACAACACAGTTAACATTGGTTAAAAAGCAACAGCAGATAAAAACAAACAAGCAAACCCCACCAGATACGATTTTAACCACATGTACAGAAGCATTGAGTAAGAAGAGCCTGTTCTTACACCACCTTTGCCTGTCGGAAAAGGACCTGGGGGTGCTGGTCGACAGCCGGCTGAACATGAGCCGGCAGTGTGCCCAGGCGGCCAAGAAGGCCAATGGCATCCTGGCCTGTATCAGAAATAGTGTGGCCAGCAGGAGTAGGGAAGTGATTGTCCCCCTGTACTCGGCCCTGGTGAGGCCACACCTCGAATACTGTGTTCAGTTTTGGGCCCCTCACTACAAGAAGGACGTCGAGGTGCTGGAGTGTGTCCAGAGAAGGGCAACGAGGCTGGTGAGGGGTCTGGAGAACAAGTCTTATGAGGAGCGGCTGAGGGAACTGGGGTTGTTTAGCCTGGAGAAAAGGAGGCTGAGGGGAGACCTTATCACTCTCTACAACTACCTGACAGGAGGTTGTAGCGAGGTGGGTGTCGGTCTCTTCTCCCAAGTAACAAGCGATAGGACGAGAGGAAATGGCCTCAAGTTGTGCCAGGGGAGGTTTAGATTGGACATGAGGAAAAATTTCTTTACTGAAAGAGTGGTTAAACATTGGAACAGGCTGCCCAGGGAAGTGGTTGAGTCCCCATCCCTGGAAGTATTTAAGACGTGTAGATGAGGCGCTTAGGGACATGGTTTAGTGGGCATGGTGGTGTTGGGTTGATGGTTGGACTCGATGATCTTAGAGGTCTTTTCCAACCTTAATGATTCTATGATTCTAAGATTTTGTTCTGATCAGGACAAGTGTTTTGTTGAAACATCATCATTTCAATTTATAATAGAGACGTTCTGACTTCACTATCAAAGACTATTTTGCCTTCAAAATGAAGCTTCAATAGAGTATTTTAACTGAATTCAAAATACTTCAACTTGTGAAGAATACTTTCATTCCAACTGAAGCTAAAACTGTTTTTTTTATATCCTAGAATCATTCTTAGAATGGAATTTCTACTTTTGTACTGAATCTATTTATAATAACGTTTTCACTGTTAATTATTCTACTGTTCCCTGTTTGTAACACCTACTAAAGGCACACTCAGCAACAGTGTAGTTATAAATATTATTGACTAAAATAATTTGAATAACAGAAATTAAGAAGATACCAGTCACTTTAGTACAAATTTCTTAAATATTGCATAACAAAGAGGCAAATTCACAAATAATTCTTTAGGCTACAATCCTGTAAATATCTGTACATTTGTTTAACTTTACAGACAAGTTGTCTTCCCACATATCAATGAGTGTTTGTAGGATATGAGATTTAAATACATAAGTATTCTGTGCGATCCTTTACTTTTCCCCCCCCTATTTTTCCCCTTTTTCCATGAGGTAATTCATGTCTTTTCCTGTTATTTATACAGCAGAATACAACACGAAACTGATTTACTAAATTAATCTATTCACAAGTTTAACATCAAGAGGAAGCCATCAGTGGTAAACATAGCTCAGAAGTAACGCTTCCTAGTTAACCTGTGCACCCTCTGCTGGCTGGTGCTTACATAGGAAGAAGAAAAAAAAAAAAAAAAGCTGTGTTGACTTTATGTATATATATACATGCACAGTGCACATACATCTAAGTCTCCAAATATATCTTTCAATCGCTTAAATTGTTTTTCAACCCTATTTTCTACAAAATACTGAACATGTAACTGTATTGCCCAACAAAAGATGATTTGTCTCAACACAAACCATGTTTTTCTTTTATTAAAGATGCTGAGAACAGAGAGAGAGCAACATGAATTTTACTACTATCTATAATTTACATTGAAGAACCTCGTTCATTTACATCCCTGCAAGACTCTGGATGTCCACGTGGACTTTGCTCAGGTGCAACCTGTCCTGTCAGCTCTGAAGTCACTGGCAATGTTGTAGATCCTGCTCTTCAGAGGAGCAACTGCAACCACCGTGTTAGTGTGTTTAGCTCACTTCATCCAAATAACTGCAAAGCACCAGAAAATCACAGGAATCTGTCTTTTGTTAGAGTATCAGCAAAGATTAAAGGTTCCACTCAGAGATCCTGAAGAACAGACAGTGAAACACATAAAAGGTCAGCAACTTCCACATTACCCCATTTGGGCGCCTGGCCTCTGGCAAGGAAAGGAAACGAGTTTTTCCACAGACTTCAGTTGCTCTGCTGCCAAGTAGCTGTTGATGATAGTGACAACTTTCGGGACGTAGCTCTAAAAATATAAAAATGAAGTGTCATAAATCTCAAGAAGTTGTCGTTGACCCTGAAGTTTTAAACAAATTCTTTAAAATCCCACCCACCCACCCCCCCAAGCCCGGGTACACTCCAACCAACACAGCAGTATCCAAAAATCACCCGTGGCCGACGCCGCAAGCACGCTGCAGGGCTGACCGCTACTCGCGGATGTCAGCCCGGCTGCTCGCACCCGGGCGTGCCCCGCGGGGAGCCCCCCGCTCTCCGGCAGGGGGCGCTGGCCCTGCCGCGCCCCGCCCCGCCCCCCGCTCCGGGGGGCTTTACTCCCCTGCAGGAAAAAATTAAAATAAAGGAGGTAAGCTCCCACTTTTTCTTAACTGAACTACCGGCTTTCCTGCCTTTATTTCCTGCTTTTCTTGCCTTTAAAAGACAACGGCTAAAATGCTTCCATTGACGCGCCCCGCATGCCGACGCGCACTGCGCCTTTACTTCAGACCCTTCAGCGCAGGGTAAGGCAGCCGCACCGGAGCCCGGCCTCGGGCAGAGGTCCCGGTGCGGGGGGGAACTCCGCCGGTACCGGCGGGCGACCACTGCCGGCGGCTCTCACCGACCTCTGCGCAGAGATCCTCCTCCCGCCCCGCGGTCCTCCGTACGGCGTTTCACCAGCGGCAACGCCGCAGCACCCCCGTACGGGGGGATACGACCCTCCTCCCTCCCGCTGGCTGGGGGCACCCGCGCGGCCGCAGCGCCCGCCCCGGGCTACAGCTGCAGCGCCTGAGGGAGCAGGCGGGCTGCCGCGGGGCATGGCGGGAGATGTAGTCCGGGCGCGCCGCGGAATTCCGCCCGCGAAAACTACAGTACCCGGCGGGACGCGGGGGAAAGGCGGTGGCGGTGCAGGGTTGTCGCCTGGCGTCTGCGGTAACTCGGCTCTGCGGTGGTGGGGGAGACGCGGTGCGCACCCGGCCGGGTGGGCGCCTGCGCGCGGCGGCGGTCCTGGCCCCGCCCCGGGACGGCGCGGCCGCGGCGGAGCCTGGTCGGAAGGCCTCGGTTTGAGTCTCTCGGGAGTCAGAGAGCGAGGGCCCGCGAGTGCCTTTTCCCGCTTCGCTTCACCTCTCGCCGGGCAGGGCGGGGGGGGGTGAGAGAAATCCGGTGCGGGCCCTGGCAGGCTGCTCGTCCCGCCAAGAACGGGGGACAAAGGCGAGCCTGCCCCGAGGCCCAGGAATGTGCCCGCAGGCAGCCGCCGGCGGGAGGAGGGCCCCCTCCCGGGCGCCTGGGGCTCACAACGTCTGCCGCCTCCTCACCCGCAGGGCCCACGGCTTTTATGCCAGAGATGCTGGTGTCGCCCACAGAAAAAACCTGGGACTCCTCAGAAAGATACTATGTCAGGTAATAGCGATGCTTTCCGGCGCTGGCTGAGCCCCTGCCTGTACTGGCTTTCAGCCGGGGTGGTCTGAGCGTCAGTCCTCAACCCGGGTGTTTGGGAAGTCCCTGGTCACGCTGACTAACAAGTTTGCGGAGAAAAAAGCTGCAGTTTTGCTGGAGAGAGTTACAAATGGTTAAATTTATTTCATGAGGCTCAGACCTAGAAATGTAGAGGGGACTATGCTGTGGAAAAACTGCAGAAGCACTTGTAAATCTAATAATCCTGTTAGAAATAGCCTTTTATGCGATTTTATATCACTTATTTCTTCCCCTAAGATGGCTTAATATTTAATACCAATATTCATAGTGTTTTAGCGAGCATCAATGTTAAATTCGAATGAAGTTCTCACAACAAAATAAGATAATCAGCAGAGGTCTTCAGGTAAACGTACCCCTAATGTGTCAGTGAAATTTATGTTACAGAAAAAATAGGAATTAAACCAATTATAGACTAAAGTGAACTTGTTTGTTTTTTTTATCAAAACGATTACTGCTCCCACGCAGTCGTTGATTGAAATGCATTGAAAGTGAATATGTGGAAGTGAATTGGCAATTGTCTTATTTTAAAAATATATTTATTGGAAGTCAGCTAAAGTGTCCACTTATACAACTAGATCAATGGGCATGCAAGGTTTATTGAAATAAAAATGAGTACATCTGACTTACGCAAATACTTTTTTTTTTTTTTTTGTAAGACTGGAACCTTTGTTAACGGTCTAGAGCTCCTGATGTCTCTAATGCATGCAAGAAACTCTGTGTGAGCAGTTTATCCCATTAACATTTCAGGCACTTTTTGCAAATAACCGTAAACGCGTTTTTCTACCTTTCACACAAAACACCAACAGCAGAATGGAGTCAGATGTTCAGTAAATTCAATTAATTACATATAAAAGATTATGTGCATAACTCCACTCTGGGGAGTTTTGTCCTTGATTTTAAAAGTTGCCATTAAAGTTTAGTTGCCAGTTTTAATTTTAATGCAGGCAAGTTAATGACAAAATATTCATTACCCACGCTGTCCATAATAGCTAATAAAAAGATCTTTTAATGTGGTTTAAAAAAAAAAGACAATTTCCCTGAAAAAGGTCTTTTAATTTGGTTTAAAACAAAAAAAAAAGTAAGATTTTTCCTTATGTATTCAACAGCAAAGGTTGAATTAAAGTAAATTATTAAGCTGCAAGAGCCAAATAAAATATTTGCCAAAAGCCAGGTCTGTTACAAAAGCCATCACTGTTACAATCACTGTCTGTTTCAGGAAAGTACTAAATTCAAGAACGTTTGGACAACTCATTCTGCATCTCCTATTGCATATGAAAGAGGAAGAATTTACTTAGACAATTACCAGTGCTGTATTAGCAGGTAATAAATTTACAATTAAAAGTTACCCTGGCTTACAGTTTTAACGCTGTGATTCTGTTTTAGATATGTTGCTAACTTTACTCATCCAAATAGCCCCTGTGAATTGAGTGGAATTTACTTATGAACAAAAAATAACCGGGTGCATAAATCTTTGTTAAATTACAGTCAGATGCCATTGTGTCTTAACGTGCCACCTGCTTTGGCGAAGGAAAGTCTGATCTTACTGGTGCTGTATAACTTCAGCTTTCAGAGCACTTTAACAGGAGTGGAAGATTATCAGCATTTTATAATTTTGCACTAAAAAGCCAAATGAACGGTAGTTCTTTGTGATCTGGTAACTAGCAGTGTGTTAAAGAATGTGTCACAAAATCAGCCTATGTAACAAGCTTGGTATAAATTCTGCATTAAAGAATTAAATCATTGTTCACGTAAAAGTGCAGTGTGTGGAGTACTTGCTGGTTTTTGTTAATGTATTTTGCAGATCAGTTCTCTGATCTGATGTACTCTCCTGTTCTGTGATCAGCTGCAGAGGCACAGATTAGGAGGCAGCACAGGGCAGGGTAGAGGACGGGAAATGCTGCTTACACCAGTCCTTGTTCTTGCCCATCCCTCTTGTGAGGGAGGTAGCAGGGACTTGGAGAACTGCATTGCTGAGTAAGTTGTGGTGAGAACAGTTTTGAGACAGTGTCATATGATACATAAGACAAATTACTCTGTCACTGTAAACCACTGAGAGTTAATTAAATTAATCTATCACTTACAGCAGAGATCTGAATCTACTTAGCCGTGGTTTATTCCTACATTGTCTGAATGCTTTCCAGTTCTGGGTTAACCCATCTAGCATCTTTCAGGTTTATCTTTTGTCTCATCCTAGCCCTGAGGGGAAAACTCTGCACACTGTGAAGTTTTTATTCTACTGGGCGGGGTGGGGGGTGGGGTTAAATATCTGTACATGATGCCACGCCTTTATATTATGAAAGGCAACACTGAAAGAGCTTGAGGGGAAGGTTCCAGGATGATCGTTAGTTTCTGGAATATGCCTTCTTTTCAATATATATCAGTAAAGTAAGAATGTTACTATTAAGTTTGTTATTTAAAAACAAAACAAAACAAAAACACCAAACCACAAAATACAGAGAAGGTTAGCTTTTAAATATTACGTTATACTAACTATTGTTTATTAGGCCTTATTTTGAGAGCAATTTCAGGTTATATTTACAAAGTAAAAATGAGATGTTTAGATTTCTGACCTGCCTAAAGAGAAGGCAGGATTTATAAAACTGTATGAAATGACTTGTTGATAGAAAGTAGTTCATAAAGTAGACTAATGATTAGCAATCATTTTCCTCCAGCATTGCACAAGAGCCAAGAATACTTTATCAAAAGCCAAAGTGTTCTAAGTCAGAAAAAATAGAAGATGCTTTATTATTGGAATGCCCACTGGTAAGATTACTTTTTAATAAAGCATTGTTGTGGAAAAAAACAAATTAATATCTTTCAGTGAAACATATTTAGAATAGAGTGTTCTTTCCCTCTGAACTATTTTCTCAGTGTTTTTATAGAGTTAGGTCATTTAAGGTTTGCAACGTGCTTATTTATTTTGACTGAATGTTCAGAGGTATACTTCTCTGAATTTCTCAATAGCGCATTCAAATGCTTTTTTGTGAGCTTTCGTGGAAGATTTTGAAAACAGTACCTTTATGCTTATGCAACTAACTCTAATTCCTTACAACATAAATTCTGTTTAATTTTTTCTTTATTTTTTAATTAGCAATGGCAGTAGGTGGGAGTTTTAGTTTTTACGAGATCTGTTGACATAAAAAAAAAAAAAGCAGATAAACTGAAGACCCATTAAAGCAACTCTGCCCAAAAGCTGTTCTGCTGTTTCTAGCTAATAGATGATATAATTTCCCTCCTCCTTGAGGAGTTTTTCTCTCTTCCACTGTCCACAGAGCTTAGGAATATTAGCCCTATCCTTGAGGTGCCTAAAAATAAAGCAGCGTGAATACCATTCTTAGCAGTTACTGTTGAGTTACCACTTAATGTCTTATTCCACAATATTTAAACAATTGTCTCTTCAAGACTGGTATCAATTAGATCAATAAGCAGTTACACTTCATTTGTGCAAGGCAAAGAAGTTTTAAAAGGTGTCTTTTCTAGAAGAGGTAACTGCCTTGCGAGAAGTGTGACAACAGATTATTTATGTGATAGTCAGCTGATTATTTAGCACAGACATGAGCTTAGAGATCCTGATGTGATTAGCCGGCAGCTTTCCACCTTTAGTTTTTGAGGAACATGTATTAACTTTTCTTTTCTTGCTACTGTGTCAGAATGTTATGTATTCTCCTCATACAAACTTTGTTCTGATAACCTTTTGTTACATAGGGGGAAATGCTACCAAGTCCATCAGACTATAAATCTTCCCTGATAGTCTTGACAGTGCAGAACTGGCTTCTACGTCTCTCTGCTGATAGTGGAGAAATACTGGAAAAAATATACCTTGCCGGTTCCTGTTGCAAATTCAGGTATTAAACATTGACTAGGCTTATATAATTAAAAATCATTAGTACTATACTGGAGAAAGGGAATCGTGTTTATTTTAGTACTATCCTATGGCTGACTTCAGGTTTGTTAGTCTAGCATATTACCTGGAGTACTGTTCCTGCATGCTGTTTTCTATAGAAGAATTTCAGCAGCTTAAGTATTACGGTCTCAAATTTGGTATCAAGTTCCACAAAAGCCACAAAAACTAGGCTACTATTGGCTTTTCTCTGACAATTTTACAGCCTTTAATATTGCAATGGCAACATACTAGGAGAGGACCCTTAAGAGCTGTAAAACAAACTTCATAAAACATAAGAAAAATACATTTAAAGTTTAAGCCATTTTTTACTTGCAAGCGTACCCTTCTCCATAGGGTAGCTATTTTGCTCTTTAAAAGCAGAGCAGTTACTGCTTCTGGTAAACTGCATCTTTTTTTCAGTTCTCAGAAGAAATTATTTCCTTTAGACTGAAGGATAAGAAAGCAGTGATTTGTGAAGGGAAGGAGAAAAATTAAGACAGTGAATGTTCATACTTTCAGGATTTTTCTCACAATCCTGTATGGAATAAGCCATTCCTAGTTCTGTGGGTTTTGCATTATTGCAAACAGCAAACATCTCGGGCACCTTTCCTGAATCAGATACTGAACAGTTTGCCTGGACACAGGGATCTGCCTAGTTATAGTAGATTATATTTTATTTGAAATAATGTATTTATTATCAAATGATTTTTAAATTATTAAGATAGGCCTTTCTTGTCACAAATAGGTATCTGAGCTGGGATACTCCTCAAGAGGTAATGGTTGTAAAGTCAGCTCAGAATAAACTCCCTGCAGCAGCACGACAGGTAAGTTTGTTGAAAAAATCTGTCATTCTTAAATCTTTACAAAATAGATTAAAAAAATTTACAAGGACAGAGATGGAGACATTATGCTTTGTTATTATGGTAGAAGAGGAAGATGTCCTACCGTTAATAAATGCCTCAAGTATAATAACTTTATTCAGTATTGTTATTCCTTCCCAGGCAGGTATCCAACAGTCTGTATTGTTCTATCTTGCTGTATTCCAAGTTTTGCCTCTTTCATTCATTGGAATGCTAGAAATAAACAAAAAGGTAAGTTAATTCCTCTGTTAATCATGATCTGTACTGTAGTTGTACAAGAGGCATGGTTTAGGCAATTGTCCCAGAATTTCAGAATTCATACTTACAGCTCATAAAAGCATAGTGCCCAGAAACGTTAATTAGCAGTAATGTTCTTCTTGTGTCTGGTTGGGGGGGAAGATTCTTAATTCAAATGACTAGGGGAGAAAATACAAATGCATTCTGCTGTTGGGTTACTCTCTGACATGTAGAAGGACTTTAGCCTTTACTTATAGCAATCATAAGAATTAGGGAATGCTAAAGTGTTTGTAGACTTCTTTTCACCTCTTTAAAGAAAGATAGATGTGCTTCTGACCCACTCCTAGTAATAGTCTATGAATTCTGTATGCAGTTACAAATGTTTCAAACTTGTATTATCATTGATATTGAATGGCAAAATGTAAATATGTGTCTTGCTTTATCAGTCAAGAGCAAACAACCTTTCTGAGGTCGGTTTGTGACCTGTAAGTAAGAGTGTATATATTAGGAAACCTCAAACCAGATGGCAAGTTTTACTGTTCTGGTGAAGAAACATTTCTGTGTTAAGTCAAAAGCGCTCTGGATACTACTTATAAATGGAACAGTGCATACATGCAGACTCTGTCTTCAGAGCTCTGTGAGCTAGTCTCATTTGGGGTCCAGAGCTATTAGTGGGTTTTAGGGGGTGCTGGGTTAGGTTGAGGCTGTAATTGAGATTGGGCTGGCAAGTGAAGGAATAGGGTTAAATATTTTTCATTTGGGCCCATGAAAGTTTAGGGGCACTGTGTATTGTTCTGTTCAAAATTAGTAGTTAGGACTGGAAAAAACAGTTGTTACCAGTTTCAAAGGTATTCTCAATCTGGTTAAGAATGGCATGCCAGATTCATCATGGACATAATAGGCAAAAGGTCTAAAAGAGTACTTCTTCAGTTGGGCCTGTACTGAGTACTCATCAGAGTAATTGTTACAGCTAGGAATAATGTCAGGACAGAATTTGGGATTTGAGAATACACCCAGCAGAGGAAGCAACCAGTGAATGCAATGCCAAACCTGATACAGATCAGTGGAATGTAACTGTTTAATTAGAGTTAGGATTAGGGTTACTGTTCAAGACTGCAGAAGCATCTAATGCATCAGCTTTACTGAGATGGTATACCACAATAAATTCTGAGTTCAGGCTAGCTAAGGTCTCAAGGAAGGAGAGTTTAGGGTTGGAAGACTATTAGATTCTGGGTCTGGAAGACACTGGGACCTAAGCTAACAAATGTATTGAGAAAGAGCCATAAGACTAAATAAAAGGCAAGGTCTCGGGAGTGAATGTATCTTTCGGGACCAAAGTGATCACAAGATCCTTGATAGTGATTTAGGAGTATTACAGCTTTTGGGTTTCTTTTTTTTTAAATTGTTTTTAAGCCTGTTTTAACCCTGTTTTAATTGCTTTTTCACATAGTGATTCAGATTAAAGAAATGAAAACTGCATTTCCAAGCATCTCTATTACAAAAATTACGAACTTCACGTGTTGTTATTCATTAAATACTAAGAATTAGTTTGTTGGGTTTTTCTCAGTGGAGATGTGTTAAGCGGTGGCACAAATGAATACTGCATAATTGTTAAAAGGGGTAAGTCAGCTTCTCATGTATGTGTCTAATTTGGATTCAGAGAGGATCCTGTACTCTGTGACAGCTGGATAATGTAGTTTTAGTACAGCTGTACACAGTCATAGAGCCATGATTAGACTAGTATTTTACCCTGGTGATGAAGAAAGAAGATCTGAAATCAGTACTTTTAGATTGAGTTGTTAGCTTTGCTAACATTCCTGTGGGATGCTGGGTAATATAATCTATTCATGTATTATAATAACTGGGTAACATGATATGAAGATATACTGAGAATTGATTAGACAATGAATCTGCTTGCAGAATATGACTAATCTAACCTCAGGTGTTACTGCAATGCAAAGTGTTATAGAAACTCAGCAGAACAGATGAGTTAGAGAAAACTTCATGAACTAAAACACTGATCGTAGGGTTTGGTCAGAGTAAAAAATTAAAGCGATTGCAAATTTAAGGACATAATGGCAGTATTTTGCATCGTGTCTCAATTATTTCTTCCCTAATAGACTATTTTTCTTCTCCTTTTTTTTTTCCCAGATATTTGGTAATAGTGTGACAGATGTTGCTGTTTCTAATGGAATCCTGATTGTAATGTATAGCGTGGGTCTGGTCAGGCTCTATAACTTCCAGGCCATCTCTGAACAGGTAATGAAATACAAAATTTTTCATACAGTCCATGCTATTTTGAGGCAACAAATCATAAATATTCATGTAATGCCACATAGGTACATGGGGAATGTGTCAAAGGATACAGTTCTTGCCTAAATCTATTTACAGCCAGAAGATGCAAATGGGTACACTATCAGAAAATTCTACCCACATCAGTTCAGGTGGCAAAACATAAGAGATACAGGGTCAGACAGGCACTTAAGCATATATGGAGAGGAGCTATGTAAATGCTAGACCAGAGTGTGCTCTTCTTTACACACCTAGTCTGTAGTTATAGATGAGTGTTAAGGCTAGAAACTGATGGGCGTGGAAGATTGTTTGATCTGAAACAGAACTGCAGTGAGACTTTTGAGTTTATATTCTTCCAATCAAAAATCAAACGTTAACTCAAAAATAAGACTTAAGCAGTATCTTAACAAGATAAAGAATGCAGTAGTAACAGAGCAGTAAAACTAAACAGCAAGTAAATACGCATCAATAAAGCTAAATTGTTCTGTGTTATTTTAGTTCATGGAACAGCCGTTTGATTTGGGACATGAATTCAACTGGAATGGTCAGGTGGGAGTTGTAGGAAAGTATCCATTTGGTCTTCCATGTAACATTAAAATAACAGGTATTTATGATCTCTGTATTATCTTGGCTGGTGGCTTTTATGGATTAATTTATTATTAATTTCACACCAAGAAAAAACATTAAAATTATTGTACTCCTATTGTGCTGTAGCTTTATTTCTGGGTTTACGTTACAGTAAAAAATGTGCTTTGCTTTGCTTCTAATTACAAGAATTAATTACATAGGGCTTACCTAGAAAACTAGTACAGCAACGAAGCTATTTGAAAAACTTCATAAGCAATGCATGACGTGGAAACCCCTTCCTTATTTCTGAGACACAGCTGCTCTTGGGAAAGAAGAAGGGCTAGGACAGCTGTTAGTAACACCCAGAAACTGTATACAGTATGTAAGCAAAAGATGTGAGAACGTTTAATCTAACTTGCAGAGGGAATTCAAGGAGGCTGAATACAATTTGTCTGAGTTGCATTTTGATAATTCTTAAGTTGTCAGAAATGTGCCAGTTTCAATAAAATTAATTCCTGAGGAGAGAACAAATTGTCTATTAAAAGCAATTCTTATGCCTCAAATCATTAACTGATGAATGTTCTGCTTTATGTCATGACTTTAATTTCTCTGAAACCAAACAATAATTTCTGTTGGTGCATTTGAGATTAGAATTTGGTGCTAAGAATCTTAATGAATGACCAAAGCCTGAGACTTTCTTTGAAACTTTTTTTTTTACTTTAGAAATACATTCTCACAAGTTAACACGAGACCCTTCCAAAAAAAAAAAAAAAGTAGGTTTCACCAATATCAAATAATGCATGCCTTTATTTCTTTAATTTTGAAAGTTTCTGCATTAAATGTTTTTTACAGGTGACTGTCCACATAAAAAAATGCTTTTGTCTTTATGTTTGCAAACAGTATCAGATAATAACAGGCAAACCAAACCAGATTTACATAAACCTAAGGAAATATACAAAGATAAAATACAGACTTACATAGTGAAGGCTTTGTTTTATCAAACAAAGTGATAGGCTGCTATAATTGATGTCTCAGGTTCTGCAAAGAGAAATTTCTCCTCACTTTCCTCTCTGTCTCAGTCTGCAAAACCACAGTTTAATGTTAGGGGCCCTGTGGAAAACATACTGTGGGAGCTTTAATAGGAAGCCTATACCATATTTGTTCTCATGTCTTATAGATCATTGTAGTTTTTAGTGTGGAAATTTAAAACCAATGTACTGGAGAAAACATTTTTGATCTTGAATCATAGTCAAGAATTTGTGGTTGGGAAGTTTTGAACTCATGACAGACAATTGCCATGGCTGCTCTTTACAGATAGTTGCATTCCTGTGGTTTTTGAGCTGTTTTCTTTTAAGAATGAGATGGCCGACTGACTGTTCAATGTGACATAATGCTTCAGTGAGTGAGATTTTAAGAGTTTCAGAGTTTAAGCTTGTATTTACTGTAATTTAACTGTGTAATTTTCCTGCTTATTTAGTCCTAGCCTCCCTACAGAAATTGCCTGAAGGGATGGCAGTTATTACAGTAATGTTTTTATGGTGTGTTAGGTACCCAAGAGGAGGTGTATAGAGATCAAAACTTATAGGCTAGCATGTACCTACCATGTCATTTACAGCTATTGACTGGTAAGGAATTTGATTTTGGTCACAGTGGAAGGAATGGAAAAGCTACCTATAAATCTTCATTATGTCACTTTCTGAAAGGTCCAGAACTTAAAACTGTAGTCTGATTTATTATTAGAGGATACAGTAATTTCATAAAAAAACAGAGAGGCAGATATTTTGCCCATATTGTTTTTACATTTAGAACAAATACTTGTTAGAGCTGCCAGGAACAAGTTTATGGCTCTATGTTTAGATGAGGCTGGAGAGTTTTAAGGAAGTGAATAAAGAAGCTCAACAGGAGATTGAAAACTGGCAACGCCAGGGAAAGGACTTGAAAACAATGAGAACAGGAGGTGTGGAGCAACAAGAGCAAGTGACACATGGCAGGAAGGAGGGAGTTGAGGCAGCAGAGTCATGCTATGACAGTGGTTTAGGTGGCTATGATCTTGCAAATCTTTGCCAAATGAACATAAAAAGAAAGGCATATTTTATCAGCAGCCTGTACTGCTTGGGATTGATATATTACTGAAACGCATTTAAATCTATCATTTAGTCCATCTAGCACAATTTTTGAGGGGCCTTGCTATATACGCTTTATTTAAAAAGAAAAAGTCAATAGGGTAAAATGTTAACAAATTTTCTTGACTAATTTTTAATTTTCTGACAGATTTTAATATCAGTAGGTCCTCTGCTTATGCCTCCATCTTCAACATTCTCTACGTTTTCAGCAGGTGCCTCGGTTTTTATAACCTCTACTTTGTTATATCTTGCACAGAATCTCCCATTTCCTATGTGTTAGTCCAAAAGACAACTAGAAGACTGCCACTTTCCAGCTTAGGAAACACTTCATTTTCATGGGCAGTGAACTAATGCCTTTCAATCTAAATGGCTAAGTTCTTGGAAACATGAAGGAACGAAAAAGAGAGAAGCACTATGTAAACATAATTTCTGATGTCATGTGACATCTTAGTACCATTGGCTAGGATCTGGATAATTATTTAGACTAAGGAGGACAAGAACAAGTCAAAATTTGGATGAGACCTTTGGGACACAAAAGTCCAGATAAGAACCTTGTGCTCCTCGCAGTAATTCAGCTTGGGTTTTTATATTCTGCCTGTTTAAATGCCCCTTGTAATTGCAGATTTTCTCCATGTTTTGTCAATTTTTTTTTCCAGCACTTCTCTGTACTGTTGGAAAGAGCTGATCTTCAGTCTAAAATTGATTCAGTTATAGCAGCTGTAGAGATTTCTTTTATTTAGCTAGTTGGTGGAAGTTGTAAAGCTCTGTGCAGTCCATTTCACTTAAAGATGCTTCTCTCATTCAGTACACAGAAGACTTGTAAGAATGGTGTATTACATCTGTATAATTTATCCCAAGTGAACTGAAGGGAAAACTAGATACCTTTTGCCATTAATTACAAAAATTCCTAGATTTTTACTGATTTTTATGAACTCAGTTACAGATTGCATTCCTTGTGGTCCACACTATTTTGTTGTATTACGCAAAAGGAGAAGGAATATTCAGATTCAGGTATCTTTCTGCATTTAATTCCGTTGTTTGAGATTGCTACTGTTAGCCTGTTTCCAGCTGTTTATCACTATTTTTCCCAAGAGAATAGTGACCCTTTTGATACGTTCTTTGATCTGTTCGTGTGTACGTCCTCTCTCATTCAGATGAGCTGGATTAAGATTAATTTTAATTGTTTGCTACGTCTTTGCTTATCCAGCTCATTTGGAATGAAGTAAGTCAAAGGTATCAGAAGCACGGTTCAGCATGAAGATCCAAGAAGGCAGTAACCTTCCACAGGAAATTGCAGATGTGTGCCTGGATGCTAGGTGAGGTAGCATAGCTGGTGCTAGATAAAAGATCGCAGCCAATGTATTTCCAACGGCCTTCAAAAGTTCTGAAGAATTAGTAGCTTTATTGGAATTTAGAATTGTAAGGATCAATGGAATTATGATTGTTCTGCTACTAATGGTGTTAACATTACCAAATATTTGCAGATACCCCACCTTTGTTATTTGAAGCATCTTCTCTGGAGAATGCATTTCAAATTGGAGGTTACCCTTGGCATTATATCATCACACCTAACAAGAAAAAACATAAAGGAGTCTTCCATATTTGTTCTCTGAAAGACAATGCTTTGGTAATATATTCAGATAGCAGCTTCTCTGAAATGAATGTGTATCACGTTTGTCGTCTTCTGAGTAGTGCTCGAGGTAACAATACCCTTGTTTTCTAGTGTGGTGCTCTCACAGGGATCACCCCACAGTGTTACATCTGCTACCCAGTGGAGTCACGTGTAAAATGTTTTCTTCTGAATTAGTACTGCTTCTGCTATTTCCTTCATTCCAATATAATCGTAGCACTGTCAGTGCTACACAGCACTGAATTCTCAGCTTAAAAGTTAAGGCTCAAGCAGAATCTCATTACCTGATTCCTTGCGTGGTAACATCTTAATGCAATTCTGACTAGTCAGCCTATCAAATGGCATGACTAAAGAAACATCTTAAGTTTTAAGACATTGCAGAATAAGTTTCCTTAATGTTTGTAGTTTATCCTTGATTTGTACCTTCCCTTTCTCTCCCTAGAAAGATTTTATTACTCATTTTAATCCAGCGTTCCCAATTATTTTTGTTTATGTACTATTCATCATATATTCTTTTGCGTGAGCTCCTCATCTCAGCTTTTATTTTGGATCTGGATTTGACCTGAAGATACTTCTGTAATACAAGCAGCTTCTAGGCCTGTTAGTTCAGCGTTCTTCACTAAAAAACTTCTCGCCTGTAAACGTCCTCATCTCTTTTACTAGCCTGATCAAATCAGTGATCCCCTTCTATCTCTTATTTTCAAAACAGATCTTTCACAACCGTAGCTGAAGATCAATTTTGATTCAAAGGGACTTGTACAATCCTTTCGCACCTAGTTTCTTCTATGTGGGTTCATACATTTGAAAATTTGAATGAGCAGGGTCAGCTAAATTTAACAACAAAAAGCCGCTGCCAAAATCCCAAGATTTTGACTAGCTTGCAGCTGAAATCGCAAGCTATCCCAGGCTTACACGCTCCACAAATATTTGCACAAAAGAGGCTGAGCCTGAGGTTTGAAGCTCAAGTCAAAATTTGTGTTAATGCTTTTCTCATGTCTTTGACACTCAAATTACTGGAATTGTTGAAGTGTGTGCAGATTGTAGGCTAAATCTTCATTTTGCTTAGTTTCAGGAGAGGTAGGACCATGTATAGCTGTGGTACAAGGTCATTGCTTATTGCATATTAAAAAAGTTGAAACTGTTCCATGGAATATCTTAAGAATTGGAACTGAGTATTTTTTTTATTATTATTGTTCCACTGCCATCCTTTCTGGTCATGATTAGGAGCAATACTTAAAAACCTTCAGAATTATGTGGAGAGGAGCTCAGTATTTCCTCTTTAATTAGATCTGTGAGACTTTCAAAATACTAATATTCTAAGCTTTCCCTTCCTTCTTCAGGCAAAAAATGGCATACAGGATATGAAGTGCTGTTCACTGGAACCTGATTGGATATATTTCCATCCAGATATGTCAGGTAGAATAATCCACGTGGGACCAAATTTGATAAAGTATGAGGCCTTTTTTCTCAAATCTTATTTTCATTAGAGGAAAAGTTGCATAAATTCAGTAGTTTGACAATTTGCAGGCCAAAACACTCATCAAGCCCTAGAAACTGTAAACTTTATTAATTTGTCAGAATTGGAAGTTCTGGTAGAAACACCTGCAGATTTCTACGTGATGAATGTGGGCACTGGCAGGCAACACTAGATTTTGATATGGGAAATGTTCAAGGACCATTCTGTTAAAATTTCACTGATAAACACAAATAACAAAAATAATTTATTTCAATTATTTCTGATGTTTTAATATACCTGATTTTTTTAAATTGTAAATACAGAAGTGTTGTAGTAGTGGATTAGAATACATGACTTTGTAATTTCTGTTTCTTTTGTAGAGTCTTGAAGCTCAAGGAAGTTAAAAATAATACAGATCAAATGGAGATTGCAGAAGATTTTACGATTGTGGCCAACAGAGAAAACTCTGTGAGTTCAGTGTCCGAGATCACAATGTATGATTTTGAGCAATACACAGGGGTTTCGTGTATGTGAGTAATCACCGTGTTTTATGGGCTTAATTCAAAGTTTATTGAAAGACATTCCGTCTCTTCATTGGACTTTAAGCAGTATGAAAAAAATTTGAAAACAGCAACAGTTTCAGGATAGCTTTCTGAAACCTCCAGTCTTTTCTTTAGTTTTCAGCATTCTTTATGGTGTGCAGTATAACCATGTATCACTGATATAAAACATGCTTAAAAGATGGTGACAGATTTCCTTCAAAAGAAGGTGCTACCAAGTGATAATTGTGTGCATCCCTGGTGCTCAGGTAATTTGATCATACAAATGCTAGAAATGTTTCAAGTCTCTCATAACTAAGTCTTCATAAGACAACAAAGACAATACATTGCTTCCAAAAGTCTGTTTCTTTTCCTGGCCATGCACATCTGTCACTCCCTTGTGACAGGTTTGGCATTCATCTAACACTTGGTGAGCCAAATCAGTGCACTAAAATAATAGAAGAATAACCCAGCAGAAAAGGTGAGTACTTTTCTGCTTGCTCGGTGAGCTGAACTGGAGCTGGAGCAGAACAGAACTGAATCTTCAGTGGGTCAGAAGAGTGCAGAAAGGTAGAACCAAGTGGCAAGGGGATGATCTGAACCTTCTGGTAGAAATGAGCTGTTAAATCACCTTGGTTGTTTCATGAAGTCTTTTGTGATAGAAAATCACAAAGACAATCTAAACGTCAAAAAGGTTAAAGAGCACACTTGTGAAGAAAATTTTTTGGCAGTGCTTGGAACTGTCATTTTGCTTCAGCATACAAAGTTATGTCTTACATAAAAGCAAATTTTTATAGTTTGAGTGCTGTAAAGTCCCTGGAAATCAGCGATACTAATTTTGAAGCTTCTGCAGAAGAAAAGTTTGTGTATTAAAAATCTACACTAACTCAGGAATAAAACTTCCATTGAATTAAGAAAGGAGAGGCTTTGTCATCTAATGACTTGCCATACTTTTTTTTTAGGGTTTGTTTAGATAACTTCTGTTGCAATAAGAGCAAAGAAATATGAGTTCTAATCCTGTCTGTGCTGTGCCTTTTCCTTTTGACTTCCATTAAGACACTAATACCCCAGTTTTGAATGTTTCTGGTGTTAATGATGCCCAGTGGAAGCAGCTGTGGTGGTTTAAGATGCTACTTTCCCCATCTTCTGGAAGTAAGAGTTTAAGAAACAAATTGGTGGTGACTTCGCTGTCTCAATTCTCATTCCAGCATCTTGGCTCCAGTCACTTCTGTTTTAAAAATTATGGTAGCTGAGAACCTTTGGCACCTCTACAGGACTGAGAACCTCTGAATACGAGTAAACATCAGTAATATCTCAACTAAAACCACCAAGTTCATGAGCCCTCTTCTAAAGAAGAGATAGTAGCACTAAGGCCATGCATAGCTAACGAGTAAAACAACATCTGAAAGATTAAAACAAGGTCAGAAAGCAAAAAACATGAAATTGTCAAATAGACAGGAAGAAACTAAAATGCTCCAAAGTCTAGAGCCACTTTTTTCTTTTTCTCCAAAGGTGAACAACGCTGTTACTGTAACAGCTTCTGGTCGAGTGGTGAAAAAGCGTTTTAACTTGCTGGATGATGACCCAGAACAAGAGGTAACTGATGTATTAAGAGCAGTTCATGGATTATTTAAGATGTTTAGCTAGCTAGAAGTCATTCTAGTTTCAGGTGCAGTGGCTGTAACCATTAGATGTGTTAATCTTTGAGTTCGTTATTCCTCTTCTGTGGCTGTCTTTGTCGTCTTAACTTCTAATTACTTCATTTCCCCTCTCTGTCGTCTTTTCTCCTTGGTTGACATTTGTGCTTTGGATAGTCTCTTTCTTTTAAGAACTGATCTTATGCCCCATGACACCGTCATAACTCTATGCGACTTCAGTGGCACAGAAATGAGATGTTAATGTGACGAACCATTACTCTTCTCTTCATTCAAACATCTCCTTTAAACATTTATTTTTATGAAATGAAAGAAACATATTTCTTTTTTTCTCTGCTTTAGGTTCCTCTAGTCTTTGATATAGTATCTCTAAACTATATTTTTCTCTTCCAATTGCTTGAATTAGATTGCAGGATAAGGTATTTAACACTTTTCCTTTAAGTAACTGCTTCTTAAGAGTGAAAACACCACATGCCTTGGCGTTGAGTCTTCAAGAGGTTATGAAGAATATTTTTTAGCTCGCTCTCTAGAGCTGGAGCTGTAATTGACATAAGCACGACAGTTAAAATTCATCAGTTTCTGGCAGTCGTTTCTATTCTTTTTTCTGAGGAAATAGATTTTACTATGGTAAAAATACAGGACAGTCCAATATAACCCTTAAGGTCTGCAGTTCATTTCTATCCACTTTTTTTTTTTAAAACATAATAAAAATTAGAGTCTGCACACTATTTTTTTTTTCTTGCTGTTACACTTGTGATTCCACTAGATATTTTTCCATTATGGAAGAAAAAAACTGGCTGAATTTAAAGAGTATGTTACCAGGTTCATGACAGTGAGATAGAGGCAATTAAGGCAGTTACAGTCTTCACCTTGTGGTCTCAGTTCTTCACTGTCACATACTCTGTGGAGCAAGAGAGAGCTCTGAACAGGACACACAGGTGTTTGTGTGAATGGAATTACCCTAATATACATATCCCCTCAAAACTGGTAATGGTTTTAAGCTATACTGTCTCTAACGTGTCTGCTTCAAGAGAGGGCATGGAGTTTAAATATGTTTCTTCTGCCAGTTTCAAAGTACTTTTTTCTATTTCCTGTATGATATATATAAAATACATCTACTTGCACATTAGGATTGTTCAGAACATCACTTTCTTCTCTCCTGTCTTAAGGAATTTTGCTGAAATACATTGGACAACTCATGCTGGGAAAGATGCCTGTTGGGTATCAGGCTGGCAAAGTTTTCTTTGACCAGAAGACTTAACTACAATTTTTCCAATTCTGCTATCACCTGAAAGAAAAAGAGCTATGCAATTTAGGTAGAGGGGAATGTGAATTTATGTTTGATTTGTAAACTTGAGGTTTTGTTTTTCCTAAGACATTCAAAATTGTGGACTATGAAGATGAATTGGATTTGTTATCCACTGTGGCAGTTACTCAAATAGGAGCTGATGGAAGAGCTCACCTTGACTTTCATTGTAATGAACATGGGATTCTACTTAAGAGTATTCCATTACTGGAGTCCTGGGATGTGGTGAGGAGAATTCCTGTCTTTTGTTTACGCTAACACTTCCCCATACCCATTTACCTACCATTTTTCTTCAGATTTGAAGAGATATATAAATAGTGTTGCCAAGTGCTATGGATGAGATTTGTACAAAATAATAATCATAACTCAAAAATTCTGAGTATTCCATCAGACAGTAGTTCACTTATCTAAAAATCTCCATGATTTGAAATTAAGATTTTTTTTTTTTGTTGGTTGATTCATTTGGTTTTTTGGCTGGGGGAGGGGTTGTCTTTAGGTATTTCTGAAGTATTTATCAACTTGAATACTCACCCTCTGGCTAGTTACATCAGCTTGACTTTACAACTTGTAAATAGTCTCACTAGCTTAACTTGCACTACTTGCATAGAATTAAGCATGGACCTCACTCTGTGTATATTTGGAGAGATGGAATGGGCTGTTCATACAGTCCAAGTTTAGGTGGACATCCGACTTAGATAATCTGAAATATTCAGCACCTTGGGCACCTCTTTTATCACTGACTGCATAGGCAACTTAGGATCTTAAATCAGATGCTCTGGATTGCACTGAGATTCCTAAACTAGGCATGTGGGAAACGTCTCAAAGTTTTAAAATTCTGTCCTTTATCTGGAAGAGCAATCTGTGTGTATCCACACAAAATTCCTGTGTGATCACGGAGGTCACCAATATTAAATATTTTTTGTTCCCCAAGGAAAATGGGATGGGTATTAGCAAGTCATGGAAATGGAGACTGCAATTAGAATTTTTTTTTCTCATTTCAGACTTACAGTCATGAAGTTTACTTTGACAAAGACCTTGTATTACATATAGAACAGAAGCCTAACAGGAGGTTCAGTTGTTACGTTTACCAAATGGTCTGTGATACTGCAAAAGATGACGAATGTTCAAGCCACGAAAAAACAGAAAGAGTGTTTTGTAAAAAAGGAGGGAGAATTTTTGAATATATTTAAGACATAAGCAATAACTACAGAGACTTCAATTTGGATGTTATTGAAGGACTTCATACATATGCATTAGTCAACTACTGTTTTTCAGGCAGGATTTAATCTTAACATTTTGTACTACTACATGAGGGTTTATTTCTGTTTTTCTCTGTAACACTGTACAGTTGTCTGTAGTCCATAATGGCTTTTCATGTATTCACCAGTTCATCGTTAATGCTAGATGCAGCATTTATTGCTTCTCTTCAGCAATTGGATTGAAATACTGGACATCAAGGAGAAAGATGTGGACTTACTGATCATGTACCATCTGCTGCGGTCTGTCTTACGTAGTTTTACCTATGCAACTTTAATACAGGCTGTTAATTAAACAAAGTTTGTAAAACTGTATAGGATAAATTTTATATGTAGTCTGAAAATGGCAGAGTTACCATTAAACCACTTAGACAGATTTGTGTGAGAAATAAAATCACTCAGGTTTTCTGGTTTTGTTTGTTTTGGTTTAAAGAGAAGTATTAATAAATTATGTATTTTACTGCCTTTTTAATATTTATTTATTTATTTATATATAAAACCAAGCAATTCTCTGGTTCTCCCTGTGTCAAGGGTCAGGAGTTGTTCAGTCTGAGCCAAAGCTACCCGATGCTCAGCCAGATCACTCTGTGTAGCCTGTCTGATGCGTGGGAGTTCCATGTGGTATATTCAGATTCTGCAGAATGCAAGCTTTCATTTTAAATTAAAAAACACTCACAACAACAAAACACAGGCTGTAGTTTCATGGTGATAAAGAGTGTTTCCATATGCAAGCCAAAGATGGGCTCAGGGGAGTAGCTCTTGGAGTGATGACCAACATCTGCTTTCTCACTACCACCACCATTATCATGAGCGTGGTAATTCTAAACCCAAATAATACTTCTTTTCACTGCAAGCTTTACTAACGAAGCGTGGATCATTCTAGCTGATGCAATAGTGAAGAGCTCTAGAAGAATTATAAAAACTCAGAATTGATAATTTTTATAAAAACTGTAATGCAAAAGAAAAAGTGAAATACAATTGTGGAAAGAAAGAACACAAAAAGGATATCGAAGAAGGTAATGAAACAACTGTAGAAATAAAGAGCAGCAGCAATACTCTACTCCCGCCCTAGCTTCACTAAGTTTTCACACAGTATCCAGGAAAGAGCACTCGTACATTATCTGCTACTATATAAGTAACTATGTAAGTAAGATATGAGGGTAAAAACTAATATGAATCTATACCCTTAGGCAGAAGATCCAACTCTGAAGCAGATACCGATATTTTATGCTCGTTTCTGTTTGAATTATTAAAGCAGTTCCTCCCATAGCAAGACATTTGAACTTCATTGTTTATTAAATAGTGCAAGTACTGCTCATCAAGAGTTTGTTATACTTTCCAGTGACTGTTGTTTGTAAGTTATTGCAGACTTTTGTAGTTATATTCTGCTAAATCAACAATTGTACATCAGTAGCCATCTTTGGAAAAATGCAGCAATTTGTAATGACCAAAAGGCAGCCCAGACTTCCATGAAGAAGATTATGGGCTTTGAGTAAGAAATTCTATCACTCTAAATACACAGTGTGTTGCTGCACTACAGGTAATGGCAGATGTTCCATCCTGGAAGGTTGCGCATAGACGTTTTCATTCAGAAACAGGTTAAGATGTTTCTGTTTAATTTAAAACACCTTGAAAGCTATTTAAGAATTGAGAATCCAGAATGACTAGCCCTGAACACTTCTATGAGTATATTCACAACCCTGCTTATGGATGGGCTGGGACACACCAGAGAAGCAGAATCGGTAAATGCTTATGGATTGTGCTTTTCAAGCTGTGAGCAGCAGTGTTGCCTTCTGTACCTATGCAGAGCCCCAGAAAATTCTAAAAATAAACTTCTAGTTGAACAGGAGGAAAATCCTGGCCACAAACCAGTAGTTTTTTACATTGTTAAAAATAACCCTGTATCTGAACCAAACACAAAACACACATGCTTGGTGGCAGCCCACCTGAATCAACAGCTTTTATTTCAAGTTAAATTTTGAAACAAAACCCATCCACCAGAAAAAGGTACCACTTTACTTTGCCAGGAGATTTTATGTGTAAGCATTTTTTGGTAACTGTTGCTGGCAGGGCTGTACTATTGTGCAGTATCAAACTGATAGAAATTTGAATACATGCATTAGATCTGACCTGTAGACCTACAGTTTGATGTCCATTTATGATGATTCTAGAGCACTTATCTTTCTCTTTTTCATAAAGTAAATTAGGTACTTGGAAATCTCTTACACAATCTGAATAATTCAGTATACTAAAGAATAACTGTATTTGTAAAAGGGAGAAATTCTGAGGATACTCATGTGGTTTCCATTACAGAGGAAAAAATATTCCTATGCACATGCCCAGCATAATTATCTCTGCAAGCACCGAAGTGTGACATTAGTACAAGAAAAGAGAAACAAAATTGCTTTGAAAAAACAGAAGTAACTTCTTCAAATGTCATTTATTTCCCATTTATAAATTCAGAAATTAAGATGAATAAAATACAGAAGACAAAAATATTCTTCACTTTTCATAGGCAGTAGCTAACTGCTTTATGATCAGGAAACCCATTTACTGGTAGCTTTCTGTTTTACAAAAATCGGACTAAGGAACTATTAGTGTGAAATTCTGAGTTCCCTTACTTCCTGTGTATTTCAGGGGGTGCTTACCACTCACGCCATGGCTTCCAGAGTCTGCAGCTAAAGCCTCAAGTAATTAGATCAAATGCAGTCTCAAGTAACTGGACCAAGTGCATACTTTAAAAGATTGAAGCTGAAAAGCTCATGCTTCCATTATTTTCACTATGACTAGATGCCCAAGGAAAAAAGAATATACGTATATACTTATATATATGTAAATACATATATGAACTGTTAGCATGAGTAAAGATTCTCAAATGTGTATTTCAAACATAGAATTGAAGGAATCTTAGCCACTTTTGCCAACATTCCCAATTAGGTAACTTCATCCAAACTTCCTGCATTTTCAGTGTGGAGAAATGTTTCTTTATTCTTTTTTTCTGGATATGTCCCGTTACTAACTACAGCATAGTTTCTTGCTCATTTTATTCTCATTTTGTCTTTTATTTTCCTCTTGTTGTTGAGAAAAATACCATTTATATTACTTAACAGTAACTGAAGACTGCCAAAAACTCACCAGCAAGAAACTTTTTTTCCTTATGGAACTGTGACAGCTATCCCACACGATAGAACAGCGAATAAACAAATTAATTTGCTTCCCAGTTATGATAAAGATTGCTATTAGGAATACCTGCTAGAAAGGACACCCGTATGGGGTGGCATGTAGGCTGGGTGTTTTCTTAAAGAACAGTTGTGAGGAACTGCTGTTAGCTGCTTCGAGCAAAGACTTCGGGCACTCTGCCTGCAAAAGGGAAAATGTTGGTCTGTAAGTAAAAAGGTCATGGACTAGTGAATTCATGTTCAGTTTCACCTAAGGTTGGTTGATACAAGCTTTCTGCTGTTGCCAGAATGTACAAAACCTAAATGATCTGAGCGAAAAAGGGGAAGAAGTAGTCAAAACGTGGTTTTCTAACGCTGAACCACAAAAGAATTTATAGAACAGTGACTGAGTTCTTTCGTAACTGCCAAGTATTGCTATAGTCGCCAGGACAAACCCTTTAAAGAACTTTTTTTCTGGAAGGTGTGTGAATTGATCTGATGTGTATGTAGCAATGCCTGACTAATAAAAATTGCACAGCGTATCTGAACCTTTTCTGAACCTTTTCTTTATCTCCATGAACTGGAGAAATTTAACTAGTCCCTGCTAAAACAAAGAATTCAAACTCTTCCTGCAAAAATGTTCCTTTTGAAGAATGGATGAATAGTATAGTAATTGTCAACTAGCCCTATTCATACTTGAAGAAAGTTTCTATGTATCAACATGAATTCCAGGTGTCTCTCCCGATATGCAGACTAAATAGGTTCTGAGTACTAAAAGAAGGAAACTAGTATTCCAGTATTTAAAATCAATGTTAGAGATATGTAAGGGAACATCTTTGTTTTGCACCTATTTCACAATCTTAGATTTTCAGAGAGGACCACTTGAAGCTTTCTGGTTGCTAGACTTGGCATTTACACAACTATAACTTTAGTATTTATTTCTGCTTTACTGAAGTTACAAAATGACCAAAATAACTTTCAGGAGCTCCAAAAGAATTTTCTGTCAACGCATTCTACTGTTTATAGATTAAATAAATTTAAAGTGGTCAAACTGCTTGCTTTGGATAATAAGAGATTAAAAGGAACTGCAGAAATAGGGTTTTTTTTTTTAAATAAAAGGAACTAGGTATCCTAGCAGAGTCAAGAGTTACAATGATACAATTGTTAAGAACTGCTTTGGTTTGTATAGCGTAACAACTCGTTTAGTAAACTGGGAGTACGAATGCCTTATTCCTGCCTGAGTGGGGAAGGAATATTGTGTTCCTAGGAATATCGTATTTTTAAGGAAGAGTAAGTGCAGATTCTTCTCAGGAAGAGATAAAGGAAGCATGGAAGGGGAAGCTAAAATTCACTGGAATTACTCTGCAGAGTGGCTCAAGAGCTCCGGCTTACCTGAGATGCTGCAGGAGAAGCAATGCGCTCCACGTGATCCATAGGATTGCAGGCTCACCAGCCAGTCCCCAGTAACAGCTGCTTGCCAGAAGCCAGACGGGAAAATTATTCTGTTAACATGTTCACGTGGATGCTCCACATTCAGACTCCTACATTGGCAGTTTTCCTGGTTATCTTCTGGATCTGCAATTAGCCTCAACTTTGGGTCTGTATGTGTGTTGCCTGCCTCTAACACGCGACTTGCAGCATGGTTGCGGCACATTCCCATGCTCTGGGGCAGAGATCTAGGAAACACCCGACTGTTGACGCCACGCCCTTACTGTTTTAGCCTTTTATAATGCCACTGCCTCTTCTTTTTGCTGCCTGGAAACTGGCTTGGTTTTATAACTGCCTTATAAACATTTGTTTTGTGGACCAAAGCAGCATACTTCCAGCATTTCTACTTCAACAAAATCACTTTTTTTTTTTTTCTGCTTCACCATTGATGTCTCAGTAATCAGCTATCTGGACAGAGAAGCAAAAATGGGATCCCAGAAGTGCTACCCCTATCTTTATTTGTATTTGATAAACGTAGGAGGAGTTTCCCAGCCAGTGCCTAGGGACTGAAAAGTTAGGAAGGACGGGCTTCTCTTGATAAGAATTACTTTGAGCATAAAAAGAGCACACATCCTGTCTTTCTCTTGTCATTGAGTATATATTCACTGACAAGGCTGCTGAGCAGTGGGGAAGAAAATGAGAAAGCACAAGCCAAATAAAAAGTGCAAGCAGTAAAATTTTATAATCTTCCTTTGGCAGTTCCAACTACTGCCCCATGGTTCCACAATTTTCAAAAATTTTTACAAAATACTTTAAATCATTAGAAAATTATTTTACAACTCACAGAAGCAAAATATCTATGGATTGAAGCACAATGAAGAGTTTCATTGCACAGGTAAAAATGACTGGCCTATAACCAGTATAGAATTTTGGACAAAAGCTGCACTATGTGCCATATTCTATCTCAGTGAAAGCTCTCCCCAGGGTGGAGAGTAAGTAAAGATTATTTCTAGAAAGGGTCCCATTCAACAGTCACAATTTTTGCAAAGATACATTAGTGATGCCCTCAATAGCAAAGGTCAAATGGTTCTGCTGCTTAGACATGGAAGTCAGTGCCAAAAAGAGTACAAGGATCATTCTGGTTTGTTTGTGCCATTCAAACGCTAATTACTTAAACTCATTTGTCAGTATTACTCCTGGTAAGACAACTTCTGAGGGGATATTTCTAAAGCTTCCACAAGAGTCAGTTAAGTTAGCTGCCAGGACAAACCTGGCTGGACTATCTCAGCAGTTTTGTTTGTTTACAAGAAGAACAGCCATCAGGCTTCTGAAAAACTCATCCAAATGCTTTGAGGGACACTGTAACTTGTCTGGAATGTCTTGTTCTAAGGCTTGGCTCTTCAATGACTTGTCCAGCATGGAAAAACAGAGATAAAGTTGCAAGTGGTAAAAGACCTCATTCTAACTACAGCTCTGACAAGTCAGTTACTGGTCACTGGAAATTAGAAACACTTCCTATATGTAAGAAGTTACGTCAAAAGCACAAAATAATGATCTATGGTGACACGGGGTGTTGCTTAGATAAACATTCATGTACATTTATGTCTAGGCTGCTGCTCTTAAAATGTGTGAGTGGTATAGCAACCATGACAGAAGTTGCCAAGTAGCCATGTACCGCAGGCACAATACAGGCAGGAGTCCATTGCTGCCTCTTCAAAATAATCTGTGAATCTTTGTCTGTTTTGTAGGTCTTATTTTGTCTGTCTACTTTGTAGGTTCTTCCAGGTCTGAAGTCACAGTCATCCTACTCCTACATCTGACAATGCAGCAACCCAAAGAAAGAAGTGCGTATGATGTGACGTCCTGACAGAACTGCTAACAGTTGGTGCTGTACTGGAAAAACATCAACGTGCTCTAGGAGACAGAGGCTCTGGGAAATCTAGAGATTACGAACTGCTGTGGCACCTGTCCACAGTAATGGTTAACAAAAGCAGGTGTTCATTGATCTAAGAGACTTGAAAACCCCATACGAGCTAGTTTCGTTTTTATGCCAATAGGGGTTTATGTTCCAGATTACCAAATGCATAATTCAGTCCTCAGCAGTCAGCTGTATGATGTCGAGTTCCCACCCCCATGTAAACATGCAATCCCCTCGGACATCATAGCTGTGCTAAAGATTGCTTCCGATTCTATACCAATCCGACATTTGTATCAAGTGGGCAAGAAGAGGTGGAAGAACAGGAAACAAGGAGAAATACAGGCAGGAGTTAACTAATTGTGCTCTCTGAAATCTCTTCTGCATTACAGATTTTCCGTGAAGTACATTTCACTTTGTCTAACAATTTATTTTACACTTTGTTCAGGTTTGGTTTATTTAACACTCTGTAAACTTTCACGTTTCTTCAATTCTATTTTAAAAACAATTTGTTCACGGTTAGCTGGCAAAACTGGCCTTCATTTTTCAGTTCAATGAAATTCTGTGTTTGCTTTTGTTATTGGCTGCTTTAACACAGTACACCAGTTTGAGCTACAGGAATTCATTAAGGTCTTCTGAGATATATAGTTTTAGGCGTAAGTAAAATCCACTTGGATAGAAGGTTTCTATAGGGGACTGTCAGGGTGACTGGATGTAATCAAAGCTTGTTGAAATCAGTGGGAACTGGAAGGATTTTGCAATCTGGAGATTTAGGTTCATAGAAGGTAGATTAAAATAAATATTTATTTTATGTTAGTTTGTAGGCTTTACAGAGACAAAAGACATTTTTTTAGACCACCGCTGGAAAGAATGGCCACATTTTGGGGCCTATGAATCCTTTTTTTGGAATTACATGTAATTATTTTGCGATTCCCTGTATGGAACTGACAAGCATTATGAAACTGATGCTTTGTGATCTGTACCATTTCAACATAAACCTGAAGGTTTTATGATACTCTTTAACTAAATACTAAATTTTGGAAAATATAACAGAGATTATTTGATTGTTTAAAAGACAATGAGTAAAGGATTCCAGAGAAGTAGAGAAAAAGATATTTTTAACAGGTAAAAATACCCCAAAATTGGTCATGTATAAATACTACGCTGTTTAAGCCACATGACATTTTTTGTACACAAGGAGGCAGATTCATGGTTTTATTATATGCTGGTTTGCAAGTAATGAATAGAAAGATTCACTTCATTTAAGCAATCCACAGAAAACTTAGTAAAATTTTTATGAACATAATCTTGAGATGACCTGCTTGCCTCATGAGCTAATGACAATCTGGCATCCTTTGAAGTTCATGCAAGAGTGCATTCATCAGAAGATTCAGGGCCTAGATCTTCACTTCTCTTAGATGCTGTGACTTGTGAAACTTAACAATATTGATGTTCTAGTTACCAGTGACTAGAATGAGCAACCGCTTAAATCCTGAGAGCAGGTCACACCAAATGCATGCAAATTAAAGCTAAACATCATTATACAAGTGAGGCTCAAGTCAAGTTTTTCTTTAAAATGTCAGAGCCCAACATCTATTTTTAGGAGATTAGAGAGAATAATGAAGAAATATATTTGCATCCAGTCTGGCTTGGTCTTCACGTCTCTATGTAGATGTTTCCAATACTTTAGTAAGTACTGAGTGTGAATTGGCAGATACTCTGCCGAAACTATTTTAAGTTCCATAAAACTGTTTCCTTTCATTTTTTAAGCCTCAATTTGAGCATGAGATATCAGACAGCTCAAAGACTAGCCAGAGCGAATAGTATTTTTTTCTCTCAATCAGTTAATGAATTTCTAATTCATATGTATTTTGACACTATATATATTTCAAAAGTAAGCTAATCAAATACCAGAAAAAGTGGTGTTGCGTATATGTTTGGGCATATCCTCCTACTACATTTGACAGGCTTCAGAGCCAGCTGAATGTTCCACATCAAAGGAACAAGCCACTGAATACATGGTTTGACAAAACTGGTCCGATCTATCAAGTTGTATTTTTGGCTAGCGCTGCCAAAATTCTTGCAATTTGTTTTCTTCTGTTTTCCTAACTTCCCTGCAATGGGCCTTTCCACACCTGTTGGAATTGTCTTAAGGTTTGTGTGCTCCCTTTCTTAGCTAGTGGACATTTGATATATTTGATGCTATTCAACAGAACAATGCCCAAATATTCCTGCATACTTAGGCCAGAGTCCGTATATGAAACTGGTTAGTATCTGTTTGGCATTTACAGCACTCAGTGAATCCAGTGGGAAGTAGAGGGGATGATCACGACAGAAAGCGTGCTCTGAGTACAGTCCGTCAGTGTCTTGAAGCATGCTCCTACTCTGCATTTTCTGTATGCCCTCTGCCTCTTCATCACACTAGCGTTCCTGCTTTATCTGTTAGTGCTTATGGCTGTGTTGGCTTATCTTTATGGCAGGTCTGTAAATTCTTGTCGCCCATCAGGGTCCTCACTCACCACACCCACCAACCTCCACTACAACCACGTGCACAAATCCCGCAAACATCAGTCCCATACTCCAGTGCCGGGGGGGGAGCGGGGGGAGCTGTGGGGCCGGCGCCCTGGCAGGGGACAGGCTGACACAGAAACGCCTTTTCTAAGGCGCAGTTCTCAATGCGAGGGAAAGAAACTCTCGGCAAGCTTGTAAAAACTGCTTTTAAAAAAAAAAGCAGCACCCTCCTCGTAAAAAAGCAGTGCTGAGACCACCGAGGGACGCTGCCCCGACGCCGGGCAGGGCGGAGGGGCACGGAGTGCCGCCCTGCTCCCGCCCCTGAGGCGCGGCGTGGCGTGGCGTCCCCGCCGGGCCGGCAGCGTGCTGCGGGGGGGGGGCGGCACCGCCCGCCGCTCTGCCGGCCGGGGCCCGACCCCGCCCGGCCGCCCGCCCGGCCTGCCCCTCCTTCGCGGCGCTCGCTGCCGTGCACGGGGCTCGGAAGATGGAGGACTACGGGCGATTCTTGGCGCTGCTGGTCTCGGCGCTGCTGGTCGGCTTCGTGTCGGTCATCTTCTCCCTCGTCTGGGTCTTCCACTACCGCGAAGGGCTGAGCTGGGACGGGAGCCCGCGGGAGTTCAACTGGCACCCCGTCCTCGTCATCACGGGCTTCGTCTTCATCCAGGGCATCGGTGCGTCAGGGGCCCGGGCCCGCGGCTGGCACGGAGGGGCCGGGGCGGGGCGGAGCGGCGTGGAGCTGCGGGGGAGCCGGGGCTGCGCGGGGCCGGGGCTGCGGGGAGCGGGGCGGCGGGGCGCGGGGGGCGCTGGGCGGAGCCGCCGGGGCGGCCCGCGGCCGGTAGCGGGTGACAGCGGGAGCGCAGCAGTCCGCGGTGTACGGCCGGAGCGGTGTAGGAAAGCCAGCGCTCCCCGAGAAGGGACAAAGAGTCCCTTGTAATAAGCCAAAACTGCTATATATGTTTCTTTCTGCAAGCACTTGTTTACCCTGGCCTGGGATTGCCTTGCACTTTGAGTAACGCTTGCGAGGTGTGTTTTCCTAGTCAGCCTGAATTTATGCAAGTTAGGAATCGAAATGCCAGAAATGCTGCCCTAGGAAAGTTTCTTTTTGGCTCCCTCTCTTTTGGCTCTCTCCCATGTCCCAAGAGGAGAAAGGAAGGTTCAGCACCACTGAAGCTAGATCCAGGAACGGGGTTTGTGCCAGAGAAAATGTAGCACCATAAGCATCATTAAATGCAATCCATCAGCCCAGGCGTAGCGTAAATTATTTTGTAAAATATATCTTTTAAATTCATTCTTAATTCTGTTGCCTAAATAACATACAATTATTATGATGCAGTGGTGGGTTTTGGTTTTTTATAGAGTGTATGAACTTTTGATTGCATAGGGTTCAGCCTTGGACTGACTTTTAAATGTTTCCCATTACACTTCAACATGAACAGTATCTTTTTTTCCATCCCACACAATTAGTATGTTAGGTCGTAAGTGCAAGGGTTGTTCCTTGAGGCCAACAGGAATACTGGAGTTTGAACTGTGTTTTTGCTGTTAGTGTAGTTGGCTAATTCCAAGAAAATGACTAAATTAGGCACACGATAGTTGATAAATGGTATCAATATAGGAAAGAAAAATACAATGCTCTCAGTAAAGTTTAAAAAGCAGATAATGATAGAGCACCACAGAGGGGATTATCTAGCCTGTGAATATATTTAAACTAGAGCTAAATATTGCAAAAATAAGGGCACTGGACTGTACCTTGAAAATCCTGACATTTGGGAGTGTCAATTTATGCTAATGGCATTAAAACTAATGGGGAGATTTGACACAAATAACAGCTTCCAACAGTAATGTTTTATAAAGGCATTGACAAAATTCTTGCTAGTTTCAACATGAAAAGAACTAAGTGAAACATTAGTAACATCTCCAAGAAGGGCAAATAAATACTGCAGAGAACAGTGGAAATTCTCCCACAGTTTTACCACTGACTTTTGGGGGGAGAGGGCGGGGAAGATTTTACTGTTCTTAAGTAGTGAAGAACCTCTGGAGACTTACAGTATAAATGTAAGCAGGAGTATTTTTTTCTTTGTAACAGAAGGCAAACTAGAATTTTGTCTAGACAAACTTAGAATTTCATTTCTAATAACCTTATTTACATTTGCTTCACCGCTGAATGATATATTGCATTCATCCAGCCAGAAAATTTGTCCAGCACATCTGGACATTCATTCCAGTGGAACATGTTGTTTGCATCACATGTGTGCTCGCTCACTCGCTCTTCGGCAGGAGCCCAGCCAGTCAGAGGTTGGAAGATGCAGGAGGAGTGGGTGGCTGTCTAGTTCTGGCTATGGAAGGAATGTTGTGATTTGAACATATGCTGCACATTTCATTTTTTCAATGGGAGTGGGGTGTGTTCTCAGTTTTGTGGCTTCAAGTTACAAATTACTATTGAGCAATAAACAGTATTTCGAAGTTGTTTTACATAATATTGCTCAATAGGTCGTGGGAAGTGTAATTTCCGGCTATAAATAAGCAACGAGAAACACCTGTTGTCTTCACTAAGATCTATACTACTTACTGTGATCAAACTACTGCATTTTAGATAAGCCTAGACTTTTTGGAGAAAACAGGGGGAGGTTTTCTGCAGCTTTTTCCTATGCATTTTCTTTTTTTTCCTGTGAAACTCAGTTTGTCCCTGTGTCACAGAGTAAGGATGTTGCCTTAAGCCTTGTGTAGGTAAGGATATATGTAAAGTAAATGGAAGTTTACCATAGGTCAAAACCAAAAAAAAGGAATGTACACAAGGAATTCATTGATAATAGAGCATTATTTGGGGAGGAAATCCTATTCTGTAACAAGAAAAGCAAGTCAGAGACCAAAGGAGTATTGTAGTAAATCAGATGAAATATCAACAGATAAGATATCACTGTGAATCTGATTCAAATTTGGCTGACAGAAGTTTGCCATTGAATACAAAGTAATTTGGATGAGACTGGGGAATAGGATACCTCTTTGCACACATAAAAGAAAAAGAAGTCTTTAAGTAGTTAAAAGTAGAAAGGAATAGCTAATAAATATCTTGGTTAAATTGTGTGGAGGATTTGAAATAATAACCAAATCAACCATTTCTTGAGTTCTTTAAAGTCTATACAAAGGATAGAAATGTTGTATTGTTCGTCTGTAGGAGGTAGAAGGGATGACTATAATAATGTGCATATTGGGAAGTAGATGTGCCCTGATAAGTGTTGTATATATCTTGTCAATCAAATGAAAAAGCTGTAGGCATGTTAATATTAATACTTACTATTTGTGGATCAGAACCTATAGGTAAATGATACCTGACAAAACACTGTCAGTGCACGGTAATTGTCCAGATGATTTTCTAGACTTAAAGTGGGAAAAACACAGGCAATAAAAGTCTGTGTGCGTATTGGTACAGCAACATTTTTGAAAAGAATAAGATAGGAAAAAAACATGAGGAAAAAGTGAGTTTTAAGAAGGGCTTGAAGGAATAGTAGTGTGATAGAATGGGTTAAGTAAGTAAATAAGGAATTCTATCTTATTTTACATGTGGAAATGTTAAACAATGACTGTAGACACAGGGCATGCTCCAAAGGATTATTTGCATGCTAGTTTGTGTTTGGCCTGCAAATGATAATAATGTTTGGTTCTCTCCCAAAGAACTAATTAAGAAACCCATCAAAATATAATGTGGAATAAATTATTTTTTAAGATTTCCCATTACTCACCTAATAAAAGAAAATTTTTTTCTGCAGAGATGTGACAATCTCTGTTGCAGACTGAGGAGCAGCGTGGTGGTTTTTGGGGTTGTGGAAGACTGAATAAAGAGTGAGTCAGAACAAGGAGGGTGGGGTAGTCTTCGTCTCCCATCCTCAGATCAGTCTTCTACTGCTTATGAGTCACAGGTAAACTCTATACAATAAAGTTGTAGGTTGACACTGAATCTTGGAAGATGCTTGCACAATTAATGTTCCTCATCATATATGATTTATAAATATCATATAACTTGTATTTTAAACAGGCAAAACATGAGGATGTAGCCTAACGTCAGTAGTATATTAATAAAGGAATACAACAGGAATGTTACTTTAAGAGTTCGTGCAGAGAAAAGAGAAAGAAAAATCCTGGTCTGCCACATTGCTGTGTGGTGTTACAGAGTCAAATAAATTTCATCTGTATAGACGAATTACCTAGGTGGGTGAGACAATCTAACAGCTCACTGTGGCTGAAATATTCCTACTGTTTTCCTCCACTTCTCCCTTTCAGCTTTCTCCTTGACTCAGACTTCATCTTCCGACTGGTTTGTTTGTGCCAGCTTTGGCCCTTGTCAGACTTACAAACTGAATTAACTCAACTAGCAGAAAACTAGCACACGCACCCCACCCCCCACCCCAAGTATAGTTTTTGCCGGAATACAAAGTTGAATTGTCTGCACAAAGGGTCTCAAAAGTGCCACAGATGGGAGAAGGGAGATGGTGGACAATGAGCAAGAGCAAGGAGAAGGAGTGCGAATCTATTTTAAAGTAAGCATAGTCTTTCATCTTGAAATCACATCTAGCAAGATAATGCTTGCTCTGAGTTATCTGACAAACACGATTACCTCTGCCTCAAACATAACAAAACATCTGTTCAAAGGAAAAATAGCGAATTCCTGGAGTTTCTAACATCCAATGGGCTGCAGAATTCTCAAGAATTGGAAGGGCAAATGACTGCTGAGCTGTAAGGGTCTCATCACAGGCAACTTGTGAAGAGGCAGCTCTCTTGATGAGCTTGGTTTGAGTCCCTTTGAAATCACAGATGGGCACCTGTCCATTCTGTGTTAAAGTGGCTCCCAAAGAATCCAGTGGGCATTCGGAACTTGCCGAAGGTAAGCAACAGGATCAGCCAAGAAGGAGCAGGAGAGGAAATACGAGGAGTGAAGAGGAACATTCCTTTCTGGCAGCTGTGAGGTGCTGTGCAGTGCACCCCCAGTGCACTCACAGAACCACGCTGTGTGCCTTCTAAGGTGGAAGGCATCTCATGAGCAATCCATGACACCTCCCCACAGCACATGCAGCACGTGCCAGTCAAATACTAAAAAACTAACTCTAGAATTTTGCTTTGTACATTTGGCAAAGAACAGATGTCCCATGCCACATAAAAGATATTGCAAGATCACTCTGCCCTATGTGATGTGCTTTAAAATCAGAGCTCAAAACAGGAGTGAGATCTGAGTGAAGAAGCTGTGTCTAAGGATGCCTAGACTGTCAAATCTCTTAACAATAGTAGAGATGGTGTACCTAGAGAAAGTTCTTCACGGGACTGCTTTAGCATGTCACCAATAAAAATGCTGTAATTGTGTATGTGCTTTTAACCCAGGCTATTTTAATTTTGAGATTAAATTACACATCATGTCTGAGTCAGTTTTTAAGAGCTTGGCCCACTGAAAGCAGAATCTTCCTCCTCCTCTCCCCTTTGTTCCCCACATTGTCTTGCTTCCTCCTGCTGGTCAGAAAAGCACCAGTTATGACAAAGGCACGGGGAAGCACACAGAAGTGGAACAAAAGTGGTGAGGGGGAGATGGGACTGTGTCTTTTCACAGTGATAAACAGTCAGATCTGCTCAAGTTGCAATGTATAACTTCACACGTAGTGTGAAAAAGGAATTAAATGGAAAGAGGATTAAACCAAATTGTACTATCATGCATATGTCCTGGGCTATATCATGTGCATGGTATTGTTAATAAGTGTCCAAGCCATTGGTCTGTATTCCTTGCTTTTCTATCATACTGTTTATGGGAAACAGCCCAGAAAATTCATGGCCCAGATAGAGATCTGAGGTTGTGTGGATGAGTGACTAGGGAATTTGATAGTGATTTTTGGAAGTTAAATCAACTAGATGACAGCATCTTATGCACCAAAGAAAAATGTTATACAAAAATTTTAGCCTGGACTTGACCCTCTGAGATCAAAGACTGAAAACTGAGACCAGGACCTATGCACATGAAGTTTACTTCAAGACATACAGAGTCCAGTACTCTGCTGCACTTGGAATAAATCGTTGACAATACTATGGGCCATATTGTAAGATGGAGCAAGGAGGATTTACTGGGAATATCCTCATGGGATGTTACGGCTTGTTTGGGGCCTTTTGGTGTACCTGCTTTACAAAATTAGAAATCATAATCATTAGTACTAAGTTAATTAATAATAGTCTGATGCAGGCAATTATTTCAATATTAACAAGATATAAGACTATCGTGTAATTTTTGGGGAACTGTTGGAGGCGATCATAAGCTTGGTGTGCTGAATTATACCTATGTCATATAGATTGATAACTGTCAAACTATCTTAAAAACAAGGCTTCTATCTTCCTGATTTTGTAGGATTTACTTTTGTTACTTTTTAAAAGTAGAAAGCTGAGAACTACCTAAGTGCTGTATATATTTAAATATTCTAAGGGACGCTTTCATTCCAGTATTATATTTTCACACAGTCACACATACATTGATTTAAAATTTGATCATAGTCTGGAAATTTCACTTGTGAACAGTGTTTTCTTTGTGAATTATTTAGTGCAGTACTGTATTTCCTGGCATGCATTCAAGTAAACAAAAATGTGTAAACAGAACTTTGAAATTAATTTGTCATTTATTATTATTCATCACAACATACAGAATGAATATCCTATTTATTTTCCATAACCTATGCTTTTTGCATAAAAAGTTAGGGTTATGGAGAAGTAATTAGTAAGGCATATGAGAGTCACTTAAGTAAACTCTTTGCATTTATCAGGTAATAGGGTTTTTTTCTGGTGCACATCTATTACTTAATGTTTGGAACAGGAACTTTTTAAAAAACCTGCATATATTCTTATTCTTTTGTTTTAGTATAGCTAATTATATGTAACGATTTTAATGTCATTTCATAAGCAGAAACCTTAAATGAGGACGGGACCAATCAGATGAATGGAGCTCAGTCTTTTTGCTCAGGCAAGACATTATGGATGCGGGCATTAGCCTTTATTGGTCAAGTGATCAGGTGTCCTCATAAATATTTGTTCCCTGTTATCTGAATATACTTATGTGCTGTCACACATCCAGAATTACTACCTAGTTTGTAATCAGATGTACCTGGGGCTTCAGTGATCTAATCTGGTCTGTGTGTCCCCCCTGTGGAAAGCACCTGGGTCATATGACAGGCGGGGGACAGTTGTGGCAGGGAAAGAGTAGTGGGGACCTTGAGGAAAGAGCTGGGCAATAAGCAGCTCTAGGCTAAGTTATTCTTATGGACCATCTGGAGTTAGATCACTAGAAGTTGTTTTGTTCAGACTGGACAAAACACTGTCTGTTAGAGTTATTAATGTAAATATAGGCAAAACCCCCTTACCTTCATCTAACAGTGTTGGAAGAGTTGTAGTTGCCAAATCCTTTTGTCTCTTAAGAGAGTCATATTATGATTCCCTTATGCTGAGTAGCATTTTCCCATTTAAAGTAGTCCTATTAATATCAATGCAATAGATAGTCATATAAATATCTATGCAATTAGAGAATAGTATTATCCAAAGTTGGCAAAGAGAATAAATATTAAAAAATTATCTTTCTTACACACTTTCTCAATAGGTGGTCTTCTGCGTATAAGAATTGGGCCCTATTCCTCCAATCTGACTAGTAGCAAAAAACCCAAAATCCTATGCAGAAACCCTGTTAGATCAATTTAAGGAATGAGGAAAAGACGACACCAAGTTGTTTACTGTTCTTTTTTTGAAACACATTTAAGTTTTTTTTAAATTAGGAAGAAATCTCCCTAAAAGCTATAGTTAAGCCTCAGCTGTATATTTGGAATATGCTATGCTATGCTATGTGTAGGAGAAGCAGCTTTTTAATAGACTTTTTTAGAGGATTAAAGGTTGGATTTTCCTGTAATTTACAATGGAACTATGTGAATGATGCATGATTATTAAAATCTGAGAGAAGTTATCCTATAAGGCATAAAATCTTGTTTCTGTTCTTTCTTCAGCTATTATTGTGTACAGGTTGCCCTGGACCTGGAAGTGCAGCAAACTCCTAATGAAGTTCATACATGCTGGATTAAATACCATAGCTATGATTCTCGCAATTGTTTCTATGGTAGCTGTGTTTGAATACCACAATGCCAGGAACATTCCTAACATGTACAGTCTGCACAGCTGGATTGGGCTGACTGCTGTTATATTTTATTCTCTCCAGGTCAGAATCTAACTGTATTTATAAACAGGTTGTAAATTTGAAGAACGTGTTGAGTAATTCAGGCACAATAGGCCCTCACTAATACACCCTAACTACTGGGATACCCATTTTACATTCTGTGATTTGGCAAATTAGCATGTAAATGTGCAAATACTGGATCCTTGACTTCAAAGAAAAATGTATTTTAAAGCATATTTTGTTTATTTGCTGGGATAATGGCAGTTTATTTACTATCCAGTTATACAGTAGTGTGCTTCTAAGCTCTATAAACTGCTGAAGTTAAAGCAAGTGATTTGGTTTGTTGGCAGCATATTTAAATACAGCTAGAGCTTTTATTAAGGAAGTCTCAAATGTTGTTCTTTTTTTCCAGCTATCATAATTTTAAGTAGCTACTTCTTGGCCTCAAGACTTTTGTTTATCAGCAGAACAAGCGCAGCAGGGAGCAGTGCAGATCTAAAGGATCTGACATCTGAATGAGCTACTACTGGCTAACCAGCTTTCCTGAATCAGCAAAACTTTGATAGATGTTCACGTGCATGCTTTTAACGGCTCCTATTGGCAAAGAATTAGAGTTATCATAATCTAAAATGAGCTAACTTAGTATGTTTTGCATTTGGCATAGAAGAAGATCAGGCATGCCCTGACATTTCGTGTACACATACAGATGTGATGTTTATGCATATACATTCTGAATTCCCTATATTGTGTTATTACACTATGGAAATTTATTTTGTTTCTTCAAATTGTGATTCTTAATTGTTTTGCCAAAACACTAAAAAGAAAAAAATAGACTTAATTATCTGGTGATCAAGCACAGAAAATCCCCAGCTGAGCGATTCGGGTTCTGGACTTTTACCCTTCACTGCTCAGGCTAGGAGGTACAGGAAATAGTGTTGAAATAGTGGTTTTAACACTTAGGAAAAAGAAAGCATATTGCAGCGTTGTTGAGTATATTCTTTATAGTTGAACAACAGCTAATGAGTAAGAAGGAACAGTGTGAAGATTTTCCTTGTCTTAATAATGCAGTTATTTCAGGGAAATCTGTGCTGCCACTATATTATCAGCACTTTTTCTAATGGTTAAGATAAAGAATTGTGAATAAGATCTTAATTCTACTTTTCATTTTGCTACTATAAACATGATCAATGGCACTTAATGCCTTGCCTGTCTCATCAATAGAACTGTGGTGTTACTTCCTCCAAACTGGGATACAAGTCTCCAGTCAGAGACTGATGTTTGTTAGGTGATTGAGCACTATTGTTAAGAAACAGTCATAAAGTAGTATCTCTGTTAATAGAGAAGACACTTGGCATTTGCCAGAAATGGTATGTCAATCTCAGAACTGAAAAATTATTGAGGGGGGATGCTCACAAAACACTATACCTACAGGAACAATAGTGTAAATTTATTGTATTTAAGCCAAATGTATGTTAATACAGTATAGCACAAGGACATGAATTTAAGAATAGGGCAGAAATATAAAATGGAGACTGCCTCTTGGAAAGCAATGTCTCTGGGAAGAAGTACTCAAAGACGACATGAAGCTCAAAATGAGTTCTCACGATGCTGTGACAACAGGAAAAGTAAATTCTCTAATAAGAGATTATCTTAACCTCCATATATGGCATTGGCAAAACTAATACGAAATACTATGGAATAATTTTTTTTAAAAAATGTAAAAAAAAAAAAAAAAAGAAGCAAAGAAAATCTGGAAAAGTAATTTGAGAGCTGGAAAAACTGTCTTCCAGTGAAAGACTTAAAAAGCTCCAACTGTTTAGCAGATCTAAAGAAGATTAAGAGATGACTTGATTATGGCGTATTAAAAAGCTTCCCAGGGAGGAAATACCAGGTTCTTTAATCCAGCATGGAAAGACAAAACAAGGACTAAGACTGGAAGTTAAAGCAAGATGAAATACAAATTCATGCACTATTTCTAATTTAGCAGCAGGGGTGAGTAACGGTAGAACAAACTAAAGGGATGCAACCTCAACATGACTGGGCAAGCCTGTGATGGAAACCATGTGACATGATGGGTTATCTTCCGTCACAAAATTAGTGCTAATGGGAGGACTCATGTCCCCTGAATAACTTCATGCCACGCACACACATCTTCACTCTGTAAATGCCAGCTGATTGATATATTGAGATATAGACCATTGCTCTTCTAAAGACATGAACTTTAATTTCACCAAAACTCTAACAAGGTAAAATTATTTAGTCCACTCAAGTCAGAAGGTTAGACTGCCTTGCGATCTTCATTTATGTGTAAATCTGTAACAGAAGCAGAGAACAGGAATTGAAGAGACTGTAAAAATGTAGCTACTCACACCTTTAATATGTTACTGCATTAGTTACACTGAAAACTTGTGTTTCCAGTACTTGCAGTTGCAGTTTTAGCATTACCAGTAAGTTTGGACACTGATATTAGGTGGGATTATTTATAAAATATTTCATTTCTGCTTCCCAGGTGCTAATCCAAAATTATTGCTTAGGTTTTGAAGAGAAACATATTCAGAAATAAAAATGCCAATTCTTTTCAAATTTGTACCTGAAGACATCTCAATATGGAATTTTTACGATGATTTTTATTCTGCTTGAGAAGTACAGCTTGTTTCCCATATAGCTTTAACTATGAATCTGTTTTCTGTTTAGCTTTTCTTGGGTTTCGCTGTCTTTCTGCTCCCTTTTGCTCCAGTTCCTCTCCGAGCAGCTCTCATGCCAATACATGTTTATTCGGGTCTTACCATCTTTGCAACAGTGATTGCAACAGCTCTCATGGGAATCACAGAAAAGCTTATATTTTCATTGTAAGTATTTTTTTTCACTTGTTTATTAAAGTTAATCATTGCAAACTGTACTTCCATTTTGTTTTGTTTTAAAAAGACCTCCTACCTAGAAAGAGACTGCTGTTTTTAGACCAGGATTGTCTCTAAAACAACTGACCTTTTTTTTTTCCCCCTTCCAAAGGAAAAATCCTGCATATAGTGCATCCCCACCAGAGGCAACTTTTGTCAACTGTCTTGGTCTTTTGCTTGTCATATTTGGTGCACTTATTTTGTGGATGGCAAGCAGGTCCCATTGGAAGCGCCCCCCAGAAGAGAATGCTAAAGTTCTGCGGCCCATTGGAGGGACTCCTGAAGGCACAGAAGCAGAATCCACAATGACAGATGGTAGCAATGCAGATAAATCTGATCTGAGGATCAATAGTGAAGCAGCCAGAAAACAAAACCTCAAACTTGATGAAGCAGGCCAACGATCAACTATGTAAAGAAAATACACAGAATAACAGTACTATTATACTGCCAACCCCCCCCCAGTTCCTTCCAATTTAGTTATATACTAAATATAATATAATATATAATGTTTAGTTATAACATATAAATAGGTTGGGGTTTTTTTTCAGTATGGCTTGCTCAAAGATACTCAAGTTTTCTGCACATGAATTTAAATTCCAGTAAGTCCCAAACATATTATATTGGTTCATGCTCGGTCCTCATTTAAAAAATGAGAGTGTGAATGACATCACATAATGGGAAAATCACATAATTGGAAAATGTTTTCCATATCACTTCTTAATTTAATGCTTATATCTCATATAGTCATGAAAAGTTAACAAGATTCAGACTAAATTTTGCTCTGAGAGATTTTGCAGGTTATGAATCAGAGTCATGAAGTATACCGGACAGCAAACTTCAGTTGGTCACACATAATTTTTCTGGTAATGTTCACTTTTTTAAAGCCCTGATTTCTCAAGCTGATTAACCCTCTCACCAGCTGCTAAGATCTATGGGATTTGAGGTCATTCAGCACTTTGCAGAGTTGCACCATAAAAACGTTTAGTCTAAAATTTTGAATTCAAAAAAAGAAATGAAAGTTTGCCTGAAATCTTCATTAAGTGTTATGTTTCCTTTAAAAAATTCTATGGTTTGGGTTTTTTTTAATCAGAACGCATGTGTTGACTTTTTAACCAACTCTACCAAATATATTGTATACAGACAACATTTGGCTTTGGATTATGTGTGATCATTACTGAAATCTAAGGAAATTGGAAGACATGCAAATGCAGAATTTGTCTTATTTGGAAAGCTATAGATACACACTTAGAAAAATATGTATCACTTAAACCAAGCCTTCCTTTTATCCCAGAAGGCAACATTTTACTTTTGATAATCAAACTTTATTTGATTGCACAGTTCTATTGATTTATGGCACTAGACTAGAAATTAGGTTAGAAACCAGAAAAGACTGCTAGCAGTCTCACAGAAGAAAGGAGCTTGAAGTGAGAAATGCTTCCTCCAAGAAACAGCTGAGCTGTGCTGATTTGATTAAAACGCTACCCATTAACAGAAAACCAGTTTTGGTATCTCCACACTGGTGTCAAAATCATTATCATCACGGGCATGAAGATATACTTTAGTCTATACGCAAACTATATAAACTCTATGACTTTTTAATTTGAAATTAAAGTGTTAAATAATGCAATTTGAGTCTCTACTGGCACTTTACTTTTATAGCTCTTTCTAGTAATCGGAGTGTTAATGTATTATGCTCATTCATTATTTTCACAGATATAAACAATACTTACATTTTTTACTACTATAGAAGAATAATTATACTAGATTTTTTTGGTTGCACATGTCCAAAATGATGAGCCTTTCTATTATAATCTCTTGTAAAAGCTTCAGAGCCCACTACAAGTCCAAATTTACCACTGTTTGTGTTGCAAAATAAACAGTTTCAGACAGCATATAATTTCCTATTTTTTTAAAGACTACATAAATTTTTATCTACTTCAGCTTTTTAAAATATTTAAACACATTAAACTTTAGCAAATACGCAATTTTTGTAGTTCAGTGTTGTGTTAGTACAAACAATTTTGGTCATGAGTTATTTTGGATCTTCTCTGACAAGAAGCACCTCAGTTCTGTTATCTGATTTGTAATAACATTTAATTATTTGGTGAATGCAGTATAGAAAGCTAGCATACTAAATTATTTGAAAAACTTTTCTGCTGTACCATTTGGTACTCAAGGACTACACCCCAGAGTTCTATGTTTTCATTTACCTATGTTTGTGGAGCCACCTAGCATTGGTGTATTGTTTCATTTGAGAAAACACCTGCTTTAAAATGCCTTAGTGTAGAATTCGGGTATGACAGAAGGAGTACTATCCTACTGTGTGAACACTCCTCCAGTTCCACTATGTGCAATGGATCGGACAGCTTTTTCCCTGTTTTTCAAGTTCCATATAACTATCTGTCTTCCCTAAAATTGTTCTGCGCAGCTTCAGCATAAAATCCAAATGGTACTGATAGCAGCTTTCTGAGAGAAAAACAAGAGCGCTTGTTTTACATGACATTAGTGCTCAACTGACATGACATGATTATGTTATGCATCTTATTACAAATTTATATATTGAACATTAAGTAGGAAGAGGGATTCGCAGTACCTTCTGGAGAACACTAAACTGTGCTGTCTTCTTCTGATCTTGTTATGGTCTGCTCAACAAGTCTGTTTTTTTGGTGAAATCAGTAAGCATCTTACAGCTGGTGGATGCACGTTTAGTCTTTGTGAGAGATGCTCTATTAACACTTTTGAAGTATAACAGATGAAGTGAATAAATGAACTCAACTAGTAATTGCATAGTAATTTACCATGCTAGCTTCCTATACTGCACTCACACAGGCAACAACATTTTAAGTTGGTACGTATTGGCCTGTTACTATGACTCATCTACCTGTGCAAATGAGCTCACTCAATCCTTTCATAGCACTAAGTAATCTAATAAAAGCATGTGTTTGTGTGGAAGGTAGTCACTTGTCTAAGGATTGTTCTGGAAGAAATTCTAGCTGTACAGTATATCGGGGAAAAAACCCACAAAATCTGTGATTTCTTTTGTTATAACACTGACTTGGATGTATTGAAATCAACAGCTTCTAGGTAAATGGTTCTATATGCTGTTAAAGTTAAGCTATAGTAACCAGTATGCCTTCTGTTTTCCATTTTATTCCATGTACTGTCAAGAGTAATGATACTTGAAAAAGAATGGTGGCATTTCTTTACTTCTGTATTCTGATGATATAAAACTAATTAATTGAAAATCAAGGATTAGCAACCTTTTGAGGGTAATCTGCCAGACTATATTTTTGTTATTCAACTTCGAGGTTATACGTGATAGTAGAAACTCAGTGGGAGCTGGAAGATTCCATTCTGGGAAATTACTATAATCAGTGATCTCTCATGTGTATGAGCTGTGGGCTTCTGGCTGCTTTGGTCTTTGGACGGTCCCCGTGAGATGCGGTAGCTGTGAGCTCCTAAACCTTGCTCAACCATGGTGTGTGCAATTTAAAACAGACTCAACATGCTATAGTCTTTTGGCTTCTGTTCTAAACTGATTAAAAAGGTCTTTAAGTATCCTTGCAACATATGAGGTTAGTTCAAGTGCTAAATAAAAATACATAGAACTTTTGGAGAGTAACTTTCTCTGGAAAAAAACATATTCCTAAAGCTGCTTCTCAAAGTGGCCTTCCATTAACTTTCCTTTCATGCAATTTTTCTTACCTGTATTTATGTGTAATAGTAGCAACATGGGAAATAAAAAGGTATATTTTCAAATATATAAATAGAAGGTAGAACTCTAGCTTTTTTATCAGGATTTTTCTGCATGTTTGGAAATCTTCTACATTGTTATTTTTACAGGGACGTGATTGTAGAGCTTACATTCCAAATTTGGATTCCTATAAAAACATAGGAAGTTACAAAACCTAACATTAAAAGTGCTATTTTTTTAAGATGCCTGAAAAAAAATTATTTTTTTAATGTATTTACATGCTGTCATGCAGTACTGCACCCAGAAGCAGAGCAGTGTTTTTTCCAACATTAATGAAATTGAGAAATGATGGTGCAAACTAGATTTTAAAATTGAATGTACAGTAATTACATGTACATTTCTTACTACACGTAACCAAGAAGATTGCATATGATATTGTAAATATGGATTACTTGTTTACATGAATATTTTATTGAGAGACTAAAAGATATTGCCAAATATTTTCTATTTCAGAAGACTCTTTTGCTTCTATGTCAGAAAATTCCTTACCCTGTTTCTAACTGTTCACAGGAAGTTAAAGAATTATTTTATTGTTTTGTTAATCACGGTACTTATTTGTAGATGAAAGCAAATGTTTAATTACAATGTCTATTTTCCTTATTCTTTTTTGTATGTTAATAAAAATGATTTTTCAAGCTTATGATACCACTGATTACAGATTTATATTATGGTACTAAAATACATCTTTCTAACTTTAGCAAAAGATCAGATTATTCTTATGATTACTTTTTTGAAAACAGGAGGATGGTTGCACAAAATTTCTAAAATATTTCTTAATTCCAAGTATTCCTGATGATCTTCCTGATGAAATTTAGGTACTGTGTAGTGTTAGAAGTATAATCAGTATATAATGGAAAGTGAAGGAATTCACTGTATAAAGAAAGAAGCTGTATTTCACCTTCTGATCATAATAGAAATTCCCCATAGCAGTTGTTAGAGGGGAAAAAACCCCAAAACTATCCTCAGTCATGAGATTGCCATAGCAAGTACGGGAAGATCATAAATTCTGATGTATGACAGTCACATAATGCACTGTAAGATCCAAATACCTTCAGATAAATAACAGCCAAACTGAATGCAGAGCAAAAGTTTTGACCCCATGGAATCTTCTGACCCAGATTTAACATCTGCACATCAAGTTACTCATCAGTAGGCTATTGATCATAAAATGCTATAAATAGCAAAAACATCTATATGAAGACATCTGTAACAAATAAGAATTAAGGTGAGTATGTTCTTGAGCTTAGTAATTGGAAGCTCTTCTAAAAGAGTAAAGTATAAACTCATTATTCCTGGATATCATACAGCTGTTGGCTGAAACTTTCCAACATCATCATCATCATCACGGAAGAGTAAAAAATACTGTTACAATCATCAGTATAGCAGAAAACTTGCTGTATTCAAACCTGACAATTCCCTGTTGCTGATAACTTCTCTTAACTGTCTCCTGTAGGCTGGATTTCTTGGGGAAAGTTCTGGTAAAACAGTCCATATTTTTTCAATACATTGATTATTACAAAATTCAATAAAAGCTCAATTGTATTCACACTTGAAAGAGGGGGCTCAAAATTTTGGCAGGAGGACTACATTTGTGTGGAGAAGTGTTTTTTGTAAGTAGCTGATGGAACCCTTGTAACTTATGTACAGATTTTTGCATTGTGTCATGGTATGAGCAACACTTTTGATCTGTGTAAGACTACTGGGCAGTAATGAAGGGTAAATTACTATACAGGAAGAGACTGAAGCCCAGGTCAAAAAAATGGATGACAACCATTCCAAGCGATGCGGCTAACAGAAGAGAGCAGGTTGAGAAAATCCAGTTACTACTGTACACATATCAGAATTTTTGTTGTAACAAAAATGGCAAGGCCACAGCTAACTCTAACAGAAGAAGTAGAAACAACTGGTATAAATTTCAATGAGCTCACTTATGTTTGCCAAATATGGTGATCATAGAATACCAACCAACATATGTTAGCTTGGGGCTTGAGTTTACAGTTGAGTCCATGGCCATGTATATTGACTACCCGTTGGCTCTCACATTCCATCTTTTGCCTATTGCCAAGTCAAGCAATAGCTATAAATAGTTATCCAAAAATGGATAGAAGTTGTGAAAATGCTTGCAATTTTTATTTCAATTTTCACTAGCATTTCATTCCAACAAAAAAATTTCCATCTACCGGTACTCCAAGTCTGCAGGATATTATTAAATAGTGTGATTAATAAGCAGATTTTCAAATATTTTTATAGCAGATGACCCTTCTCATATGTGTATACAATCAGTAATCCACTAGGTGGCAACCACTACCAAAACGGCCTTTGGCAGATGTTAGTCTATCATTGCTTTAGATGATACAATCCAATGAGTCATCTGCCTTAAAATCAAATTACAAGATTAGCAGACATAAAACACACAGTCATGTCAAAATGTATATATTTAGTTTTATATTCTTTTAAAGGGCTCACTTAAAATACAGTATTACTTCATCTCTGATGTTGGAAATCGTTCTTTATTGTGCTCTAACTCAGACTTCTTCAACTCCTGTTTGTAACCTCTGTGCGAGTACAAGCTTAGTTAAAAGACGCAACAAAGAGAATGTAAGAGCATGTAAGTTTAGGGATAAGCTCATATACAAGATACGAAAGTAGCAATAATTAGAAGAAAAAGGGGAACTTCCAGTACTTTTGCCATTTGATCTTGCAGTCTCGCATAAAATTTGACCCTGAAAAAGTGAACATTAGAGCCAATTTCAAATAACCAAAAAGTAAAGTTCTCCCCTCCGATACAAGCTAACAGCTTCTGTTCTTCATTTACTCTGTGGATACTGACTTTGTAAGCATGTTTTCTGATATATTCCACTGAATATACTGAAAGCTGTTTTGTACATGGTACGCTAGTGCTACTGCTTGATCTGACTTGCTTACCTGTCCTCTCAGGCTATACTGGAAGATATTTTGTCTCCTATAGCTAACTACGGCAGTGATTTCTTGGTGTTAGTAACAGTGGGAGTACTGATGTAGAAAGGGCACTGTGGTTTTTCACAAAGCTTAGTATTCATGTTTAGGTCAATGAAGTGGCAAAATTCAGTATAATTCTGATTCTCCAGGACATTACTCTCATTATTGCTATGACTATCCGATCTGGTAGAAATACTATGTTAAAAGACCTCCAGTATAGGTATTATCTTAGCAATTCAGCTTAAGTGGTTGATCTTTTTGTTAAAAACATCAATTGCTGTTGCAATTAAGGGATAGCTCATAGATCACTGTGGCAATGGGAGCACTAATACTGTCTGGCTACTGCTTCTGAGCAGATATAGAGAACGGGATTAAAAATATAAGAAAATTTGCATGAGTGTTCATTGCAGTTATTACTGCATCTGAAATGAGGAATTTGAACAAAAGTTGAGTAAGACACAGCCCCTGAAATCATTTTAGTCTGTCCCAAATGGAAGACTTCCAATGGATAATAATTTACATAATGTTACAATTGTCAGGGGCCTGAACACATTAATAAGCCTTAATGGCCCTGACCAGCCTCACCTGAGACCCTCACCCACACACCCCAGCCCATGAGTCCAGGGGCTCTGATTAAGCTCAACCTGGGTGTTTCAGTCCTTGCCTGTGCCCCATTGGACCTGACTTCCTGGCCTGGTTTCTGTCTGACCCCATCACCACGGACCTGCTCAGTGATCACAGGACTCTGACCCTCAGTGGGTCTGGTTATGACCTGTGGATTGACTTTGCAGCATGACCGTCGACCTGCCTCAGCACCACGAAGTTGCCTGATGATGTTGAACCTGGTTGCCATTTCCATGCCTGCCCTGCTCCCAGCCAGCCCTCATTGCTCCCTGACAGCAATCTTCCTGTATATTCAGCCTGCACTCTGAACTGGATAGATCAGTCTTCATGGAGTATTTGCTGTAGACAGGCAGTGGCTTTTCCATCTATAACTATTTCTTCTCTTCATATGGTTTTATGGAAATACTTTGCTTAAAAAGCCTTAAAGTTATATTTTAGTTATAATTCACAAATAAAGGATGAGGTGTGTGGAGTGAACAAAGATGTTTGCTGGACAGTTACTCAATAAAAAATAGAGCACGTTTTCTTCTGCGTTTACAGAGTGATACAAAATTATACACATCACTTCTCCATACCTAGTAAGAATAGCAGCTGGAAATGTATGAGTATGCTGCTTAAAGTTTGGAGCAATGTAAAATCAGAGATAAATCTTCTCCTCACTTTATTGCATACTGTAAGCATAAGTTGGAAGGGCCTCGCAAAACAAAACTGCAGCAGCTTTCAAAATGCAGCAGTAGAAGACTTCCTAGCTCTTTTGTTTGTACTGACAGTTATACAGCTGGTGACTGAAAATAACGACCGCTGCCCAGCAAAGAAGGCACCGTTATACATGGATTTGGATGAACTGTTCTCTGCTACCAGGCAGTGGGACCCTGACAATGGCACTGCAAAAGCTTGGAAAGAATTTGCCTATCCACAAGACTGTAAGTGTATAATCAAAAGCAGTATTTGGCTCAAAGAATTTGCATACAGACCTAAGCACTGCTCTCCTATCCTCAAATAAATGCGAGAAAGTTCACAGGCAATACAGGCAGTCAGCCATTCCCACACCAACAGGGGTTCAAATCCCCCACAGTAGCGTTACTCCACTTTGAAAAAAGGTATCTTTAAGTAAGAGTTGCTTCCAGAGTCTTTAGTGGACTTCAGAGACAGTAGAGTTCAATGTTATTTCGATCTCTGACTGTACCTGGACTCTGTACCTGCTTTTTCTATAAAGTCAAATATTCTGGCACAGAATTACATACAGTGCTCATTTTGATTTCTTCCTTCGTAAGCCTACACCAGTCATCAGGGAGTTTTGCATACTCTGTTTGAGCCTCTGGAATTTTCAATTGTTACTCAGGTAGTAACGCAGAAATGAATATAGGAACCTCTATCAGGGAATCTACACATGGTTTGAGCTGTTCACAGCAATGCCCAGGTCTCCTTCCTAAGTTAAGAGGTGATTACAATCCCATGAAGAGTTCAGACATTTCTTCCCATTTTCCCTACAAATTGCATTATTTTGCATTTACTAACATTAAGCTTTCCAAGCCACTGAGTTACATGTGCTCCATTCACTAAACATTTCTTTCTTATTCCAACCTCCCTTCTCCAGTTCTTCTAAGGACATTTTATTCCTAACTCTGTATTCCCTGAATCTCTGCTCTAGCAAACAAAATCTTGATATCTCTGAGTACATTTTCTCTGTTTTATAACCCTGGTAATGATTCTCTCATTTTGGGGAGGGCAAGTCAGTTCAGTATGACTAAGACAGTTCCTCCTAATGCCTTAAAAGACTAATTCACTCTGAAGTAAGCTCTTGTGGAATGTAATAACTGGATACAAAGACATTTTGTACATCAGTCCAATATGTACAAATTCAGATTATATTACAAACCACACTTTTAGTTTTATTATGTTGTCAACATATTTATATGATAGTTATTTGTATTATACTTAGTGTTCCTTTGCCTATCTCTAAAGATTTAAATACCCCTAATCAAATTACTAGTAATATTTTTGAATATGTAGGACTGTAATAATAAAGAATACCTTGGGGTTTTGATCTAACATATTGAATTTTCAATTTAAAATATTTTTGTGGCTTTAGAGTCAGTCTGTATGTAAAATACATAAAATCCATCCCACCAGCTACATCCAACCATTTTTGTTTACTTTAAATCTATAATTTGAGGTCTGACCCATTTTGAGAGAAGACAGCTTGTGTAGCCTCTATGCAAAACACTAGGAAAAGCAGAAACTCCAATTTGTCCTCTTTATAGATTTGTTTATTCAGAAAGAAGCTTTGAAATAAAAGGCTTTGAAAGGCTAACAAGCTTGCTGAACAATGAGTTGTTATTCTTTGAAGGCATATTATCTTAAAAATTACAAGAAAACCTGAGTGTTTCTAATGAGTAGAACTCTTATTTTTGAGATAAAATAAACGGAAGAGTTTGAGAGGATATTTTTTGTTGTTTTTTTTTTTCTTCCTGGGGCTGCCTGTTGCTCTTATGTGGAAGTTTCCTGCTGATTTGACTTTTTATTCTGCTGTGAGACTGATGCCAAGATTTACATGATTGCTGTGGGTAGGAACTGAATTTAGCATAAGGACGATAACTGCTTTTCCCCTAGGGAGAGACAGAAAAGGGAAAGACAGAGTGGGGCACATAAACAATATTATCTGAAGCTATATTCTTGGTCAATTATTTTATTCAGCCTCTATTTTAGATTATGCTGCAACTAATAAGAGGCAAAAAAGCTACTGGCCTCAAGCCATGAACACAGATAAGCAAAGAAACCATTTGTTTTAATGCAAATGTCCAACTATAATGGAAGCAATATACTGTTTTTATATAGAGCTGACCATAGTGCATCTTGTAACATATGTGTAATTAAGAAAAACTGTCATTAGAATTTGCCAGGTGGAGATTTGCCTTATATGCAGGGTCCTTCAGCAGAGAGAAAAGGGTGGTTGTAGAACTGTGCATCACTACAGTTATTTTAGCAATTCATTGTCTGTTTAGTCTTTTGTGCATTCTTTGATTTTGGATTACATGCTCTGAATGTTAAAACAGGGGTTAAGATTTTTGCTAATAAGGCAGACTTGTGCAACATGAAATCATTCACAGCCAGCTGTCAGACTGTTATCTTTTGCTAACCTACAGTACCTACGGAAAATGCAATGTTTTGAGATACTGAAATGTGTTTGCATCACAACACAGGGAATTTCACAAGCAAAGCAAGACTCCACAGTAAGCAGACAATAAATACTGAGGGCAGAAGGCAGTTTGAGGGAGTTTAGCACTGAGAGCGTATAGGTTTTCAAATGTAATTATTAACAGATCATTTAACAAAATTTTAGTAATTTTCCTAATTAAATCATATACACTGAATAAATAAAATTAAATCCCATAATTAGTCAGTAATTAAACAAACCAGAAATAAATATTATCTACTTGGTCTAAAAGTTTAAATACAGTAATTGGAAGACAGTATCATATTACTAAGGTAAATATTCTGGAGTTCCTGAACTAGATGTATATAATAGAAAAATGGGTAAGAATTCCCATCATTCCCTTTTCCTTCAGTCAGTTGCATGGACAACAGTTTATCCTGACCTTAAAATCAAATCATCTAACTAGAATGACTGATTTTATGTTCTTGCATCTTGTTGATTGTAAAGTTATGATTACCTCATTAAATTTAGTTATTAAGGATAACTGATCCTTTAAGTTGTGCCTGTTGCAGTACTGGTTTTGCTGCTAGAAAACAGCATATTTGAGATACTCAGTTATCACCTGCAAGATTTGCAAAGGGCATTTCTTGAAAAAAAGTGTCATTTTAGGGCCACTGATAATAATTGCTTGGTATTTTTGCATATGCTAAAGATTAACTTTAGTATCAGCGTTTCTTGAATGGAAATTTTAGCAAAGCCTTGAATTTGGGGTATATAGACAAGCTTCCTGGAGTTTAGAAGTTTCTCTGAGCAATTGGTACTACCCAAAGTCTTAGTGAACCCTCCATTCTACTAAGACTCCCCTGAACACAGAATTATTTTGAAGAGAAACCTAATAACCTGATACATAGCTACAAAATTACCACAAGGGTTATGGCAGACTCATTAGCATTGATCTACCTTCCAGAACCATTTATTTTCTTTTCAAAACATGGTAAATTGAGACTTGGTTTGGGGTTTTACATTTTTCCCCCCTTTTAGAATGGTGTGATGACATGGAGGTTCTCTGTTTCAAAACCTCTTTTTTATTTTTTACTACCTCCTGCTATGGCACATTTGACTTTAATTTCTCTTTCATGGGGAGGAGAGCACTATGGGGAACAACAGGTGCCTTATTTCTCCCATCTGTTTCCCACGGTTGGCTAATGAGATTTCTAACGATGAAATTCAGGGCAAGAGGTCTTAGCAGGAAGTTCAGAGAGTGTGAAGTCCAGCTCCTGTGAACTATTCTGACCTCCTACAAAGCACAGGTTGTAGGCCTTTAATCAATAATTCCCATATCGGTTCAGAAATTGTGCGTTAGGTATACAGAAAAAAAAAGGCAATTAAATAATTTAGATGATAGAATATTCCTCCTACCCTAGATACATTGTTCCAAATTGCAATGAATCACATTTTTTGAAGTATCTAATTAATATTTTTAATTTATCATTTAATTTGTCAAACCTTCAACTTTTGATCATTGGATTTTATGCTTTTATCTGGTAACTAAAGGATCTTCTACTATCAGCCATTTTCCTTCTATATAGATATTTATAATTATGACCAAGACAACTCACTATCTTTTCTATGAAGCTAAATGGGGAGTCTGCATACCAAAAAGGTAGACTGTAAGGAATAAAATGTTCATTCTTCTGTCCAAAATGCAAGAACCCACCTCACAAAATTGACTACACAGAGGAGGATCACTTTACACCCTTACACAGGGCGATAACCAAACTAAAACTTTTAATAGCTCAAGCTTGGGCTTGTCACTGCTAGCTCAAACTGTCACCATATTCATCACGTTTCAGCAGAGTCCAGCAGCCTCAGTGCAGAGGCAGAGCAAGTTCATGTTTATTCCTGCAAAATACAATATAAAACCATCCTATATATGACAAAGGTGGCTTTAGGACTTCTTTCAGATATATGTGCTCACATAAATTTTCACAATTTCATATGAAAAATAAAGTCTTTTTTAGTTTCGTAAAGATTTGGAATAAAATTGACTTTTGTAACAGGATAACAGGTCACTTTCTTTCCAGTAGTTCTTTTGGACATTTCATTCATTTGTATGGTTCAGTGCAGGACTGGGACAAAACTACCAGCAGCTGACAGCACTTCTTTGCCTCAATTCTTTTCTATGCTTGCAGCACAAGTCAAGGAGGTGACATTATTAAGATGAAAGACAATTCATCAGATTCATCAGAAAGACAAAACATCAGATCCTATTTCCACCCAACACAGAAACCTGTACAATGAGATTTTTTAAAAGCAACCAGCCGGCCATGATTACAGTTAGCAATATAACCAGGAGAGCCTTTCTGAAAGGAAAGGAAAAAGTGCCAATGAAAAGGAAACAGTATATGTAACTATATATACACCATATCAGTGGAAACTAGCTAGAAACATAGTGCTTTCCTATAAAATACAAAAAAACTGTCAAAACTCTTAAATATATGTGCAAACTGGATTTCAAGCAGAAAAACAGAAGTCTTGCTGGCAGCGTCCCAGCTTTCCAGACTGCTGCTGCTTTAGTAACTGAGTCCTATTGAGCTATTTTTGCAAAATGACGAGCACGCTGCTCCTGTACTTAATAATAAAATATAAGTAAGTATATACTGCAAGGATATTTTCAAGAATGTTACTGTGTGTTGTTTCATACCCGGTAAAAAAATACCTGGAAGGTAAACTTGAGTTTATAACAGTATATAACGCCTTCTTCCACTACCACTGTCATCTATATCAATCATCTATACAATTGGAAATTTAGAGATGTCAAATGATGGTATATCAATTAATTATGTAAATGTCACTGGTTAACCAGATCATCCCACATTAGTTTTAGAGCACTCAGTTTTGCTTTGTATGACCAACATATCTTATCTCTGGCAAGAGACTGTTTGTTTTGACATCGTTTCATTTGACAACTCATCAAATGGCTCTTGATCGCTAGACTGTCTCATTTTCCTCTTTCTCTGCCTGGCTGTAGCAGTGGTCTACCAGCAGGTCTAGCTTCGTCCACTGCCAGGTTCAACTGAGTATTCAGACATGGATTGAGGAGCTAGTCCAGTTTCTGGTAGACATACAAAATGGGTAGCAGAGATAAGCCACTGCAGTCTGTGGTTCCATATATATTTCCTGACATATTTGATTTGGGTATACTTTCTTCTGTATTTGGAACACACAGATTTCTGCACCACCAAATACTCATGTGTCAGAGATGCTTGGAGTATGTTATTAATTTTTCATGCTCCTCAACTCAAAGCTACAAGCATGGATATTCTCACAAAACAAGCTTATCTGCTCATTGTGACTTAACGGATTTTTATCAAAAAGTTTTGCAATGAAAAAGACTCACAGCTGAGGTACCCATGCAATATGTAACTCTATCTGTATATAGGCCAGTGGTCTCTGGATAATTCAGAATGACATGGAAGGACAATGAAGTGAAGAAAAGTAAACAGGTAGGCAACTTTTACAGTTGTTCTCCATTCCAGAGACTGCTACCCCCTGAGATAAATACTGCTTTGGAGTGCCATGATTGCTTTACAATTCCAAAGCAAACTTATGATCAATAGCTGTACGAAAGTCTTACAGCGTAAGCTAAATATACTATAGGACATTAGAGGAAACATACAGAGAGCAAGGCAGGTGCTACTTTTTAGACTGAGATTTCCAAGTATTAAGATTCTTCTTCAAGTGGAGTTTTAATGAAACTCCAATTACAAAAACTCTACCAACATATTACAATAAACTCATCCTGTAGTATAAAATTCAGGCACCAAAAAAGACAGAAACAGACATTTTCTAGAACATGCCCTAGGGTGATAATTTCTGATACTGACTAACCTATCAAATTCTAGGGTATCTATAAAACTATAACTTGATGCAATTCAATAAAATTTAGCCTTTATTTGGAAGTCAGATGGACTCTAGAATCATAGAATCATTTAGGTTGGAAAGGACCTTTAAGATCATGGAGTCCAACCATTACCCTAGCACTGCCAAGTCCACCACTAACCCATGTCCCTAAGCACCACATCTACACGTCTTTTAAATACTTCCAGGGATGGTGACTCCACCACTTCCCTGGGCAGCCTGTTCCAATGCTTGACAACCCTTTCGGTGAAGAAATTTTTCCTCACGTCCAATCTAAACCTCCCCTGGCGCAACTTGAGGCCATTTCCTCTCGTCCTATCGCTTGTTACTTGGGAGAAGAGACCGACACCCACCTCGCTACAACCTCCTTTCAGGGAGTTGTAGAGAGCGATGAGGTCTCCCCTCAGCCTCCTTTTCTCCAGGCTAAACCACCTCAGTTCCCTCAGCCACTCCTCATAAGACTTGTCCTCCAGACCCTTCATCAGCTTCATTGCCCTTCTCTGGACACACTCCAGCACCTCAATGTCTTTCTTGTAGTGAGGGGCCCAAAACTGAACACAGTATTCGAGGTGTGGCCTCACCAGGGCCGAGTACAGGGGCACGATCACTTCCCTACTCCTGCTGGCCACACTATTTCTGATACAGGCCAGGATGCCATTGGCCTTCTTGGCCGCCTGGGCACACTGCCGGCTCATGTTCAGCCGGCTGTCGACCAACACCCCCAGGTCCTTCTCTGCTGGGCAGCTTTCCAGCCACTCTTCCCCAAGCCTGTAGCATTGCATGGGGTTGTTGTGACCCAAGTGCAGGACTACTTTACTTCCTCTGCATTTGAGGCTATCTCAAATCTCTAATACAGAAGGAATTAAAGTTTGACCTTAGTTATATACTCCAAATATTAACTTAAAGAAATTGAGTTACTTCAGAGTTTATGGATGTAAGCTTCTTAAACACGACTGTACTTCACAAGTAATCAAACTGTCAAAACAAAATATGAAGAAAGAAAAAGAACAAACGTTAAGTGAAGTCATATAGTCCAATAGTTCCTTGACCGTAGGGAAATATTACACTTTTTTTTCCTTTTACACATCTTACTATGTATCCAGTTTTTGTTATTTTTTTTTTAAAAATGTATAACTAGCTTCCACAGCCCTTTATAGCAAAATATTTCCCTTGGCTCATGTAAGTTTTTTTGGTAGTAGAAATTTTCCACTTTTTGTTGATCTAGGGATGCTGCAGTAATACAGTTATTTGAAAAGGAAAATTGGATGGCTTTGCATTGCATATACAATATTTGCATACCTGAGGTTTTTTAACTGATTAATTCCTGTGAAGAGTACCTAAAGGAAGGAACTCTGCCTATCTACTTTGAGTTTAGACACCTTTTAGAATGAAAGAATTAACACAGAGCAGTGCAGGTACATACACACACAAACACACATGCATATGGCCAGCTGGTGCTAGCTACTTTGTAGGAGACAGACATACATTCTGAAGCCCAAATTTTTCAAAACGGCTTCTCATGCTGTGTAAGTAAAAATCTTGTAACAGGCTACACACCATCCAGGTGTACATAAAATGGCAGGTTTTGCCCCAGGCAGTAGGTAATTTAAGATATCTAAAAACTAGCATTTGAGCCTACAGTTTGTCATGATCCAAAACTTCTGGATTAACTTTAACACCTTAAAAAAGTTATCTATAAACATAGAACATGCTAAATCTATTATTTTTGCCAAATGTCAAATTGTCTTTTACTTTGGACTATTAAATTACACATCTAATAATGGCCTAATAAATCACCTCCAACTGCATAAGCAACTGAAGAAATGCACAGGTAGCTGGCTTTCACAATTAGAGAGTTCTATTCCTCTTCTTGGAAGCACAGTTTTTTCTTTAATGTGTATCCTCCTGACCAATAGATACTACATAAATAGCTTAGAAATGGCATAATTCTGCAGACTGAAGGTTTTTCTGAAAAGAAGTGCCTTTACTGAGTGTGTATGTGTGTGTGTATGCAGATACATACATACATACATGCACTACAGTATATATTCTGTAGAATCCACACTTTGCTACAGTTGTTCTTCCACCAACTTATGTGGAGACAGGAGTTCAAGCAGTGTTCTAGCCAACTGTCTTCTTAGACTTTCAGGTGAAATTACTAAAGAAGCGTCATAGTTCAGAATGCCATGCTCCACTACTGTCTTTACAACGATACAACCTTAAGAAACTAACTTGGAGATGCCACTGTTCACTCTCTTACCCCTGTCCACAGTTCTTGCTGACATTATAAGTAATTTTATACAATTGCAGCACTGTGTAAGCAATGGACTATCAGAAGCTTGAATGTTTACATTCAAAGTTACACTGCAGCCACAGAATATAACTATTAGAGCTGTTACAAAGTGCTAGTTAACAAAAAAATTGAGGACGTTCTCCCTGAAGGCAGGTTTGGGGTTTTTTTCTTTTTTTTCCTCAATTGTATTGAGAAGGACATCTTGAGATTGTTGGTCCAAAGACAACATAATTATTTAAGATTTTTTTTTTTGCTTACTGCCAAAGTTATGAGATAAATGATATAAGTTGGATTTCAGCATACATTTTACTCTGAAACAGGTTTTTTGATACATTGAAGTGCAGATGCATATTTCCTCTGAAATAAAGGCATAGAGGGTTTCTATGAATACTGTCCGTATTTCAAAGACTTATAACTCCAGTATGTCTATTGTTCATGTAATAAGATTTTTTCCCAACTAGTCACCTCAAGCTTGACTTAGAAACTGAACGTTAAACACATTTTTTTCATATGAATTAACTAGCAGGGCAGCTTTACGTGCCATCATTTTGTTTGCGCTGATGGAACTGACTGTTCTTCTAAATGGAAGGCAGTAATTCATTTCTGATGCCTTAAAAGTATAATAAAATCCAACTAATGCTCATTGAAAGATGTATCTACACTGGAAAATTACTGCATAATGAGATATGGTAAAAGTCAAATACCCAAGTGCTACTCTGCACAACTGCCCTTCAGGTGTTTTTAGTGTATATTTAAGCATGGGTTAGCTTCTGCCAGTTTGAGAGGACTCATCCTTGTATTCTATTTGTAGTAAAAGTAAAAAAGCCAGCCAGAACATATAAACATTTGCCATGATTTAAGTGTTGCTTACCGACAGACATCATCAGCTGCCTAAGCAGTTGTCTAAGCTGTTGGGATCCAGTTTTGCCAGCTGTCCGGAGCTCTTCCCTTAAAACTACCTTTTTCCATGATGCTTACCAAAACTCAACAGTGCTTCAGTCACTGATACACTGAAATCACTATCTATCATACTAGCCAATATTGTCGTGGGTTTTTTAATACTAAACTGTCTACCTCTGTCCAACCTATTTTATACTTGGACTATAGGACCCGTCGGTGAAGAACCATCTTTTCTCTTTTTATTTGTATAGCCCATTGTACAGCAAATTCCTTGTTCCTGACTAGGGCCCCTATTTATGTCAGTAATAGAAACAAAATAATAAGAAGAAAGCTTTTCACTGAGTACAGTAGGTAAGGTCCGAAGTATTGACTGCTACTGAGTTCTGTGACTGAAGGTCTAAGGGGATCAGGCCTACATTTCTACAGTAAAAGTATCTGTATATCACCCCAAAGACGAAACTATGAATACTTCTGCTTTGCTTGAAATAAACACACTTTCTAGATGAGATTTTTCATTAACATTCCACAAGTCAACGTTGTTTATTACAGTGTTATCACACACATGCAGCCATTTGTTATAGAATAAACAAAATGAAAAATCATTTATGTTTCACTGGGTCAAAAAGCACTGGCAAAGATGTGCTGCAATTCATTACTATGTTACTGGAAATCTAGCTTTCATAAACATGAAGCTTCCTTTCTGGATATATAATCAAATCAAATTGAATTTGATGTCAGAGAGCTTATCTAATTAGTTTTCATTGACTTGAATATATGTTTATGTTTCTTAGCTGTTGTAAGTTTTACAACAGTGTTTTTCATTAAAGGTTGGCAAAAATATTTAACCATATCTTAACTTGACTCTTCTGCACAGTTCTGGTTGCTGGGAAATTCTGCTAAAACATCTTGATTCTTCAGAACAGTTTTGTGTATGATAAGCCTTAATCCACTATCTTTATGCAGCCGGACACAGGATTGAAAAAAAATCAAGTTACGAAGGCTTGCAGAATTAACAGAATAGTCCTAATTGTGTGCATTCATGTTCTCTATGGGTTCACTCAATGAAACATTGGTGAAAGTTGATGAAACTGATGTATTCTATCTTACAGTAAGGACAAGATAAGTACATGGACAGAAGAACTTCCATGACTTCCTACCTCTTCTTTCTGATTCATAACTTCCTCCTCCATCACGGTAATGTAAGTGTCAGCAGGGTTACGTGGTGAACTGTATTAGAATACCGATCCAGTTCTTCACATGATCACACAACCAACCAGCCCAATTAAGAGAGGAATGTGAGTGAGAATGGGCATCCACAGTGAGACCTACTTTAACCAGGAGAGTCAATGTCCTGGTTTTGGCAGGGATAGAGTTAATTTCCTTCCTAGTAGCTGGTACAATGCTGTGTTTTGGATTTAGGATGAGAACAAAGTTGATAACCCACTGATGTTTTAGTTGTTGCTAGGTAATGCTTACACTAGTCAAGGACTTTTCAGCTTCCCATGCTCTACCGACTGAGAAGGCTGGAGGTGCACAAGAAGCTGGGAGGGGGCACAGCCAAACTGGCCACAGGGACATTCCATACCATGTGATGTCATGCTCAGTACATAAACTGGGGAAAGCTGGCCGGGGGGGCCGCTGCTCGGGGACTGGCTGGGCATCGGTCGGCGGGTGGTGAGCAATTGTACTATGCATCACTTGCTTTGTGTATTATTATTATTATCATCATTTTATTTCAATTATTAAACTGTTTTTATCTCAACCCACGAGTTTTTCTCACCGGTGCTCTTCCAATTCTCTCCCCCATCCCACCGGGGAGGGGGGAAGTGAGTGAGTGGCTGCATGGTGCTCAGTTGTCGACTGAGGTTAAACCACGACAATCAATGAAAGAAATGTTTATGCAAACTATATCCTAAGTTAAAATGACGTATCTTAAAGTAACTTGGGGAATTCTGCGAATGGAATCTGCACTCATTCAATTAAAACTGAGTTAAGTTTTAATTAGAAGTTTATTCAGTTAAAAATACTTTTTAGTGCAAACAAGGCTTACAAATAAAAGATAATGAAAGGATGACTTGGACAAAATCACACTTTTTACATTGACAAAGTCAATCAGGGAATAGTGTTTAAGAAAAAACCGCAACACTGTGTTTCTAAAATAAAAAAAATTTATATCACAGCTTTCCTGATCTTATGAGAAGTATAACACACTATAGTGAGCCTGCCATCTGAATGTGTGGCAGGAGAAATACAAAACACAAAATTAAAAAAAAAAATCCAGTAAAATTGTAAAGTCTTTTGTAGTATTGATTCTACAGATCACATTACCTCTCGAGTCCAGAGTCAGAATCTCATAACATGATCCTTTTCCAAACAAAACAGGTATCCAAGTAAAAGATAGTTGTGCTGTTTGACCACAGTGTTCAAGGGGACTGTTGAATTTGCATGTGTCCATTTATGTGTGTCTATTTGAGATGTGTTAGGACTTTTTTGTGGAACGGTTGAATATCCATAATTGACTGTTGAAGTCATCATAGTTCTTGGTGTTCATTTTAGCTACAAAATTAAACCCCAAAGTAATACCCCTTGGTCATGAAAAATCAGTGTCACTTTGAAAGAAATAGTCATTTCATGATTTTATCCTCACTTACTTATCTCCTATCTCTTTGACAACTGTTCAAATATATATGTTTTAAATTACTACGCTCAAGGCTTCAAGTACAAAAGCTTTTTTGTGGCAGGCATTATACATATTAACATCATCTCTGACTCACAGTTAATAATCTTGTTAAGAGTATCCAATTTGTCATTGTCTTGTTCAGCAGTTCTTTCTATTTTCTATACCATATTAACAAAGGCATATAAAAATCTTTTCTCTCTTCAACTCATTATCCACGGATAATTTCTTTGCTCTGGAATTGTCTAGTGTGGTGTTCCGGAAGTTGTTTGAGACGTATGCAATACATGTGGGATGTTCCTGCATCAATATATTCTAGCACCATCATTTTGGCAGGTCCTTTAGTACAAAATCAGTTCTGATTTATAGCTAACACCTTTACTCTGTGGCCTCAGAAATCCACACTTCCCCAGTCTCCTGACACCTAGTTTCACAGATCTGGCTGTCTTTTTGTTATTTGCTTTGGATAGTCTCTTTCCATTTCAAGCTCAATAGGGAATAACGTATTTCTCCTTAAATGTTTATCCTTTCTCTTTTACTGTTGTTACTGTTACTATTGTAAGCTTGCACATTTGGTAGCATTTTAGAACCTTCTATTTGCCTTTCAAGCCATTTCAGAATATTACAATATTTTTGTTCTTATTTTAGAACATTTAGAAAATCAGAACTTCTTTCTTGCATTCAAATGCAAAGCAACAGCAAAGAGAACCTAGCTGTACTTGTAAAAACTCAGAACACCAAGGTCTGATTAGTATTCTGAAAGAAGTCCTTTAAAAAGGGAAATCTGGGAAACATGTACTTTTGTGCACTACATTACGGTGCAGAGATCTTTGGTGTACCGATGACAGAATCTAGAGATTCCCTTTTAGCTCTCTAGGGAGTCCTACAAATTTCAGATGCAGTAGTCCATGGTTCAATTTCTTGCTGGAATGGATTCTTCACAAGTAGGGATAATCCTTTATTTGATGTTTACTCACTTGGATACATTTCTGTATTCCATACTGGCCATATCAGGCTTTGCAATGCTTATTTATCCTTGCCAGAATGCACTCCTGCCTTAGCTGATTTTATTACACTTATATGGTTGAAATGGCACTTAAATTCTATGACCTTCTTTTCATTAGTTTAAAATAACTTTTCAAAAAAATTACCTCTAGGCCAATACTTGTCATGCTTGTTCTCAGACTAACAATCACATTTTTACCATTTTTAGTTTAAAGAGAATGCATTCAATAGTTTTTGAGGATCAGGCTTTCAAATATATACAGATACAGTTGTTTTTATTAAATATTTACCAATTACAATAGTTCCTTATTTCCATTCAAATTTGTTATTTTTTCCCCTCCTAATTATAAATAAGTAATATATAATAACTCCTTAAACACCACTTTCAAAAATTTTTTGTTTTGAAATTCCTCCTGAAGTTTGTCTCCTGTCTGGTTCTGTTAAAGTTATAGGTATTTAGAGCATCTTTTGACTTGACTCACTATCTCAATTTATTAAATAAAACTAATAACAACATCAATATCTTTGTTATATGAATTATGCATAAGTTAATATACGTACTATATGCATGTATTGATATATTACCTACATTACATAATTGTAATGTATATAATCATAAATATATTGTATTGTAATATCTCAATTAAAATGTATCTTAATCATATAAAATAGTTGTTAACGTTGTAATTTTAAATCTATACAAACTATATAATTAGCTAAGATTTCAAAAGACTATGCCGTTCTCTAGGTAAATACAGCACAGTGTAGCATAATATTTATCATGACATTATATGATCTCATGGTCAATATAACATTTAACAATAATGCAGTTTAAGGAAACAGATTATTGAGCCTGAAAGACAGAAGATGAGGATGGGAGAAATGGAAAAATTAGCTTTATGCAAACCTTATGCTGTACCACCTGCCAGCTTGTGTCATGTACTCTTCAGCCATCACTGAATCTCCTGTGAACAATGGAAGATTCAAAATAAATCCAAATCAGAATAAGCCACAGTTTTTACAGTAAAAATTGTTTAGTTTTCCTTAATGATTATATTTTGGGTTATCCACTATTACTGAACTGACAAATTTAGTATTGGTTAAGAAACTTCTAAAAGCATTTCCAACATTTTCTTAGCAGACACTGAATCAGAATTTCAATTGCTACAGTACCATATAAAAAGTCTATTTAAAATGTATTTCAGTCCAATGCCTGCCATAGCAATTTCTCATCTCTCAGCTTCCTAGTATACCACTATTCTTCACAGTGCAGAAACAATTCAAATACACAGAGTCATATCAGCATTCTGTTGAGTCCTACATGTTTCAGCAAATAAAACAAGGTGATTTGACAATCCCAGACATAGCTTAATCTTTTTGAATAAATAAAAAGCCAGTGAATTAAAGCATTTCCTTTCATTTTACACAAAATTGTGGAAATTTTTTTCATAAAATGAACTCCAATATCTAATTGATTAGTTTCCAACAGTAATTTAGAGACAGATTTTCAAAGGCATGAAAGCCTATTAAGAACGCATCTAATTGATTTTCAGAAAGAGTTGAGGACTTGATCCTGCATTCACTGCAGTCGGCAGTGAAATTTCTATCGATTTAAATAAGAACAGGTTCATACCTGCAGAGAGTAGCTGCTATTTATGACTTTCACATTATCCCTTCCATAGCTAGAGATCTTTTACCAATTTTTTTGCACAATCTACACACTTGATGTGAAGTGAAAATGCTAAGAGCATATATTCATGTCAAAACAAAAAAGGAAAAAAATACTGATTTTGTACATACACTTGGCATAATTTACCTTATATTATAAAAAAAAACCAAGCCACATTTGCAAAGAAAGGTAATGAAAGTTTTAACATTGAAGATGAGTGAACACACTGCAACTGCCACTCCATTTTATGGTGCCTCTCTTCACTGAAGTCAATGGGATTATTTACGAGTAAAACAACCAAAATGTTGAATACATAGTTTAGTTTCTAGGTATTTAGAAGTCAATAAGTTTACTCAAACAAGTTGGAGTAATTATACATAGAACTATTGCTTTACTGCTGCAAAAGTGAGGAAAATGTTATCAAATATTCAGTTCTATCAAACGATCAAATACATTATCAATAAATGAAACACTGTGATCTTATTCTGTTTTATTTAGTAAAGAAATGCAACTGAATATTTAAAATGTATTACTGTCTAGGAAATAACTGGCTTTTAAGAGAACTGTCACACTGATATATGCAAAGATCAAAAAGTGGCGGTAGTGTTAGCATTCCAAATTAATCCAGATGAAACAATAAGATAATCAGGTGTAAAAAATTCACAGTCTTATGTTCAACACAGTAAAGGATCAATTTCATCTAAAGGCAAGTGGAGTGTACACCGTATCATCTGATCCAAAGTAATGACCTTCTTGATTCAAATGCAAAATGCCTATTCCTACTGCAGACGGAACTTACCAAGACAAAATGTTCAATAGAAAGATTATGTTTCCAGTGGGGCAGAAAGGTATTTGTCAGTGCCTCATTACAGCTTTGATGCAAACATCATGGATTTCAATTAGCTTTGAGATAGAACAGCAATAATCCAGTGTTGAGACTCCAGACAGATCTTTGTTTCTTACACCATTATATGTGGATTTTTGTTTCATTTGCAGTAAGATATTGTAAGATTTCCAAAAGAAAAGAAATAGAAGGAAATAACATTCCAGTCATTTTAATGTCAGAGATATCATTTAGTGATGTCTGTCTGATAACTTTGCACTAGGAGGCAAGGGTGACATCATTTACATTTTTTCCAGCATAAATGAAAAGTGCTGAATTCCTTGAACCGTAAGTGTCCCATCAGTTCTTCTACCCTCACTGTCCCACCTCCTATTATTAACATACCATATCCACTCTGATGCTTTTGATCCTTTTCTATGAAAAGTAATTTGCCTTCTCAATGGAGATAAATATGAAATTTGCTTTAGTACATTTCAGGAGTTCAAACAAGGGCCCATAGAAATTTCCACCCTACAGACGTCATCTTTTAACTTCATAAATTTAGAATTTGCAGTCATTTAAAGTGTTTACTTCTAAATATTATTTGATATTTAAGAAAAATAGTACGTTCTTCTGAGTTGATCATGGAAATAGGAGTTGGAAGGGCAATTTTTAACTGTCACTTGAATATCTGTGACTGATTTTGAGTTAACTCCTGTAAAACTCTGGATAGTATTTGTCACCCTTACTTTATACCTGTGTCATGAGGGTAACTCTGTCAGTTTATGAAACATGGCAGGAGGAAAAGCTCAGAAATCATGCAGGTATGATTCAGTTGTCGATTTCTTTGTTAGTAAAGAAGTTATGATCTATGCTATGCAGGTAGGATTTTAATAACACTCAAAATTATATACGGTGTCTTACGTGCAAAAAGCTTCCTTTCAAATATCAATTCACATAGCTTTAGCTGTAAGAAATATTGTTATTGAAATAAATATGGTTAACTTGACATATTAAGAAACTGAGACTAAGAAAAAAAAAAAGACAGGTCTGTAACCTAGGAACCAGTGGCAAAAACTACTGGTGGCAAAACACCACTTTTCCTCCTTTGATATCAAGGTGAAAAAGTCATGACTTAAGTCACTTGCCCCCACAATTCCAGAGCAAGGGCAAGAGCTGGGAAAATCGTCCCTTTTAAGATGAATTGTTCTATGTACTAGCTACAAGCTTCTTTCTCTCAGAGAAAGAAATTCTACAAAAAGCTTGATTTATCAGTAAACATAAAAATGATAAACATAAAATTATAAAATCTAAAGGATCTGTATTTTTTACTTCATCTTGAACTCTAAATGACTCTTGTAAATATATCTCAACAGTTGGTCAGTAACCATCTGCGGACACATACAATGAATTAAGCAAGCATCTATAAAGGATTTTTTCCTCACTCCTGAACTGCAGCCAACTTTAGGGTAATGAATAGCAAGAAAAGATATAATACTTTATAACTATAGTGAAATGAAAAATAATTTTCCTGATTAATGAGAGTATTGGTTAAATATCACATACTTCCACTGACTTTAAAAACAGCTGTAAGTACATTTTGCTCCTACACACATATCTGTAAATATGTGTTGGAGTTTGCTAGCATTTCCAGCATACACAATACTAACAGAAATAATGTTGTTTAATTTTTGTCATATTGCTATAAAAAATTAAACAGGTTAGACTGCTTTGTATATGTAATGCAGAACAAAACCTGTCAAATCATACATGTAGATTTTTTTCAAGAATATCTGAACATATTCTATTTCCTGTAAAATAAATTGACTTTGCCAGCTAAAAACATATATTTAATATTTTATTATAATGAAATGAAATTTAAATTTTATAAACATATTTTCCTGCAAGTATGATGTAGTTGAAGAATTGAATTTTTTCAAATTGTTTATTTTTTGCAGAGAAGCAAAGTTTGATTGTAAACTACTAAAGCTGCATAAGATTCCAGATTGCTGTTTCACAAGAAGGTGTTGCATGAGAAGAATTAAATCAGTTTTTTTTTCTTCCTGCACTCACAGCACCATAGGAAGACAGACTTGGAAAGGACGTCCAGCGATCTAGTCCAACCTGCTTTAGTAGAATCAGTGTCCTTTAACATATAACAGCTGTTTAATCTCCTGTTAAAAATATCCAGATAGAATAGCTTCCAGTAGCAAATTTAACAAAACAAAAGCACAAACTGCTTTCTCTGAGACAAACAGGTTTATATCTTATAAAGCTTTTTCTGACAGAAATGACAGATTTGACTCCACAGAAAACTGAACAGAGAGCTATCAAGACCTGTGGTGATGACGCCTATGGTTAAAAGCATTTATTGGATAAAAATTTGCCAGCGGTAGAGTATCCACTTATACACATACAAACCAGCAAAATATACCTTATTTGCAGGAAATTGTATACTTCTCTCAGCCTTTAAAAAACTGAAATCAGCAGTTTTTAAATTTCCTAACATTATATAATATGTGCATTTCATTGTCTTATGGTTTTCTTGAGTCTTAAAATCATGTGTCATGGGAAAGATGTACACTTACTTAAGTTTATACAAGTTCACACATGTATATTCCATCTACAAGCCTTTACAGGCTTTTACAGAAGGCCTTTTGCATTTTTTTCTCTTCTTCTGTCTTAATACAGATCCACTAATGTAATCAAGGGCATTGAATGATGTGCCATTCAAACCTAAACAGATGACTTTTGTTCAAAATGTTTTTTTTTAAAAAAAAACTACTTGCACAGATCAGACTATTTCACAAGAAAACATAATCTGAAACACTTGTCAAATAGATTAAGTAACAGGATATTTATGTGGTCAAATTTTGTTCAAGCAAAGTAGAAAAATCAAATTTATCCTGATTTAAAAAAAAAACAAAACAAACTACAAACAGGTTAAGACAATATGATGTGTTTGTCTAGAAAACCAATCTATAAATAAAACAAAGGAAATCCTGTTTGTTTGGAGTATATAAAATTAAACTAACATTAGCCCTAAACTACAAAGTAGATGGGTTTAGCTATCCAAATCATGTTTACTGACATTATATGTGGTTTGAATTTTAAACTTTTTTCTATTTTTTTTCATAGAAATGCACACAAATTTTGCAGATTCTCAGTGACCGATTTTAACATTTTTGAAATGTAACAAAATTCTGAATCAAATTCAAATACAGTTTAGCTGCAACAGTCTTCATTGACAGCCAACCAGATTTTCAAAATAGAAGTTTTCTTGCATAAAAACTGTTGCAAGATCCACAGGAAATCCCCTTACAAACATTCTGAATTATATAAGGCTTAAACACCACTGTTAGCACATTACCTCTGTGAACAAGAAGGATGAAGCTCTACCATACTCTGGTAAATATTCAGCCAGAGAAGGGCTACTTCCAGTTTGGACCAAGTCTCTATAGATTTGTTTGGGACATGGAACACATCCCTGTTATCTTGTACCTTCTCACTGCATTTGCTCTGCCACCTGTGATATGTTCCAGCGGGGTGCTTACTATAAACCAGATGGCTGCAGTAACTGTTACAGGAGATTTACTGTGCCATCTCCTTTCTGCTCAGGTGTTTTATAAACACGGCCTAGGAGCTTGGGTTCTGCTAGTAATAAATACATTTCCAACTATCTACTGCCTTGCAACTTACGTTAAAAGTAAAGATTTATTTAAGTTAAAAAGTAGGAGATATTCTGAGAAAATTTTTATATTAAAAATTGCTGTTTATGTGTTTACTCTATAGTTTAATTCCATGTAATTTTTCAGACCTTCTTCCAACACATTAGCAAGTTTCTTATTAAAGACTCAAAAAAGGAACAAACTCTATCTCTATTTACATTGCTGTTAGCAGTAAAATGACTCCATGGCACCAGTCTTTACTGAATAGAACTGACTGATGCTGTGAGTCAGTGACTCAACTAATTCTCAAAAGAATGTGAAAATGTGAAAAGTTAACTGTTACAGTTAACAGTTTCAGAAGAATAAATACTACTTTGTGGTAAGAATAGAAGACTGGAACCTAGGAATCCTAAATTCTAATCCCTGTGGTCTTGTCATTTAGTCTTTTTAACTCTCATTTCATTTGTAAATAATTATGAAGTACTTGATATAGGTAATTATTTAACATTTCTAGAATGAGATAATTTGATGTCACTGGATGAAAAGTGTATTCACTTTTAGTAAAACAGTATTTTAGTGTGCCTTTGTTCATATTAATTCTAGTCTAAAATATACTTTAAGATTATATAAGATACCCCTTTTGCTTACATACAGAAAAATAATTGAGTTTGTAATTAAAAGTTAAAAAAAGCCCCTGAAAAAAGTGAACACTTTCTCTCTCCTTATTTATTCTATTATCTTTTTGGCTAATAATGCTAACATAATACATACAAAAGGAACTCTGTTATCATCTTAACAAATATTCAAACATATTCTCCCTTTGATAAATACAGAAAACTTCCATAAAGGTTAATGGGAGATAGGCACACAAACTGAGGGTAGAATATAGCCTGGCATACAACATACTTTAAAATAGTTCCTTTTGGTTGATCTCTTGGCAGTTTTCATACTCTGTCTTAAAACCGTTAGAACTAGTGAAGGTTTTGGTGCATTACAGGATTCCTTAAGAAGCTCCCATTATCTCCTCTCTTCTTAACCACATAATAGAAAAAAATGAGAGTACCGTACACAGAACACACTGAGGAAGGAGAACTTGCCTTGAAATTTTTCGGCTGGTAAACCTATTTTCTATAATGCTTAGTAGTGAATCACTCTTAAGTGCTGGACCATTCACTAGTGTATGTTTTTTGTGCCAAAGGTTACCAGATTGCAAAAGTGTTCTCATCTCAGAAAGGATCCATCAGTCACCATCACCTTATTTTGACACAACAGAAAAAAAATAAGTCCATCTAGCAGGAACAGGAAAGGGGGGAGAAGGACAGAGAGAAACCTATATTAGCAATGCAGCAAATTTTCTAAGGGAAAAGCACAGACTATCAAATGATACGAGAAGAGTTATATTGTTATATTATGGGATGAGATCTTCCTGATTATTTCAATTCCGGTAAGTCTGTAAGATGGACTTTTAATTTTCTTGAAATATGAGAAAAAAAGAAAATTAAAATGGAGCCTTAATGGAGAAAGGTAGGCCAGCTGCCTTTTCCCAGTCTCTCTTACTACTAGAGAGGACAGCACAGTAGTGGCAGTTACTTGAGGAGGGAACTACCCTCTCCAGCATAGATCTTGGGCTCATGCTCCAGAGCAAATCACTGTTCTCCAGCAGCACAAGGAGGTGACAAAGCCACTTGCCTTTGCTATCTACCCTTCTTCTGATTCAGGCAGCACAGAAGTCTAATGTTCTCCAAAATACAAAAGTAGAGGCTCTTCTAAATCAAATGATATCTTCTTGTGTTTAGTCTGGATTCCTGCCCATTTGCAGCAGAGACCTCATTTATCTTTATCATTCCTTTACATGTCTCAAAATAACTTCTCAGTAATACACTAATTCTGTTTATATGGGTACACAATCACTGGTAAAGCTGGTGTTCACATCTTAACCAAGCTGTGGTCATCCTAGACCCAATGCATAGGATGGGCGCATAAAACCCCTACAAGCTGTTTTTCCGGTCCTAGATATAGAAAGGGTCCACCCTCACAGTGTAACTTCTCCACATTCTTAGAGACCATTATAAAATTAGGATTCACTATACCAAAAGATACTGTCACCAGGAAGCTGAGGCTAGAAGAAAACACTCACTTGTAAACATCTACAAACAGCATGCTTTCTCAAACCTGTCCTCCCACCATATACCTCATGAGCCGTCCAGCTAATGAAAAACGTATCAGATTATTTAAACTGCTATTACTTGTGAGATCAATGACTGCTAAAAAATCACAAATGTCTTTGTATAGAGTTAGCATTCTGTCAATGTTTGTGTCACTGCTAAACTGACCCAGATAGAGCTATTTGAAAACTATAGCTATCATTTACAAAGAAAAAGGGGGGTGTCAGTGCTGCAAAAATTAGCTATCGTAGTTACTGTGTTCTAAAATGAAAGACTAATGTAAAAAATAATAACATGACCTTCAGCAAATATATGTAGGTTCAGGACCAAGAAATACAGTTCAGTGTTGAAGATCAATTATCAAAAATCGATTGGCTAAATTCATTACAAATGTGAAATACCTGGCTCCTACCTTCATAATTTTAAATGTAAACTTGAAAAATATTACTGGAAAGCTTCAAATACAAAATTAATATTTTATGGCCAAACAAGAAGCATATGTAAAATACAGAAAAAAACCCACATATTCCTGTTCTTAGGTGCACACATTATTGTAAGTGATATTAGAAAATTCTGGCAAATAAATTCAAAGATGACAGCTGTTTGTGGAAGTTCATTACTATCATCTTCATATTTCCGCCTCTGAAGAAAAATGCAACCCCTTCTCTTGCACATCATACAATTTTCTTTGACAGTTTCACTTACAGTTTCTCTGAATGGTAACACCCATACTCTTATGAAATGCATGGGGGTTATGCAATGATCAGGAGCCATCTAGAGAACAGTTAGTTTTTCTAATTTTTCTTAAGGTATAGTATGAACCCTGACTCACATGGAAGACTACAGAGGAGCAAATATCAACACTGATTCCTGCAGCTATTGAAGTTCTCCTGGGAGCTATCCCGGCACAGTACCAACCGTCCTGTTCATGATACATAACAGGATTGCAGCCTGACAAAGCTTGACTGCAAACGCAGTCTTTTCCCAGTGCTTGTCAGCAGGAGTTCAGAAGCTATACTCACCAGACATAAATGTTTGTAGATCCAGTGATTTTAAATAAATTATTCCAATTTGTAATAGCAGAACATTTAACCCTCTCTGGAGCTGACAGTTATTGCCTCTGAAAACTTCATTTCATAGAGTGTTGTGAACACATGTTCCACTTGAACTATATGAGTTGTCCATATTAATTCTGCTTTGGCAAGCACAGTTTTGGAAGATCAGCAGTCTGAGGAATCGAGCACTTCACTGAGATAGTAGTCACTAGCACTAGCGCAGCAGTTAGGAAAAAAGGTTGAAAAACTTGCTATCATGTTTCCGCAGGATACAAGTGGCAATATAGTATCAAAATGAACCATGTAACTTCATTGCCACATGACGTTCATTGATGCAGTTTGGGTTTGGCACAGCTTTACCCCATTCAGCACACACAATGAAGCAGTCTGCTAATGTATAATGCCGTATCAACCTCACAACCTAACTCCACTTGCTGACATCCACGCAAAGCAGATTTAGCGTGGGTAATTTTGTCGCTAGCCCAACACTCACAGCTAATCAGGCTTTTACATACTTTGTCGTCAGGTCAGTGAAGTGATTATGGCTACCGGCCTCTCTAGCCTACGATTAAAATCATCCAGTTCAATCAATGTCCGCATGGGGCTGACTCGTGTCACTGCTGGCTGCTGGCACGGCGGTGGCCAGCGCGGATCCTCACTCCCCGGGAAGCCAAACCGAAGGAGAAAGAGAAGCCCCGCACAGGCGTCCCGTCTGGGCCTGCTCTCCTCAGGGCCGCCCGCCGCCTTGGGTGCGAGGCGCAGCGAGGCCCCCCGTGAGGCGACACCGCGAGAGTGTCACAGCCACTGCCCGCGCGCTCCCGCCGCCGCGCGAGCCACGGGACCGCCGCTACCAGCTAACCAAAGCAGAGCGCGCGCGCGCGCACCCACACCGCTCGCCCGCCCCCTGGCACGCGGTGGCGCTCGCTTCCCGGAGCCCGCGGCCGCGGTCGCTGCCGATGTGGTGGTCCCCCCCCCAAAAAGACTACAGTTCCCATCATGCAACGCGCGGCCGCGCCACACTCACGCCGTAGGGTGCTGAGGACGAGGCCCGCCCAGCGGGGCGCGTTGCATGTTGGGCGTCGTTGTTCTCAAGGCAGCTTCACCAGCGCTCCGCAGGAGGGGTTCGGTGTTAAGCCTCTGGAAGCACCCCATCCCCGCGTCGCTTCACGCTCGTTCCCCGTGTGAGTTGCTTTCAGCTCGCTGCCCCTGACGGTGCGAACGAGTGGGGCGTTGGTGTGTGAGCGCACCGCGGTCCTGTACAGGCCTCCGTGTCTTTCCGCAGTTCCTGTAAGTTCCTTCGCATCCCGCAACGCTTTCGGAGCTGGTTTGATCCTCGGCGCCCGCCGTAGGCTGCTGCCTGTCAGCCGCCGGCGCCTTTGTGGAGCGGCGGAAGCGGGGCGGGGCGCTGTGGCCGAGGGGCGGCTGGAGCAGAAGGAGGTGCTGCTGCCAGGTGCGCGGGGGTCCCGCGGCGGCCGAGCTGCGCCTGGAGCCGCTGTCCCTCCTGGCTCTGCGCCGCTGCCTCCCGGTGGGGACCCTCCTTCTTTCGGCCTCGCCCTGTCGAGTGAGGGGCGCGGCAGCAGGGTGGGGCCGGGGGGCGGCCCGCGCCGGGGCTCGGCCCTCAATAAGTGGGAGAGGGTACAGGCGGGCTCTGGGGAGGGTTTGGCAGTGCTGTCTCCTCCCGGGCCTCAGGGTGTGGTAGGGCCCTGCCAGGGTGGGGGTGCGCTGCTAGGCTCCCTCCCCGGTACGGCCCGTGTTGGGTTAGGGTGGGGAACTTGCTCCTGGCGGCATCTGGTTCGTACCGCTGTCATCTTAAGTTTGGGCGGGGTGGGCGCTCCTCTCCTCAGGGATGGCTCGGTTTGTGCCGCTTTGCTTTCCTGGCTCGGTATTAGAAAGAGGGGTGGGGGCGAGAATCCGTGGTGAGGTGACAACGCTCCTTCCTAGTGCTGTTTTAAAGCGACACGGGAATGCCCTTTTAAAATGCGGACAATAGATTTTATTTATTTATCTATTAGCACTCAAATGTTTGTAGACAACATGGAGGAATACACACATTTACTCCAATGTACATACCACTAAGTATAGTGGGGTAGGTGTATGTGGCTTGCATCATTTTGCATTCTTTTCTGTGCTTAGATATGCTATGCAAACACTTGCAGGTATTCTTAGTTTTGAATTAGTGAATAGTTATATTACTAATGCTTAATCTGGTGTCATTGTTATCAAGCTTAGTGTAAAAGCATTTATAGATCCCTCGTCTGTTGTAGAACCACTTCTGCACTTTCTTTACTGACTTTGATTTGCTTAAAAACAGTAAAATTAAGCTTTTATTCACTCAGGCCATTCACACAGTTTTTCATACCTGTGTTCTAAATCTTTAAGTTCTGAAGTGGGGTTTTTTTTACCTTTTGTTTATTGTTGACCTTCTTGTCTGTATTTAATTGAGTTAGTTATGTAGCAAAACTTTTTGTAGAATGTTTGTCTTTAAAAGATCCACCAGTTTCTTAGCAGTGTACAAAAAGTTTGGGGAAAAAAATGATAATGCATGTATTTTACAGGGTTTTTTTGGCCATCACACTTGTACTTACTTTGCCTTGCAATTTATAGTAATCCTACTAAATCTTTCAATAAATCTTTATGTTGAATCCAACAACTGTATGTAGAAGGATATATGGCTTACATACAGCTAAGTTATAGCATGCCAATATTTAAGCTGTTGAGGTGAAAAGTAAAAGATAGATGTTGTGTTGGTACTGTCCTTGCTGTTTTCGGTCTCATAGTTGGCTCTGTAGCTGTACCCAAATCCTATGGCAAGATCAGGTAGCCCCATCTTCGGTGCCTAACACTTCTTCCAAAGCAGTTCCTTCAAACAGTGTCAGAACTACCTTAGGAATGGATGCTGTCACCATATCATAGTTCTGTCTGTTTGTTTTAAATCAATCCCTTTAGTATTGAGAATGTGTTAAATGAAAGAAATGTGGAAATAGGAATGTGATTTTTTTTTTTTTTTTAATTATTATTTTAAGACTTTTCACAGTTCTGGTTTTAGTAAGCTAGTGTAGTTCCTTTAATGATAGCTTGTTTAAAGGAAGGCTGCTATCTTAAAAAACAAAACAAAAACCCAAACCAAAACCAAACAGCAGCATGATTTCTGTTGATCAGTGTTTCAGCCATGTCTGACAAAAGTGAACTGAAGGCGGAGTTGGAGCGCAAGAAGCAACGATTAGCTCAAATCAGAGAGGAGAAGAAAAGAAAGGAGGAAGAAAGAAAGAAAAAAGAAGTAAGAAATAATTTTCTCTTTGAAATTTGACTGTTTGCATATGTAAGTTGCCCAAAATTTAAGGGTAGGTTCACTTACTCCTGTGCTACATGTTATTCAGGGAGTGTCTATTTAATGGGCGGTTGCTGATGCGAATGTAGCACTTTCATCTTCTGATAAGAGCAAACACCTATTTTTTTCTTTAGAATTATCCATATGGTAAGTTGGATTTAAAAAAAAAAATTAAAATCTTACACTTGCATAAAGTTTGGATTTCTAAAACTACTTGTGTGCATGGGACATCATTAATCAAATCACTGGTAAAGTATTGCACAAAAGCTCTGCTTAATGAGTTGTAATGGTGTTATTTAGAGAACTCATTTCTGAAGTGCAGTTCCGAGGATGTCCATATGAATTGTCTGACTGTCAGTATTATTATTGTCCAAACAATGTGCGTCTACTCTTTTGACTCATCCTTAGCCTGAATTTTAAAATCAGAGCAACACTCAGGATGTATATGCTACTTGTGTGTTAGACTTCGTTTGTTAACAGTCTTCTGGATTTCTCTCTGCTAAAGTATGTGACAATCAGTGATTTATTACTATGTTTCTCCTGAATGCTGATTATACCTCATAAATGAAACTTTTGCTGGAATGTTTTGGTGGTTTGGGGTACTTTTTCAGGACTTCTCTGTGCTTTGGTTTATGATCTCTTAGGTTTTCTACATTAGCATATGCCTGAAGGCTGGGAAGCTGCCAGCTACATGATTCGGACAAAAAGGAGAGGGAAATATCTCAAATTGTGTTCTGATGATCTTGTAACAATGTATTGCCTGTATCTGAGATTCCACATGTGATGCAATAGCTTATCAGTTGAGAACTTGCTCTAAAATTTGGCAGTTGCTTTTTTAAAAGGAATTGTGCAGTAGATTAGAAGCATAATGTGCAGTCACGGGAGGAGCAATTAGTCTTTAATCATGGTGTAGGGATAGAATAGCTTGGTCTAGATTTTGCTGCTTCTATTAAAGACTTGTATTTGTATCATCAATTTATATTTATAAAAATATTCATTTGCCAATGGCTGAGTTGTGAACACCTTAAGCCGTGAATTATATTTCTGTAATTGAATGAGCAGTTAAATGAATGTGGAAAGGCATGGAGTGTTCAGCATCTTTCACAGTAGAGCTTGTGTTATTTCTCAATTATGGGGATGGGGGTGTAACTTTTATTCTTTTTTTTGCGTGAAATCTAGCAGATAATAACACAACTTAAAGAAAACTACTGCCCTGTAAACCTGAAGTTACTGCAAAGTTTTTTTTTAAAAACTTTCTATTTTTTTTGTGAAACCCGAGGTTCAGAAGAAAGCTTTCTCACTAAACAGCTTGTTGATGTTTTTGTTTTAAAAAATAGTTTAAAATGTACACATAGACAATCATCACTTTTGCATCTTACACATATTTTCTTAATTGCTACAGACTTTAGCATGTGCTCTATCTAGCCAAGTGCCCTAATACTTTCTTGACCAAAGAGGGGCATCTCTTACCGTCATTCTAACCCTATAGTGTTTTCTTTGACACACTTATTGTCATTTCAAAATCGGAACAATATGACTGTCTTTAAAATACTTTTATACACAGGTATATGATATATTTTGTTTTTCAGTCTTTGCATTTTACAGTGCTTAGCATTAGTGTAAATAAGGTATTCTTGATCTTATGAAGTGTCAGTCATTTTGTCAAATGAGAAGATACTTTTTGCATGTTATATGTCTTCTAAAGACAGTACCAAAGCTACAAAATTTTGTGATTCCTGTCTGCTGTTTACTTTATCTACAGAAAGGACCATCAGAATTACTAGAGTCAAATATCTAACCTGTAAGATGATAAGCTTCAGTAGCATTAAAAAACCTATGAGATCTCAAAAATAAATGAAACAGTTTTTAATACCTGTTAAATGCTATAACTTAACTACTGAATTATTTTTAGACTGATCAGAAGAAAGAAGTTCTTCCTGTACAAGAAGAATCTGATCTTGAAAAGAAGAGAAGAGAAGCTGAAGCATTACTTCAGAGCATGGGGTTGACACCTGAGTCTCCTGTTGGTAGGAATGTTAATATTAGTTTGAGATAAATGTTTGGGGTTTTTTGGGGGGGTGTGGTTTTGGTTTTTTGGTTTTTTTGTTGATGGTGGTGGTTTGTTTGTTTGTTAGGATTGTGGTATTTATATAACTAGCATGAAAAATCTCTGGCCACTATTTTTGGGGTATACATGTCTGGTTTTTTTGTACTATTTCGTTCTTCGTGATCTCTGTTGTAAGTGTCAAGTGATGTGCTTCAGTACATATTACTAGTACTATTTTGTAAAAGGTATGTTTTACACTTAGTGGATTATTTGGAGTCTTTTAGGTAAAATATATAAATATCATGTATTTGTTGTTCTCCCCCCCCCTATTTTCCCTGCACATTATTCTTCTGTACTTTTTTCCTTTCTCTTTTTCTTAATGCCAAATTTTAATTCTGATATTTTTGTGCAGAGTTGGCTTGTTTCCTTTCTGCATCTTTTACACCCTAATTTTCCTTATTTCAAATATCAGACTGACTTTGGAGTAATAGCAAGGCTAAGTATAAAATTTAACAGATAATCATATCTGTGCCACTCTTGGATGGGTTAGCCTACTGGTTGTTGCTTTTTGCCTTTACATAGCTACATCTCTCGGGAAGATGAAAGTGAAAAGTGTGATAATTCAACTCCCCTTTTTGTCTCTAGCTCTGAAATCTAAAGGATTTAAAACTTATTTTTCAGTTTGGCTCAATGGTGAGGGTCTATTTCAACTGGGTTTGCAAATAAAAAAATAATAATTTTTATGGATATAGTATATCTGTGACTATATCTTCATAATTGCTCTTGCATAGTCCTCAAGTGTTCAAAAGTGAATATGGAATAAACACCATTTATAAGCTGCTCCCATTCCAACAGCCTCAGCAGTCATTTTTAGTAGCTTGAACTGTTCTCATAGTTTAGAGGCTGCATTTGGGATATGTTAGCACTAGCGTACAGCGTTATAAGTAATCTGTTCTTACCTACTAGAGATTTTGTTTGGCATACTAATAGTTGAACACTTTCTTGTGTGAGGTTTTGCTAAGGCAGCTGATGAGACTCTTGCAGAAATGCATATGGTTGGTTGTTTTTTTTAAATCTGTGAGAGAATCTAAAAACCACAGGATAGTCAGTCCTCAAAGCAAGTCATTGCATAGACTTAGAGTAGCTGTTCGTGAAAAGCTCTTTGAGGTGCTGGTGTGTAAGACCCGGGCACAACCCTGCGAGTGTTGTGTTTAATTCCATTGAGCATCTACTTAACCACACCCTTCAACGTACACAGATTCTCAGGGAATTCATTCTGTTCCCTTTGAAAATACCCAGATCTGATCTGGATCCTATGTCAAGCTAAAATGTCCTACTTGCTACCTCTCAGTAGCATGCCTGAGGCACAGGCTCGCGTCTGCTGACTGGACACTGGCAAAGTATGATAGTACAGTGATCTGTGCTAGCCTGAACTGAAGCTGACTCACAGCTGACCAGCTTGGTGTGCAGATAGCTTAAACTCGCATTGTCGGTATAGGTGGATAGCTTGAGATTAGATTCCTTCGTAGAAAATAGTAATTGCCTTAGGAATTTTAATACAGTCCTGTTAACTGCCAGAGAGAGGTAGCTCCATTGTGGGAGAAGGGACCTTAATAATCTAAGTATGCTTTTGATATCTACCATACTTCTTATATAAGAAGCCATAAGTTAGTGAACCAAAATAACTTTCAAGAATGTACTATAGTTTCATCCTCTGTTGGGGTAGGTGGAATTTTACTTGGTCTTTTCATAAGACTGTTGGTCTCTAAATAGGTTTCACATCACTAACGGGAAGACTTTCTTGAAAACAGTGTGCCCCACAAGAGGGCACTGTAGCATCAAAACTAAGCTACTGAATTCTTTTGGCCATGCTTACTGCTAGATAGAGCTGACTGACTTTGTAAATGGTGACAAGATATGTTTCTAATGTCACCCCTTCAGTTAAGAAAGGGTGACATTAAAATGTCATCGTTTCTGATAATACTCAAAAATAACATAGGAATATAAAGGCCTATGGGCATTTCCTTTAGTATAAATTATTCAGTAGATGGCGATGATGAGTTGGAAGAATACATATATATACTCATATATACACCTATATTTATATAGATATATGTATAAAGTGTAAGTGTGTGTATGTGTGAATTTATGAATTATAACTCTAGACCAATATAAAAGTCTCTCTTGTAGGAGGAATGAATTTTTAATAAATTGAAGTATTCACTGGGATTTTGTAAATTTAGGGTAGAATTTTTGTCAACTAGAGTCATGTCTCTCTTTTGGGATGGGATGGAAACATTCTTCAGAATCCACAGTATACTTGTGATTTCAGGAAATTCTCTAGAAATGTTGCAGATCTAAATTCAGAATTCTCCGTTGCCTCACCCCTGACAGAGTGGATACCAATTGATATATGTAATTTGTGTTCAGGTGGTTAGAGGTTCTTTTTTAAGGGTTGCTAAAGAGTGAATGTGTTCTATGAATGTTTTTCATATTGCTGAAAAATGAAGCATGTAAGAATCGGGGGGTGTGTTGAAGGTCCTTAAGCATAAACCTAAGTTTCATTAAATAATGAGTTTCACTATTTCTAAGAAAAGTTGAAAGAAATATCGAAATAGCTTTGTGTTTGTATCAGATTGCATGATATCATTCACTATTATATATCAGTTCCAAAAAACATGTTGCTTTTTAAACGGTAATTGCAATCTTCATCTACATGCTGAAAATGAACTGACATTTAAGAAAAAGTTTCAATATAACAGTACTGGACTATTTGTCAAGTAAAAAGAAAAACACAAAAATCCCCCAAAACCCAACATTAGAAACTTTGTTGTAATACACAGGATTTACGTTGATTTGATTCAAACTAGAACAAAAACAACAGTATGCTGTATGACAAAGCCACTTTTTTTGGTCCAAGCTTCGGTGATTATATATTGTTGAAAGAAAATTACCAGTTAAATATATTCAATGTCTAATTTTTAAGAAAACCTGATGTCAAAGCTATATTAACAACTATCTTCCTTTTACGTTTAAGCAACATGATTTAGTGGAAATTACCCTTTGAAAATTGATGCCATCATTTGTCAGAAGTTCAGTTTAAAAATGTATTTTCAATTCATTTTTTCTTAAATGTCTTTCCCTCCATGTCTGTTTGTATGCACCAGATGCATAAATGCCAAACAATTGCATGAAAATCCAGCATGAATTGTTAACATTGTCTTTTCCCCTCTCTTTCTACTGTTCATTTTCATCCATGTATTTTTTGTTTGCCATCACTTTTTTTTTGATACTTCATGTTAAATTAATTTGAAAACATCCTAAGCTGTGCAACCTCTGCGAGTAGTAACAGCGGATACCTGTCTGTTTCACTATTTAGTCCCTCCTCCTACCTCTCCGTCTTCCAAATCTGTGAGTACGCCAAGTGAGGCTGGAAGCCAGGACTCTGGTGATGGCGCTGTTGGATCTAGGTATGTCACTTTCCTTGTCATATTCCTTTGCTTAATACTCATATTCTGAATAATTAAGCTTTAGAAGAAATCAAGGTTAATTACTTGATTATAATATAATAATATGAGGTTACAGTGTTACTGAGTCTGTGAACAGTGACTGTTTTACAGAAGTACTTCAAGATTTGAAATGCAACTACACTTACTAATTTGAAATTGCCAACATTAACATGGAGTTGTTTAAACTTGTAAGTTTAAAGTAAAATGAGTCTGAATGTCTTGCAGTAATGTTGTAAACATGAATGTCTCAGGACAATAGAAAACTGGAAAAGTCCAACTTCTGGGCTCTTCCCAGCTTTTTCTAAAGGAGGGTATGTATGGATGATAGGCTGTATATCCTTTTTCCCTCTATTCTGGTTGGTCTAATAAAAGATACTGTCTACCAACTTTGCCTTGCTTCTGATTTTTAATTTTTTTTTTTCTTACTCAGAACAGTATTTCTCATTATTTCACGTTGCAGCCATCCCTGTAACACAGCTATACTACTCACAATCTCTCTCATTTGGCCAAAACATAGCACCATGTTAGTACGGCCACAGTTTTTTCCAGTTCCACTACTTGCTACATCTATTTGACCATTTTTTTGTGCATGACAGTTTGAGAAATGCTGCTCTAAAGAGAGTCAGATAAATATTTCTGTTAAACTAGGAATTCAAAGTGGCAATATATGGGTGATAAAGTGGGAAACACTACTTCTGAAGGGTATTTCTACTGTTTCCCTTGCACAGTCTGCAAATAAGAGCAGTATTTGCCTATTAATATTGATAACACTTTCTCAACAAATTAAGTTCATGTACTTAAAAATTACTGAGTATGCATTGTGGATAAAGTTTAGTTAAAGCACAGTTACTAAGGCAGTTATCAGCTACTTTTGTGCTTATATGAGTATTAGTTTTGGAGAAAGAGTGAATACTTACACTGTTTTGAAATGTCTTTTAAAAAGACTGCAGTAACATCTTGTATGTGTGTAGATTATGCATGCATAACTGTATACAGTCTTAATCTGAAAATAGTCAAGATTTTAATGACCTGAACAAAGGTTACAAGATGCCTATTTCTAAGCAGCAGCCATTAAGTTAAAACAGAGAATACATCAGGCAGCAGATATGAACCTAAACTCTTGGGTTTTGTTTTTTTTTTTTTAACAGTGCCCAGGTGTGATCTTGTGTGTAGCTTATTCACTATGCAATTGAAGTTCACCTGTCATGTTAATAAAGAACGAGTATAATTGTTCCTTAACTGAGTAATAAGCAAATTTTAAATTATTTGAAATCTTTGATTATTGCTTATTAAATTGTCATTTTACATTTAAATTTACTGTCCAAAAGAAAAAAAAACCAAGAATTATTTGATGATGACTTGTTTTAAAAAAACCAAGAATTTCTTTCCATTCATACATAATTTAAATTCAATATGAAACAATACATATAGGCCACATATCTGTAATTGAACGCCATATTGTGTACTGAATTTATCTCCATCTCATAAGCGTACTGTGCTCTCTGATTGTGTGTTCCTCGGACATAGTAACGTAATGTTGTATGCGTACATTTTCTTATGAAGCCTTGAGAAAACTCGTATCCTAAGCTTCTATAACTTCATGCATTTGTAGACTTTAAAACTAAATCTGTCTCTTGACAATTTCCCAGATGTGGAAGCATAAAAAGATTGTGGTCTTGAAGGCGTGGAGGTATGAATGTATAGCTAAATTGAAGGCTATGTAGAGTCACTGTTAGAGTCCTCTTGCTTATTCTCTGACCACCGGATAACGTTCTTCCCCTCCCCTAGTAAACAGATGTCTATATCCTAGTCTACTAGTACAAGTTAGTACAGCATTCCTAATGTACACGTACACTTGAACCTGAAAGTTAACGGGAAAAGTTGGACTGTGTGATATCCCTTAGCGTTTTACCTGGCATTTCACAGGTGACTTTCATATCAATAAGAGATACGTTAGAAAGCCCAAGTTGTTCCACTATGCTTGACAATCTTAGAACAAACCCTTTCATATTAGTATATTATTTCAGTTCTTTTTTTGTGGTCTGTGGCCATTTGTTCTCTGGTCATGCTGCAACTATATTTTACAAAGATCATCTCCTTTGTTAGTTTAGTCTTTTCTCCTCTGTGATGCTGAATCTTGCCAGTAACTTTACTTATTTAGTAATTAGTAGAGCAGTGTTCAGACTGTGTTCCTGCTATTACTTCCATCTGTCTTGCTTTATTTTTCTCAGTAAAGAGTTTTGGTTCCCAGTTTGATACTGTTCTCTCTCTCTTTCCCGAGTTAAGTATATAAATTCAAGACTGGAAATTAGTACAGTTGATTTACTTTTAGGTTAGGTGGATGCTTCATAGAATTAGTTTAAATGCAGAAAATACTTTTTAGAGGTATAGGAAGCATTAGGAATATGCCTGGATACAGAGCAGTTCGGGCATATGTGGAAGAATAGGAACTTCTGTTCACTGAAGCTTGTAGATAAATTCATTTAACTTAAGGCATAACAAACATCTGGAAAGTGAAAGGAATAGTATTTTACATCATTTTGGTACACATATAATAGGTGAATTTTTTTCTCAGAATGTTACCTTTATTTAAAAAAAAAAAAATCTCTGAGAAAGATTTAACTGTATATCCTGTACTGCTTGTTGACTTGAACTATTTTAAAAGGCAGACTATCCCTGGTACCACTGAAGCAACCGTTGAAAGTTAAAAAAATGCTTTGAAAGCAGGAAAGAAACCTCAGTAAGGGCTAGGTCTTAAGCAGGCACAAAAGTTGGAGCCTTTTAAATTCATAGCCCTTTCCCCAAGTTGGTCTCAAGTGGGATTGAAAAAGTTGAGCAACTGTTTGACAAGTATTGTGGTAATGCAGCATTTGGATCTGTAGATAAGTCATCCTTTGCAGAAGCAGCATGAAGGTTGGGGGGGGGGGGGTGTGGTTTGGTTTTGCTTTATTTTCTTTTCTTTTTTTTTTTAAAATGCATGATTGAACAATATATGAGCAATATCCAGCTTGAAGTCTCAGGCACCAAATTAAACTCCAAGGTTAAATCTATTTGGTCAAGAACAATAGCAGAGACCTGAAGAATAAGTATGCTCAAAATAATTTGCTTTATGGTAAAATGGTGTATTTTTTGATGCACAAAAGATGTGGAAGGGTTTTAGAGATTGAGGTATTAAGCTATTGCTGTGGATGCAATAGCAGTTATGTAGAATGACTTGCTAAATATGAAGACAGTGGACTTGTAATTCTTAATTAAACTAGAATTAATTATTCTTCTAATGCATACTTTCTACAAGAACAAGGTAGTGCGTGGCACACCCATATTTGAGTTTTTTATGGCATTGCCTGTACTTTTTTGAGATTGTCTTTACCTTTAGGAGTTCTGCACCTGGTTTATAAGAACATTACCTTCTATGGGATGGAAATTGAAAATTACCTTTTATTGACTTAGCATAGTAAAATATTACATATTATTTATTTTTTATTTGTTAGATGCTATTATATTATTTTTTAAAAATAATATTTTATAAGAACTTCAGAAAAACCATGCATGTTCGTCTGTTAATCTCTCTTATAAGCTTGTTTTTAAAATTCTGCCTAAGCCTGATAGCAGACAGTAGACTAAATGAAAATTTGTGGATAAGGGATGAAGGCTAAAAATGAAAGGAGAGGGATGATTTATTTCCCCCTTCGTATTTCTTCTGATACAAAAGTTACTTGAAATGGATCTATTCTGTTCATTATTCCACATGACTTTGAAATGTGTTATTAATATAAAGCCCACTATTTCGAAGAGATTTAAATATCTTAAATGGAGTTGGCTCTAAATCAGATGACACTTATAAGCCCAAGGCAGTGCTTAACCCATAATTACTGCAATGTCACATCTTGGAAACTCTAGTAGTTCTCTATCCCAGTGGAAATGCATTTTTGCCCCTCTACCAAAAGGCTTATGTGTTGACTCATTTCCTTTACCAATATGACAGTTTCCTCCACATATTTACTGCTCTGGGCAAGACTGCATTACGTTAACAAATCTGTCTTAATATGACATGAACAAATCTGAACAGATTTAAAAAGGAATTTGAAGTTTTCAATGGTTCTTGTCAGCATTTAAAATATTTTTATTTGCCTCTCATAAAGGCTATGTTTGTTTGCAGATCTTTAACTTTCAATCTTTAAAATAATTTAATTCTTTTCTAATAGCTCTGAATTCTGTGTTTGCTTTTTAACTTTTGTATTTACTGCATGTATTATTGCACTGAATGGTTGCTGAATTCCCCTTAACTGATGTTACATTGCTTTGTTTCTTGTGAACAATGAAATAACTGTAAGCTTACTGTAACTCTAGCATTTCATAGTGTGTATTTGCTTCACTAATCTCTGGCCTTTTTTGCTAATGCTGCATGATTGTTCAACCTGGGGTATCAGGACGCTGCATTGGGATACTGATCCATCAGTTCTTCAGCTCCACTCTGATTCCGATCTGGGGTATTGCATAGATTTCTTATATTCCCTCTTTCATGTACTTATGGATAATAAGTATAAGAGTTTATTTTTTCTTTAAGACTTCAAGTTGTTGCTAAGAGACTGTTTTGTGAGTAGCAGAAATTCACTATCCCTAGACTTAGTGCAGTTTGCTTGCAATAGGAAATTTTTGTTATTTAATATACATAAGATGCTTATTTCTAAGAACAAAACTTGCTTATTAATGTTTTTCTTTGAGTCTTTCTTTGGCAAAATGTAAACTTTAAAAAGTAATTTCTTTAAAATAAAAAGCTTAGAATAACTGTATTAAAAAAGTGACTCGCATCTTTTCTTATAAATATGTTTATAAAGGTGTAGCTCATTGTAAGCACTTACTAAAACCCATGTCGTGCTGTAAGAATTATGATTCTACCCACCAAAACCTTTCAAAACGGATTACTCTTTTTTCTTTTGCTTTTATCTTAGGAGAAGGGTGGATAATGAGAAACTAAATTTGATATAGGTAAATTGTTGTTGGATCATTTCAGTATTACTACAATACATACTGAAACTAGCTTTTATAGGAAGTTACAGTGACTGAATTAATGTTATGTGGTTTTTGGAAGTACATTATGCATTGTAGTTTGATACTAGTTATATCTGTGTTTATAGGATCTTCCATAAGCTAAAGTCAGAAAGCTCAGAGGTTTTCAGTTTTGTATTCTGCAGTAATGTATTATGGATAAATCACTTGTCAGTGTGTGAGTTTCAGATTAGTCTTGCAGTTCTGCATTCTAAATAGTACCTTAGAGGTAGACAAAAAAGGGCAGCAAAGTTAAAAGGACTATGAAATGCTTTTTCCTTCAGAATAACTAAGCTGGTTTTTAAGCTTTAAAATCCTAGAACCATTGCTGTACAAACATGACTTGTGAGCAGATCTGTTCCACTGAAAATAGGGTTATGTCATATATGTAGCAGTACCCTAGTCAACCACAAAGAGCAAAACTTTAAAATTATATCCTATAATCCAGGTATTTACATATATTTGCATACCTTTCTTTTTGTCGCAGATATAAATAGCTGCTGATTTCAAATAATAAAATATTAGTCATAATCATGTGACTTCTTCAGAGTTAAGTTTCCACTGGATTTAAGTTTGACTAAGCTATGCTGTGACATGGTGACTTGGGTATTATTCTAGGCAAAATGTGAAGTAATTCATAAAGTTGAATAGTTTTTCTGATTTCTCTATTAATTTTATTTAGACGTGGACCTGTTAAACTTGGAATGGCCAAAATTACACAAGTTGACTTTCCTCCTCGAGAAATTGTTACATATACAAAGGAGACGCAAACACCTGTTATGACTCAGCCAAAGGAAGGTGAATGGTTAACTTAGTAATAAGTTTTCTTTTTTTTTAATTATAATAATGATGACTGACTGAATTAGAACCAGCACTTGTGATCTTGAAACTTAATAAGATAGAAAGAAGGTTGATATGTGAGATAATTGATATAAATTCAATTATTAAATTCATGCAGGTCTTGCTTAAGAGTGTTACTGTCATTCTGCATATTGTTTAACATTGCTTTTATTACTAATACATGGTATTTTCTCACTCCTAGTAAATGTTCAGATTAGACACTGAATTGCTTAATTAGCTGACAACTGATAAATAAAAGTGGGATATATCTTGCATTTATGACACTTAAGAATCCACACACAACTTACTTGAAGGCTGTGTATCCTTACAACAAACTTAGTAATTAAACACCCCCACCCCCCCACTCTTTAGGAATTTGAATTTTTATACCTGGAGCTTATACATTGAGATTTAAAAGAAGGAACTAATTTCTTTATTAACCCATGCAGTTTCTGTTCTCAGCAACTGAACATATGCTTTCCTTCTGTCATGATTTGTTTGCTTTTCAAAAAAGAAATTTTTCCAAAGAAAACATAGATGGCTAATAAATTTGCTTTCAATGTTGAAACACTTGAATTTAGCTGCAAATGAAAATACTAATCTTGACCTAGTTTGTATGTAGTTCTACAACAAAATTTCATAGTTGTTTAATATGACTAACTGAGTATGTCTTTGCTAGCAATTTTAGGACCTAATTCTACATTCATAATTTTGCATTGTCCTGCTCTTTGATATGTGAACTTTTGGGCGTTTATGCAAGGAGATAAAAGCACTTTTTAAAACATTAAGAGAATACTCAACTGAAATCTTATGCTGGTGTTTCCAGAAATTGTATAATTTACCTGAAAGCGTAATACAGGTGATCTAGAGTGTAAAGTATAAGACAAGTGATGCAGAATTGTTGTTGTTGCTCCAGTCTACATCAATATGCCGCACTTGTCTGGAGTGTGTCTTGAAGTCACTTTGGCAGGTTTAACTAGATGCAAATGACACTGTGAATGAGACTAAGTGAGGGGGGAAAGGGGAGGGGAAAAGAAAGGAAGTAAATTGCAACAATACGTTTTGTTGAGAAGTTTCTTCCCTTCTTATCTCTGGGTATTCAGTATAAAAGATTGGTGTGTCTTCAGAACACAAACCAGATCTTTCAAACTTAATTATTCAGTGAGCCAGAATAACAGAGGATATGCTTTTCCTCTAACTGCGTTTCTTTTCCATTCTTCATTTTATCTGTATCCCTGCACAGATAGGCCTTTTGGGTTTTCCTGCTTTCATTTCTCCCATGCCCTTACCTTTTCCTTTCTCTAATCCCTCAGGTTTTTTTTCTCCCTTCTGTCAGATTCATGGAATCTGAAGACTTAGTTCATAGTCTGTGTGCTTGAAGAGTTTTACTGCTGCTGCCTGCTGTCAGTGGAAATTGCCTGGGATTGCATGATCTTATTTTTACACTCAGTACATAGGCTGTAGCTGAGGTTTACTGTAGTGGAGCTGGAAAGATGGTCATCTGTATTTCTGCATTTACCAGAAAGCTCTCTCAATACAGATGTTGTCTCCTGATCCATTCCACCTTAAAAATAATACTGTTTTCTTGAGGGCCATCGTCCTTGTTTTATATATGTGTACTTCACAAAAGTCACTTACAGATGCTTTTTCATCATTTCAGTGTTGAGGATCTTTTTAAGGTCTGTCTTAAGACTGCCTAAATACATTCATAATTAAGCTGTATGTTCGCAATTTATGATAACATCTGAAATAGGACATGGGTTTAAAAAAAAATCATGCTGCCTCCAAAAAAAGAGTCAGTAGGTGAGAGATTTTGATTATGGGAAGAAAATGTTGAAGTCTTTAAAACAATGGACAAAAGCAATATGCTGAATTTTCAGAGTGCAATTAGATACACTCTATCTAATTTTAATTTATCTCATTGATTCTTGTTTCTTCTCACAATCTGAGGGGTTTCTTTATTTTCTTGAGTATACTGTAAACTAAAGATAATCTTACAAAGTACACTTGAAAGTTGAGCTTGCAACTGAATTTACACATACAAGTAATCTTCAGTAGCTCCCTTGTACAGCAACAAGTTGCATCTCAGCTAGGTTAGCTCCAATGTTCACACTTTCTTATAAAAGGAAGTGGACTGGACCTTTCTTAATTATCATATCTTGAGATTTTAAAATGTTTTTGGAGCTGTGCTTTTGAACAAAGGAAAATAGAAGCAGGTTTATTAGATATGCTGTGCAGTCATTCTGCAGGTTTAGGTCCACTTGTGCTGTAGGTTGAATTGTGCTAACAGACTTTGGGGGAAAAAAACCCAACCAACCAAATAAAAAAAACCACCTAAAAAAACAGTTCCACTTCTGTGTTATGTAGTTATGTTGTAACCTGAATTGGGAAACATTCAAGCTACAACTAATCTGTCTGGTGGGACAGATAGTTTAACACCAGTCTTCCCCTACTTCCTAAAACAGTTCCTAATTGTCATGGAAATATTTATGGCAACACAAAGAAAATGACAGTTACATAGGGGAGATTTCATGTCCTCAACTTAAAGTTGGCCTTTGGAGATGCCCGTTTTAGATTCAGTGTAACAAACAGTTAAATTTAAATAATGAGTACCTTTCACCTGAACAGTTCTGGTTTTAAAATGCAAAGGTCACTCATCTCAGAAGTTGATAGAAAAGACTGCATTCAGTAGTTGAGAAATCCAAAACTGGAAAATTCCGTAGTTAGAGAAGGGAGGTAGACTAAGTTTGTATGTTCATGTTTCTGTATAGTGCAGACATGTTGCACCATCCTAGATAATATTCAAATATGAAGTAACTCACCCCCACTATCTTGCAGATACGAGGCTTCTTAGCTGAAACTGTTTTGAGCCAGTGATCCTCTCCATTTGTAATGAAAGAATGACCAGTTTGCATGCAGCCCTAGATGCTAGAGCTAGAATGTGACCTCAGTGCTGGTGGCACTATAGACTCTTTATGCTATTATTTCAATTCACTGCTGGAATTACGACTTTTCCACATTTCTTCACCCTCACCCCTTTGAAGTGTTGTATCCAAAATAGTAGATAGCCTTGTCTCTTATGCAATGCCCTGCTCTTAATTTTGAAATGTGACAGCTTCCTTAGGAGGTGGAGGCATTTAGTGTGCTAACAATTCTCACAATTTCCATTATTTTATTGCAGTACTAATATGTTGATTTATTATGACCTCGAAGTATTTGAGAAACTGCCTGTCTTAGGAAGATTGATTCTTTTTATAATACTGTAAAACAATAAAATCAGGATCTCTCCTAGAAATCGGTTTCACTCTGTGATTAGAGATTGTCTCATCTTTAGAGTACTAAGTATTTTGCCGCAGGAAGTCATTCACTGTATTCTGAACAGTATGGAATATTAAATTTCCCCACTAATTGAAATTAATAAACATGTTTCACAGTTCTTATAGGAAGATGCCCACATCCAAAGTAGAATTAGAAGGTAAATCTGCAATATTTGTTTTATGGGCCCTTTGTATGATGGGTGCTTTTTCCCACAGCTGCTTTTTCCTCAAGGTCCCATGTATACAAGTAAGTGACTAAGGATATAGAAGAAGAGAAAAACAGTAAGAAATAGTGTCAGGGGTGGTGATCTTGGTGCTTTCAAACTTCTTGCTTTGATGAAAATACTGACGCGTGTCTGTCTTCAGTACTTCCCCCCCCAACTTCTGTTTTTTTTTTTCTCCAGAATTTTCAGTAGCCTTAGTCTTCTAACCCTACTGTTTCTGTAGCAGCTGTATTTATTATGTAAAAGAAATTAAGTGAAATCATGAAATGGTTCATTGTTCTGAGGAATTCAGCAGAGAAAATACGCTGCCTTTTTTTTTTTTTTTTTTCCCCTTGTTCTCTTGGCACGTCCTGTTTCTGGTTTCGGGTTTTTGTCATTCTGTGATACAGTAATGATGGCCATCTTTTTTGTTTAGGGACCACATAAATTTATTTTGGCTTGATAAAATTGTTGCGCCATACTCGGTCTGTTGTCCCTTATTTCATAACTAATAAGCCTAAGTATCTACATCTCTATGCCATTATTACACTTTAATAACTTTTGTCACCATCATAACATGAACATCCTGCGTTTAGGCTGCTCCATTCCCCAGCATCCTTGTTCTGCCATCCCCTTTTCTACTATCTAAATCCATTTCTCAGTTCCCATGATGCTGTGTATAATGCTGCTGCCTGCTTCCCTCATTGTCCAGTTTTGGTGGACATGGTTTTTAGTTAGTGTGGTCAACTGGTTATTAGGGCTGTTATTTAGCCTTTATTTGGCATGTTCTATCAGGCAGCAGGTTTTCAGATCTACTCTCTGAAAATAGGTTTGAAATTTTGTTACCTTTATACACTCATTTCTTTCTAGCAGGCAGCAGAAGCAGTTTCAGCAACAGAGATGCAATTCAGATGTGAACTCTGGTTTATGTCTTAATGTTCTGCAGGCTCCATGTTGGCCACCACGCAGAGTACTGTAATCATTAGTGCTAAATTTTTTTTCCTACCTGTACTTCTTGCTACACTGCTTCTACTATACTGCTTGATCTCTTCCTTTGTGATTTGCTAACGTATTGTTCAAATTGGAATGGAAAGAAATTAATCACCAGTATGCCCAATAAAGATGTTATGAGTCCTTGAAGTAGTTAATCCAAAGAAAGGTAGGCATATAGGGGAATATGATTCTGCTCAGCTGTCACAATTAAGGCTTTTCCTGGGCTAATGGGATACTTGTTTAGTGCTGCTGTACAATATTGTGCATGTGCAATCATAACTAACTGCAGACAGTATTATTGCATTAGTTCCACTCTTTGAGGAATTATTGTCTGGTAAAGTCTTCAAGACACAGAATGAAAATATTAAGCATTTTTGTCATTTTAATTCTGACTTAAGCTGAGTAATAACAATTTGGTGTATAGGATTTGCTTCTTGAATGCTGTTACAGTGAATGTAGCATTTTTACACTTTAATATTTTAAAAAGAAATAATGGACCCTTATATATTCATGTATTATCCTGTACATGTACAGTGAAATATAGATGGGAAAACTTGATATGAAGACATTCGGCTTAACAAAAGCCACCCATTTCACAGATGATTTAACTTTGATTAACCTACTCTGCAGCAACAGATTACTCAGACAACTGGAACTTCAGTCTATAGTGTTATTGCTAGGTGCAGCCTAATTTACAGCACTACTTTTCTTTCTGTCTTGCCAAAACACATCACTATTTTGATGTTAACTCAAAGTAAAAATTCAGTGGTTCATTAAACCTGTTTTTAGCATTCATTGACCAGAAATTTGTCACTATTAAAGTAGCTGCTATTTTTATGCAATCTTTACTGCTCAGTTTCTAACCTTAGATACCCTGTTTGCCTGTTAGAAATAACATGGAGTTAATCCCTTAGCATATTATAATGAATATTCATCAATATATTGATGTGACATAGAGTCCCATTTCCTGTCTTCATGGCTCTATGACTTTTCCAAGTCTTAGCAGCCTTTTTTAAATGTGAAATTGTATTTGGTACACTGACAATTGAAGTGGCATAAAACTATAACAACCAATAATGAATAAGGAGGATGAGGTTAGACAGTGCCTTTAAGGTTTCCAAATTTATGTAGGTGACTTGAAATAAATGCAGTACACCACTGTATCATGGGTTCTTGACTTACTAGACATGGAACTTTTTCAGAAGTAGTACGTACAATCTTTCAGTGTTTGCTGGGTAATATATTATTGTTATGCCAATTCCTTGCAAATACCAGCACCTGGTCTGTTATTAAATAAATTTAAGATAAAGGAGAGACAGGAGAAGTAATTAAAAACAAAAATTTCTTATTTCTTATGTTGTCCAACAGTTTCATGCTGCCTTTTTTGATTGTAAACTTCTGTGAGAAAGCATCCTAGTTTTGGATAAGAAAGCATCCTAGTTTTGGATAATGAGGTCAAAAACTTGTGTATGTGGGGGTTTTGTTTTGTGTTTGTTGTTTGTTTTTTTTTTCTCCATATCCCTTAATGAGAAAGTTTGCATATGACTTCTTTCTTTAGAGAGAAGGTTTTAGATTTATGTAGTTACAGATAAATCACAGTGAGATGACATGTTCAATTTCAAGTCTGATACTTTGAGAATATTAAAATAAGTGCTGTATCCTGCATTTAAATGCAGTTGTATCAGCTGGCTGTATGCAGTGAAAGTACTATGAAGGAATTTAGATCTCTGTATAATATATGCCATTTATGTTTCAAACATTAAAAGGCAGGAGCAATCAACTATATGATCTTTTGAATAAAATATGTAGATTAGAAGGTCACTTAGCACTAAGGGGTTGGCCATCTGCATTTGACAAGAATTTGACTCCTGTCACTGAAAATGGTACTTAGAATCAGGGTAGTATGACTAATGGGGGGTTGGGCTGAAATTTCTAATTTGGGACTTTCAAAGCTAGAATAATGTATCCAGGGTGACCCAAAACCAAATTTCTGAATATGAAGGCATCATTTAAATCTGCAAGATTGATTGGCAGGGCGAACACGAGGGGGATTTTTATCCAAGTGGCTGTAATGTGAATATGTGGTCCTGTACTTGTTGTTCTCAAAATCATGTGTGTTAACTCATATTACATTTTTTTAATTAATCAGTGTTCACACCTGTAGTGATTTGACATTAAGAATTCCGTTCTTTAGAATTGTTACAAGTTATACAGTTTTCGGATTACTAGCCCGCTGTACAAGTGAATCCATCTAAAAAGGAGCAGTGTCTTTCTGTTTCTCTGCGTGATTATTTTGCCAAAAAAAGCTTGCCTCTTTTTTTTAAGTAGCACAAAAGCTGTAATTGGCATGCTTTGTAAGGAAGTGTCAATGTGCAAGAGAGTGGAGATCACTAAGAATTCTTTTACGTGTTCTTTCCCCTTTGCACCACCGCCTCCTCAGCAGGGTCACTGAGATCACTAGCTTTTCTTGAAATGGCCATTTTCACTGGCAGGTGCATTATACCCTGTATTTTCAGATTGTTTTTCCATTCTGAATGTTTGGCAGGTTGATTGCTCTGGCTGCATTGACGGAGAAAGGGCTGACAAATGCGGTTGGGCTGGCTGAAAAGACAGTGATTACTGTTTTCCTTTGTGGCTGATTGAGGCCCTTGAAAGGAAAGATTTTAACCTTCACCATTTGGTTCAAAAGTATGAGCATATATTGAAATCATTCATGCCATTTATCCTAGTTCTGTAAACTTGTCAGAACGTAAAAATCGCTCAATTTCAAGTAATGTAGGATTGGCATACGTCATTATCATTTTGATTAAGTTGGAGTTTGTATTATTGTGTGCATTATACAGTGTCATTTAAAGCTTTCTTTCCTGCAGGTACAGTTACATTTTTATTGCTTATACTATGGAGTTAGAAAGATTTTCAGACCTCTTTAAACCTATCACTATGTGTGTGGTTTGGCAGCTGGTATGGCCTACAAGCTGTATTTTGTTTGCAGGGTAAAGGCTTGTCTGTAGACCTCCTGGAGTGCTGGTAATTGCACAGGCTTGCCATTGGGGAAAGACATGATTGGAAGCAGTCAGGCAGAAAAATGTTGTGCCATCCCATTGCCACCTCATAGCAGAGAGACAATCCTAGCAGTACCATCTGGTTGTTGCTATCTAGTCAGCTGGCCTGGCTGCTGGGACCATGGCTTGGCAGCTGGTTCCCATCCCTTGACCACCCCTTTTTTTTGTGTGCGTGCATGTGGATTTTTTTTCTTTTTTTTTTTGTTAGATAACTTTGAACATGGGTCAGGGAGATGGCTGCAACAAACAAGCCTAGCCCCTGTTGAATACTGTCTCATTACTTGTGATGAGGCATGCAGCAGACTCCTGCTGCCATTCCCTTATAGACAGATGACATAGCTGTTTAACCAATAAAAATAGTCTTTTCAGAAGCTTATTCTAGAAGGTGGATGAAGAAAAGCCAGGAAATGCATATTCCACAACACTAATTTAAAGTTATTTTCTGGTTTACAGTATTCAAAGAATAAAATGTAGAAATGAAAAAAGTGCTGTAAACCTTGTCAGTATTCCTGAACATTAACACTTTACGTTACTCATTGCAATTAGGGAAAACACATTTTGCTGTAAAGTTCTCATTGCCAAACATGATACAGGTAATGAGACCTGCATTTAGAATGACAGAAAAAATGTAATCTCCCTGCTATTATCTTTAGCAAAATTTGCCTCTCAGAATAGCAACCTGAAAGCTAATGTAAGCCATCTTCATGCCATGTGGAGACCCATTAGACTCTGATGGTTTCAGATCCAAGTAAGCAGCTGCTCTGTAGCCTATTTTAGACATTTGATTTTTCTTTATTCTGCAGCATTAATGTGTCAGTATGTTACACAGAACATGCATCCACCACATAGTTTTGTGTGGAATCATAAATGCTTGTAAGAGATTTCCACTTTGGATTCTTTACAATTTCTTATGTGTCTTATTTCAGTTTATACAACTACATAATTTAGTGCAACTAAAATCCAGGTGTAGACAGTGTTCCAATGATCTTTTGGTTTGAGATAATGTTTTCCTGGGGACTACATTTTACAAATATAACTGTTTTAAGCTAAATGATACCGTTTTACATCAGCTTATTTGAGATTCATATGGAATATTACTGTTCCTCTTTTAAAAATATAGACACTCACCATAATGTTTCTCCTTAGATGAGGAAGATGAAGATGATGTGGTTGCACCAAAACCGTTAGTTGAACCTGAGGAAGAAAAAACATTAAAAAAAGAGGAGGAGGAAGAAGGTACAGTTCACCAAGACTTCTGAGTGTGCTGTAAAGAAAGGCATCAATAAATTTTTAACTTCTTTTCTTTCCATTAAGTTGAAATTATTTTGATTTACATTTTAACAATCAGCTAGCAAAATATAAAATATAAAAATGTATTTAAAATCTGTGGATTTTAGGAAACAAATTTTCCAACATCATGATAAATACTCTGGGTTTTTTTCTTGGAAAGAATTGGTGGAAGTATGCCATCCAGAGAATATATGTATAATTCTTTTCCAGCTGCCCCTCATGAACTTACAGAAGAGGAAAAACAACAAATTTTGCATTCTGAAGAATTTTTAAGTTTCTTTGACCACTCCACAAGGATTGTCGAAAGAGCCCTTTCTGAGCAAATCAACATTTTCTTTGACTACAGTGGAAGAGACTTAGAAGACAAAGAAGGGTAACATGAATGTTGTATACTTTACTGTGAATGTGCAATATTTGTAATTGAAAAAGTGATCTAAGATTAATATCTGCTAATTGCCTTTATAGAGAGATTCAAGCAGGAGCAAAACTGTCCTTAAATAGGCAGTTTTTTGATGAACGTTGGTCAAAGCATCGTGTTGTCAGTTGTTTGGACTGGTCATCTCAGGTAAAAAATAATGCTTACATTAAGCAGTTACCTTTGTAAATTCTTCTAGTTCTATGCGCTTGACCCTTCTATAAGTACAGTTGATACAGGCTATATTTCTCCTTACATGCTCCGTAGTTTGCAAAAAGTAAACAGAGCTGTCTTTTGCAAAAAGTAGCAAAGTGTTTGTAGTATGAAGAAAGTCTTTGGCATATTTGTCTCTGGTTTATGGACTACTTTGTAGAGGTAACTTAGTTTCACTAAAAAAAAGCTCACTTAAAAGTACTGTTTTTTACATTTAAAAGCACGTTATGATGAAAGAACAGGTATGTTAATGCTGTTTTATGAGCTAAATTTGAAACAATTAGTTTTAACTGACAATTTCTCATTTATATATAATGTAAGGTGGCTTTTGTTTTTTTGGTGGTATTTTTTTTTTAACCCTATTTTGGCAAAAGGAAACGAAGATTCTATGATTGTCTGGACCGTTAGCTAGTCATCTTGCTTACTTTGAGTCTTTTTCACTTATTTTACAGTACCCAGAATTACTTGTAGCCTCTTACAACAACAATGAGGATGCACCTCATGAGCCTGATGGGGTGGCCCTCGTATGGAATATGAAGTACAAGAAAACTACCCCAGAGTATGTCTTTCACTGCCAGGTATGATTCTGCCTCAGGAGGCTAAAGATTTTATGTTGATGAACTTGGACAAGTACCTTCCTCAAGCTTGTCAACATGATGATTTCATTGGGCTGGCATTCACTTTAACCATATGTATTTGCAAACAGATGTTGATAGCCAGAGATTTCAGTTTAGAAACATTATTCTGTTTCAGAATTTCTGACATCATTCAGAATTCAGTCTTGTTTGAGAACTCATTTTCTTACTTTAATTTATTTAAAAACCAAAAAACCTTGTGTAATGGTTGAACCACAAAGAAGGTTTGTATGTAAGGGGATTGAGTGGGATTGTATACTACTAGAGTTTGGTTTACTGAATAAAATGAAGATGGCCTGAGGAGATGGAGCAAGGATGAAAACTAGAAACATATGCATCAAGAAAAATGCAGACGGAGGTTTTCTAGTAGCTTTCTGAAAAATAAAAACATGCAAATGTCTTCCATTATGCCAAGCCTGGGATAGCCACTTCTGAAAAATTATATAGTTGAATCAAAATTTAATCTCATGTTGTCAGATTACTGTCAAAGCCCAGATTGCAAAAGTAACTTTATTGTATCAAAACGGATTTGTACGTTCTCTTAAGAAAATGACCACAGAATGTGGCAAAACTTTATTAAAATCTTGTGCATTACTGGGCCTTCCCTTGCTAACAGACTATTCTGGGAGGAATACAAATGTATACATATGAAAGAAAAGAGGGGAAAAACTTCATTTTATGAATACAAATTAAAAGACTTTGGGGGTTCACAAAGGATTTGTGAATCCCTAAGTAATTGGACAGTGAAATAGTGTATCGAATAAATCTAGGCAAAGAACTTACTCCGATATTTGGTCCCATTTTCTTTAGTTTTAGACATAGCATCGTTGAATGATAGTTTTCTTGTGTATTTTGTTGCTTGTTTTTTTTTTCCTTCCAGTCAGCAGTGATGTCAGCTACATTTGCAAAATTTCATCCCAACCTGGTGGTGGGTGGCACGTACTCAGGCCAAATAGTGCTATGGGATAATCGCAGCAATAAGAGAACCCCAGTGCAGAGAACTCCACTTTCGGCTGCTGCTCACACGGTAGGGGGTGAAATATCTTCAAGGACTGTTCCCTGTTGAGATGTAGTTAACCTCTAGGAAACTCTGTCCAGTGCACTTGATTGATAATGCTTAAATGTTTATGTCCATATTTTGCCAATGCTATCACTGAAGAACCGGGCTATTCATGAAAATCAAAGTGTCAGAAAAACAAGTATCAGTTTTATAGGGGAGTATTCTTTGTACCATACTGTGATCAATCTTTAATGCTTTGTTAAATGGTGAGGTTGTATATTTGACTATATTAATTATACCAGAATTGCTTATTACTTGGAAATTCCTTTTTCTGATAGTATTTTACATTTCTTAGCACCCAGTGTACTGTGTAAATGTTGTTGGGACCCAGAATGCTCATAATTTGATTAGTATCTCAACTGATGGGAAAATATGCTCTTGGAGTCTGGACATGCTTTCCCAACCGCAGGTAAGATAACTTTGGATGTACATACAATATATTCATCTGGAATAGATACTAAAAACTTAATGAATCTAAAAAGCATTAATAAACATTCTCCCAACACACAGAATTATACTTGGGGTAGCTTGATAAGTATTTGATAAAATATTTCCCCACTCGTGGAATCAAATATTGTCTGTTGATCATTTTGTATATTTTTGCTGCACTTGTGTTAGTGGTGAACACAATTTTAACAAGAAATAACATTCTTATTCCTGCCCAATTCTGTACAAGTAAAATATAAAAGAAAAAAAAACCCTACTATTGAAAAATGTAAATGACTTTGTAGATGTTACTTTAAAAAAAAAGGAAATATTAAGTTGCTGATATTTTCACTACAGGATAGCATGGAGCTGGTTCACAAACAGTCCAAGGCTGTGGCTGTTACTTGCATGTCCTTCCCTATTGGAGATGTCAACAACTTTGTTGTTGGCAGTGAAGAAGGCTCAGTGTACACTGCATGCCGTCATGGCAGGTAAATACAAACTTTAATTATTCAAAGGAAATAAAAATAGTGAAAGGATGAGTCCCTGCATGCTTTACACTCCTAAAATTATTTGTAGTGCATGTTTACTCCTTTGTCTTGAAGGAGTTCAAAACCGCTGTATATGAATTCCAGTGCGCACTTTTTCCTGAGTAAGAGCTTCATTAAAAACAGAAGTTGGCATATTGAATTGGTACTATGCTGTCTTCAGTGACGAGGAGTTGTTTGTGTTGATGAGGGCAGCATAGGTTACTGGGGTTTTATTCATTTGAATTGTAGCAGAACATTCCAAACTTTGTATCGGTTCCATAGATAATTGTACAGTAACATCACGCACAAATCTTAAATTGGCTAGCTTTTCTCCTGCTGTTCAATCTATTTTGAAATTGTCTGACTGTATCTTATCAATTGCTTTCTTAAATATAATTGAGTGTCCAGGTTTCATTTCAAATACACATCACCCTTGCTGCACAGCTTTTTTGTTCCAAAATACCCCAAATTGTATCACTTTTGTGTAACATCCTTCCCATCTCTTCCCCCCGTCTTTCATCACTTCTGATAGGAGACTATTAGGGATATATTGTTACTGGTTTATATCTGAACTCTGTGTCCATAAGGTACATGCAACTTCTCTTAAGTCAGTGGGAGGTTTATGTGCATTCCTGAGGATGGGATTTTGTTCTTTGCATGAATGGAAGTTTTGGCTATTGCTTGGAGAACAATGTAGTTAAATGTGTGGACTGGTACCTGCTGAATGAGTCTCTTCTCCCTATGGTATATTTTGGCACCTAAGGTTAGCAGAAAATAGATGTTGAAGTTAAGGTCCATATTCAAGCCTGGTCTTCTGTGATCCTGTTGTGATGAAGTCTTTTGCAGTGGGGTAACATGCATACAAAGCAGCAAAATCTTCTTGTGGCTATACTTAAATTGCATTTCAGTGCTATCTCTGTCTGCAGATGTATGGCTTCCAGGTAAATTAACCTTGGTTATATATTCTAAAACAGCAAAGCTGGAATCAGTGAGATGTTTGAAGGACACCAGGGACCAATCACAGGTATCAACTGCCATGCAGCAGTTGGACCTGTAGACTTCTCACATCTTTTTGTCACCTCTTCTTTTGACTGGACAGTAAAGCTTTGGACAACTAAGGTAACTTAAATAGATAGTTCAGTGGCTTTCTTCATAGTCCTTGACACAAGGTGGTGCTATAACGTAAACTACTTAAGAAACTTCAGTTTACTGAAGTCAAATCGTGTGAAGTTCTCTAGTTCCTAGCAGCAGTCCTGCAAAGAGGAGACAGCTGATGAACAAAACTGTAGTTAACAACATAAAGCTTTACTTTCAGATTGTACATCATTTGTATACTTCTGATCCATTCTGTTCATCCTTTTGCCCTTTGTTATCAACAACGATTACAATGTAATCAAATGTAAATCATGTTGTAAAATCAGTTACTTCATATTATGCATAAGGCAAATGTTTTGCTACAATTTTGTGGAGGACTAAAGGACAGCACCAAAACTGATGTCCGTTAAACTCCACGAGGTTCACAATTGAAATATTTATCACGCCAATTGCTAGAATTACCTCTTTCTCTCTTAGTTTGATGCCCTGAGAAATGCAAAGCAGAGGAAGCAGAGTTAGAATCTCCCAGTAATAATCTGAAGTGCTATCACTGAATTATCATTGGCTTGATTTACAAGATTCTTAATACATTAAACTTACAATCTCTTACAATATTGGCTTGCTATTGATTGTTTTATAGTAGCAGCCAGCAAAAAGGCTGCATGCTTTGGAAAGCATCCCTTTAATAATAGCTTTAGTTTTTGGCTGCTTTTTGCAGAGGCATTTCTTAAAGTAAGTCAGAATGTGAATCACTTTTTAATTATTGCTGATAATGCTGTTGAAGTTCTGTATTTTGCTTTACCCGTTAGCTTTATAATCTTGAAGGGCAGAGTTTGGGTATTGCATTGTTATGTTTGCTTTTTTCAGAATAACAAACCTCTCTACTCCTTTGAAGACAACTCCGATTATGTTTATGATGTGATGTGGTCTCCAACTCACCCTGCCTTGTTTGCCTGTGTGGATGGGATGGGCAGGCTTGACCTGTGGAATCTCAACAATGATACTGAGGTGAGGCAGTCAGGTTAATAGCCAAATGTAGCTGGAAGAGTGTTTGTACACTTTGAAAAAAATGTCAGGAGTTTACCATAGCGTTTTGGTGTTTTGTTGTTGTTAAATATTCTGTAATTCCAGTAGTTTCTGCGTAATAGATATCATTCTTTGATTACGGGGTTGTAACTCAAATGACTCCTCATAATGAAAAACAGCAGTAATTTAAAATTTTTTTACCTGTAACAAGAGTGCAAAACATCTGTTGGTGTAACACTGATCCATGTTGTGAAAGTGATTATAGACCTCCCCCAATATGGCCTTGGCAGCCTATAGCTTAACAGTGTGAACAAACCTGTTACCCACACACCACCATTGTTCCTATCATTACTATTGCCGTAGTAATACTGCAGTGAAATTGTAATTTGTTTCTAAACTTAGAGAATTGAATGTTTGGGTTTTCTAGTGTGAGTTATAAACTTAATTATAGTATAAGTCTTTTCCGAGACTTAAACTTGTTAGAGATGGGTGAGAGGAAAAACCTGACAGATGCTCAGTACTTAAATTTCACCACCTTAAAACCACATATAGAAGAAAGAGCGGTTCTGTAGGAGCATATGCCAGGCTATGGCTTCAAATTGGAATTACCCGGTTCTAGCCTTTGGACAAGATTTGACCTGCCAAAGCAGCCGATTTCATCCCTGCCCTCTGTCATAATCTTTCTTGAGATCCCAGGGCTCCTCCTTGCTGTCTGACTGACTGCGTGTCTGTGCCTCCTGTCTCATGACAAGCGTGCAGACGTGCTTTTTGATAGAGGATGTTTGTACTTCGGCCAAGGGACATGATGTGTTGTTTTGGTCTTGTCACTGGCGATAGCATAAGGCCAGTGAGAGTCTTTGAGATCTATGTACTCTGCCTCAGTTGAAATGTTGAGGCGCTTTTGATACAACACTGAGGGACTAGGTGTGTTCTGTAATCTATAGCTTATGGAATCTTCATGCATTTTTAGCAATGTGTTTTAAATGGGTACAGGTGCCAACTGCAAGCATTACTGTGGAGGGCAATCCTGCTCTGAACCGTGTGAGATGGACGCATTCTGGGAGAGAGATTGCTGTAGGTGATTCAGAGGGACAAATAGTTATATATGACGTGGGAGAGGTATGTATACCATGTATTGTGCAAAGTACATTACAAAACACTTAAGTTTCTTTGACTTTTACTCTTATTTAGCAACTTGCTTTCAATTTTTTTCCCCTGTCATTAGAGGAATAAGGTTTAAACTTTATTTTCAAATTAATGTTTCCTTTTTGTGTCTATTTTGGGTATTCTAGCATAACTTTTTAGCATGCTATCTGGCAGCTAATCAACAAGTAAAAACATTATTGTAAGGCTGGTGAAATAAGATGAAAGAATCAATTATTTTGTTTGTAGAGACTTTATCTTCTTTGTAACTGTGGTGCATGTGAATTCTGACCATAGCTTGAGAAGTACAGAACAAAAAATTTTGCAGTGAAGCAGTCTTGACTTCGTTTCTACGGGGAAGCTGTTGCTATTGCAAGTACATGTACTGCAGTAGTACGTAACTAATTGATTGGATGAGGACATGGCATTAGTATTCCCCTTTGGAGGCAGTCTCTCAGACGGAGATGTATCATGCAAGCTTGTAATAGTATCATTACATACTTAAATATAGGATTTTCAAATTCTGCTTCTTTCATTAGTTAGAGATTTTGATGTTCAGACTACTAACTAAAAGTTACACTAAATAAAGGTAAGCTTTTCTATCAGAACCTCTTCTGAACATTGCTTAAGCACTCTGCTGTTCAAAATGAGCTCAGGTTTTATTTATCAGTAGGTTTAAATAACATTCTCTTTGTCAACAGCAAATTGCCGTTCCTCGCAGTGATGAGTGGACTCGATTTGGTCGAACACTGGCAGAAATAAATGCTAACAGAGCTGATGCAGAAGAGGAAGCTGCAACCCGCATACCGGCGTAGGCCTTTAAAATAGGCAGCAGTGGTAGACTTTGAATGATTTGATGCAAATCTTAAAAGTGTAAGCATGTGTCGGTTCAAATAATAGCTTAAGGGAGGAATATATGGATTCAACTATGGACTTCGAAAATGTATTAAGATCACTGAAAATCAGATCTTGCATTGCCACTTTTTATATATCAATTATAAGCACATTCTTGGATTTATGTAACTTTTAATACAGTTAACTGACTTGCAAGGAACTTCTTTTGCTGAAACACTAACCTGGTGTAAATTTGCTATTGGGCTTCTGAAATTTCCACTTTGTAACAGCATCTATTTCTGAAAAGCAAAAGTTCTGTTTCTAAACTAAACTTTCTATGTTACACACTAACCTTCATTAGGCAGTAAATTTCTGAAGCATTCTTTAATTTGAACTCTTCAAATTACCCGTGGATATGCATGCATATGTTCCAAGTAAGTTTCATTTGTTTATATATAGATAAGCCTCAGACTCTGGTAGCGGGTAATATACGTGAATAAAAACTTGTCTGTAGTTACAAACTTATTTGATAATTGGACCTGAATTAATGAAATACATATTTAATACCAAGTTCTCTTGTTTGAATTGGTGCATTAAAAGGTGAGACTGATTCACAAATAAATATTATATGAGCTCTTGTCAGCTGCCCTGACCCCTAATCTGTGTCCCTTCAGTAGTTTGAGAGTAGAAAGTTCCTGGGAGCTGCTGCTTTAATTTTACTACACGCATCACAAGAGTTGTTTTCTACCCCCAACCTCCGCTTCCTACCATGGCAATCGGCCAAGACGAAAAAGTCTACTGTTGTCAAATTTTTCTTTTCCAAAGGATAAGGAACTAGATTTTGACTTAATTTCTATAGCATAATGATTTGCATTCTGTTAACTACAGACTTGCTACTAGTTTTCCATATTAAGTTAAAGATATTTTAATTGCTTAACATTTTTATTGAAACCAAACCTCTCAATGGCTTGAAACAGAATGGTTGGAATTTATGTTAAAGGTTAAATTTTTTTGAGTATATCTTTCTTAGGACATTATAAAGTTTCCCATGAAGACTGGTTTTGGGGTTGGGGGGGGCTTTGGGGTGTTTGGTTTGGGTTTTTTGGTTTTTTTAGTAAATATTCTGACTTTGTACTAATTAGGCACTAAACCAGGATTGACGCTTTTAATTTAGGACTCTAGGTTTGTTTCTGGTATTCTTAATCTGCTACAAGCTTATCGTTTTGCCAGAAGAGCTGTTTTATATGCTTAAAAGTAGGAAATAGGTTTATATTCCTTAATCAGCTTTATGTCCAGAAGTATTCTTATTGTTTCTTCATTGTTTGTGTGTTAAGTTTTTTTTTTTGTTGTGTTTTTTTCCTATTTCTCCTTGTCTCAGTTCTGTTACAAGCAGTTCATAGAGACACAGGCAGCAGTAACAGCAGTTCTGTCTTCAGGAGGTTCTCTTTTTCAGTGGGTTTGAAAGGGAAATGTGTTTAGGCTTCCATTGGTGTTGACTTGTCAAAACTCCCCCCCACACACCTTTCAGTGCAAAGCCATGCTGTTCAGTTTGACATTTCCCTTGTATGTTTTCCTCAACCTTAGGACAGCAGCTATCTGTTCCGTTGAGAAACATGTGAACTATATAAAGACCAGGCACATCATGTGATGATTTTTACCCTTTAGGCACAGGAGTTCTTAACGAGCAGAATGTTCTGTTGTCTTGCTGGTTTTTTGGGGTTTTTCTGGTTTTGTCTTTTTTTTTTACTGAGGTTGTTACTTCTCATCTAATAATCCATTTCCTTCAGACTTATATTTTCAGAAATCCAGTAGATAAGGCTTTCTTTCAGTAGATTGTAGCATAAACATATAGGTCATATGGCATTAGTGTCGCGTAACTTCAACTTTTTAATAATTTTCAACAAAACTATTCTGTATTCATTCCTGCTTGTGTTCCTCCCTCACAAAATAGTTGAGTACAGGTTAAAAATGTTGTAAAACCCATACCTGCAACATTAAGAGACCAACAGTGATGCTAGATACTGTAAATGATCATCCTGGGAGCCACACTGTCCGGTTTTGGAGCTGTAAGAAATACAACTGCTGTCTTGCGTTGTGAAGTCTCCCAAGGCCTTGATTGAGTCAGTCAACAAGCTGTGACTAAGATTAAATTCCAGTGGGTACCTACCACTTTTGTATCTATTTAGAAAAGCGCAGAACAAATACATAGATATGGGAGAGTTCCTGGGAAGCCTGTCTCTAGAAAACTGTACAGACCAGGTAATTCTTTAAACAGAAGAAAAAAAAAAAAAAAACCAGAAGCCTTCTTCTAATGGGTTTTTATATATATATATATATATGCATGTTGCAGAATAGTGATCAAACTCCCAACTTCAATGTATTGTAACCTCTAGCTCACTAAATAGTATTCAGCACTAAAAGATTTTGCATCTTGTTTAGAGGCTAGAACTGGAGGAGGGCTTGTCTGTGTGTGCAGTGTTCAGTTTCTAAGAAGCCATTTCTTCATAAGCTGACTAAAACTCTTCATATTGGCCTGCTGTCACCTGAGCAAGAAAATAACAGAACGTCACATCGGTTTATATCGCTGGGATAACCTGTACTCCAGGATGTTTAACCCTGAAAGAAACATGTAAAACTAAAGATTGGAGGTTGCCATACTTCAGTAAGCAAGGCTGGAAACCCACCCATCTTTTCTCTGGCTGTATGGGTAGTATAACTACCTTTCCTCTAGGACTGTAGAAATCTAGACTCCCCTATTTCTTCTGACATTTTTGCATTTAAAAATTACACCAGATAGACTTTTGGCAGACATTAAGCCAAAAATAGTTCAAGCTTTTCCTTTCTCCTCTCCTGGAAGTCTAAAAAATCAGTTTTGCATATAAAAAGAATATAAAAGTAAGTAAGTCTTCCCCCCGCCCGCCTCGAATAACCTAATCTTTCAATGGTAAAACAATCTAAAAATAAAGAGAATGCCTTCAATTTTTGTTACAAAAAGTTTTCCATTCTGGGGAAAAAAGCGCTCTGAGTAATAAATCTGTAAAGATTCTTGAGTCAGCTAATAACTGGCAAATATCTCATGGTGTTTTAAATATGCTACCATAGAGGTAAGGTCTATTACACATTTAGTATTACCATGTATTTCGAGGGAATTCCTTGTTACAAAGTAGGGCTGCAAAATAAAATATTGCATGTGCTCATCTAATTACTGTATTCTCTTACACTTACAAGCCAGCACATTGCATTTTAATACCTTTGCAGCAACTTGCTGCCATCCTTCAGAGGTTATGTCCTGTACTGTACATTCATTAAATGGGTACATCTAATCTTTAAATTTTGATCTATTATTGGGGGGGGGGGGGGTGGAAATCATACCGGACAACTTTTCTATAAATGCGAAGAAGTGAACTGACTTAAGTGTTTTTAAATACTTTATTGTCATATGATTGTTAACAAAACGCCTTCAAAACATTCTGTACATTTCAAACTATTTTGAACTGCAATGCCCATTATATAAATGTACGTGTGTAGATGCCATGATGTCTCTGTACAAAGATGTACAATATGTACAGTAACATTAAATGCAAGCTGTGCAAGGCAAAGTCTAGGCTACAGATTCATGCCACTGGTTAAAACGAGGCATGGAACTACAGCTTCAGCCAGTTCCTTGTGTGCAAATAAACAAATAAATGCAGGTATATATTAATATTAGAAAGGAGTAATTAGATTTGCAAGCTCAGTTCAGCTAGAACAACATGCAGCTGACTGGAAAAAATACAGTACTACTCTTGTGAACTTTTTCCACTGCATCGCTTTGTTAGGTTGAAACATCTCTTCAGGATTCAGCTGCTACTTTTTGGTTGAGCGGAGACAATGCCAGGAGATCGAAACTTTGGAAGATATAAACCAAATTTATTTTCTATACCAGCAAATGTAGCTGTAGCAAGTCTGTATCCACCAATGTGCTCAGGGTTAACAGGAGGAAGATCTGAAATTCGAGTTTTTGGGATAGGTTCTGCTCCAGAAGGTTTGCTGTTTGAAGAAAGAAAAAGAAAAAATGCCTTTCCTTTATTTAAAGTGTTTTCTTAATCCTGAATAACTTTACAAAATCTAGACTAAATACTCAAGGCTTTTGTCTGAGTATGGAAGACTGTTAAAGCTGACCTTAATTAAGTCAATTCTATGGTCAGGTAAAGTTGTGAGTTCAGACCACTACTTAATGGGAAATCAAGGCCGCAACTGAAGTTACATTTTTACTGGTAGCTTTGTAAGTTCTTTTAATTTCAGTGACACGGGGAAAATGGACAAAATATCTTGCTACAATGGACATACAAAATTTATGTAGTATATTAAAATAAATATGAAATGGTTCTTTATCTCCTCATCTGTTTAGAAGTAGCATGCAAGTTTCTCTCAATTATAGAAGGATGGGGGAATTTTTTGCATACTGTAATTTTAAGTCCAGGTGCTCAAAGTCTCCAAGTTTAAGTGGTCCCATGCGTGAAGAAAAGTAAGATTTTTTTTTTTTTTTTTAACTTGGCAGGGTTTTTGTGCATGCTAAAAAGCAAATACTTGACTTACAGGCCTCCAAAATCGACATAAAACCATCTCTGCAGAAGTTCGTAAGTGACCAAAGTAACACCAAACTGGGGTGAAGATCTGAACACGCGAGCTGTTAAATATTACAAATCAGTGTCAAACAAAGAAAAGTTTCTCAGGAGAGAAGCTAAACATTTTTAACAAAATGTTACGTTTTTCAGAATCAGACCTTGCAAATACTGCTCTAATTTGAGTCCTTAACGAAGCAACTGCTAATTTGCAGATTCAGGGTCAGCCTTAATATTCAGAGTGCATTTCTCACCTCCAGCTCCCTTCCAGAAAGCCGAAGGGCCTTCTTCCCTTAGAATCTTTCCAAAGCAGTCAATAACGCCACTGTATGTTGTCTGACCAGCGCGAGCTGCCACTTGCAGTCTTGTCTTGATGACATCAGCAGGGGTTACCAAAGAAGCAGCAGGCACACCTTTTAGAAGAAAACCACATTTAATTTGCACAAAGAATCTTGTAAAAGATGAAAGGCTTCTAACCGAAAAATACAACTGCAAACTTCAATATTTTTTTGCAAGCATTAGACATTACTAAAAATGCAAGTTCTTACACTTGATGCTAATATAAACTGTTGTTCTTGGTATAATCCTTTTGAGTGTCTTCTAAATTTAAAGGCTATAACTGATAGTTTATTATTATGTTCTTTACTATCCGCAGCAATTCTCAACATCTTCTAGTGGTCTTGTCATTAACAGTCGTTTGAAATATAGATAAAAGAGGCATTTTTCAGTTCACACTTATGCTATATATGTAATGAGATATCCATGACAAAAATTAGTTGTGCAACCTTACTGTATTTGCTAATACTCTACAACATATTTTGCAAATTACATAGATGATTGATTTGGGAACTTGAATCCTACCCATCCATTTGTTAAAAGTGTTATAAGAAAACTACTGCTTAAAACACCTATTCTACAGAAATATGTCTGTACTGCTGTTTGGACTGTTCTGTGGGAGAATAGATGCTGCTTACTTCAGTAGGCAAGCCATAAAAAGACTGAGGACAATGAAGGTGTTTTACAAGTCTGCTTAGTACCAGCAGTGTGATATTAGCCAACAGTGACGGAAGAACAAATCTCCACTTCCAAGGCACCACTCTCAGCTTTCTAGTCAAAGGAAAGGAGAAGGTTTTCAGAAATGTACTCCACAGTTATATACAACTGTGTTACCTGAGATATTTCTGAATACTTCTGAATACTGTAAAAATTTCAACCTCGTAAAAAGAGGAACCATCTTCTGACTTAGAGTTTTGAAATTGATTTTGACTTCTGTTGAACCTCTACTATTGGTTAACATTGAATTAAAAGTTTAACGAGTCACTGATTTGCACAGGTGATCATGAACTCTCAAAGTGTTCCCGGTCAATTCCGGAGGTTTTAAAGGAAAACAGAAGCAATGTAGTTAAGCCTATAAGCACGCACTAATAGCAACCATATGCAGATTTTCCTTTACAGGCAGGTATGTTCAGACCGTATTCTTCCCTGCAGCGCATGCATAACAGGAGTAGATCGAGCAATCGGGAATTTGAAATTTGCAGTTCAGAAAGGCAGATTCCTGTACGCGCTGTAAAACTAGGCCTACAAGAGTTACACTCATTTTTAATAGGGTTCATTGCTTAGTATGAGTGACCCAGAAACAGCAATCAAACAAACGAAGCTGTGAAGTTTGCAACCTAAAAACAGTGAGTCTTTATATGAGATACAAGTTAAATAATAATATTTATATGTGCTTCTATGAGTACAGTAAGCTAAATAATTTTCCATTTCTGGCAGCTCTGCATTACTTGAGAATAAACAGGGCTACAAATCTGTTACTAGTTTCCTAGCTGGTCTCTCCCTTCCCCTCTGGCACGAGGAACGTACCGACTGGCAAAGAGCAGGTGCAGCCAAGCTGTATCAAGTCCAGTATGGGAAACTGCTCTTTACACGCAGACGGCTCATGATTGATGTATATGATATACAGTGACTCCTTACGACTGTAACAAGTAACAAAAGGTCTGTTCAGCCCAACGATGTTTCTAAACGGCACAGATGCCAACACAGAACCGTTCACGATGGAGAGGCTGCAGATACCTGGTTTTCATTCTAGTGATCTAATCCTCGGCAGTGCAGAATCTGGCCACCTGTATCCACATTTTTAAATATCCACCACCGCAGTTCCTACATCTAGTATTTTTATGCCACTTGCCATTTAGTAAAAACATCTTTTTATCACAGCTGCCTGTTCTCTTTATACTAAATGTTTTTGAGAAGCCTTAAAATATTGTAAATTTCAGAGTATGATACTTTAACTTCAGCTTCTTTACGAGCTAATGCCCTATTTTTAGCAATTACATTTAAACTAAGTTTCTTCTCAGTTATTCAGGAATCCAGAACTAGGCAAGTCATTTTCTTCTTAGCTCTTATGATACCTCATTTTATGTTCATCAAAGATTCAAATTAGCCTTCAACTCTGAGAGCACAGTAACAAGTAAAACCCCATTGAGACAGACAGATCAAATTTGACTACAAGTTGCTGAGCTGCATTACGCTGTTTATCCACATTATGCAAATGTAATTAGCTCTCATCAAAATTACATCGCCTCCCACTAAGGATAACAGTGTTCAAATTTAGATTAAATCAGATACAATGGTACAGTACCCTTCCTTACTGAATGAATATTAAATATTACTCACTAAAAGAAAAAAATTACTTCCAGAAAACATTCTGCAAAATTACCTGCAATGGCTCCAGCTGTAAGGAGATTAAGCCCTCCCACATGGCCATTTTCATCAGCAAGCATCAGTTTACTATGAGCATAAACAGGAAAGTAGATTGCAGAAAAGGGAATGTCTCTGAGGAAACATGCTTTGGCACCCTGTCACACAGAAAACAGACATAATACAAATAAATTTTGTAAATAAGGTTAAAATTGACATCCAGCAAGCAGCCTGAGCCCAGGAAGTACCAACTCCTTTGACCTACCAGGTAAATAACACAGAAAATAAAATGTCTCAGGAAACAGAAGATGTAGAGTTGAACTTGAAAAGAGAATAAAGCACATCTAAAGTAAGTTTCTAGAATGAGGAGAAGTCAAGGTTCACGTCTAGTTTTGGTAAGCAATACGTGGCATCAGTAGCTAGGATAAATACATTTTACATATGATGTGTCCAAATGCGATGAAGAAAGTGACAAAGGTCTGTCCTTATGTCTTGCTGACAACAACCCACAACCACGGAAGCAGCAAGACAAGTCCTTGCATGCCATTATTTCCACCAAACACAAAAGCATTACTAAAATATCAGTGAGGACTGTAAGACCTCATAGTGATCTCCACTGATCGTCATCTGGTTGACTGAAGAAGCTGCACAGGAAGGCTAGCAAAAAGAGGGAAACCGTCGCAAAATGGGAGTCTTTTAGTCAAGGGAAGATACAGGGAGACAAAACCAGCGGCCTATGATAATACTGCAAGGAATAGCTCCTGGCCACAACCTGGCATTAAAGAGTTCCGTAACAGAACTTTGCATGCTGAAAAAACAGCGGAATACTCGTAATAAAACATATCTAATATTCTTCTTCTAGCAACTTCAGTCATCAGTCTGTTACCAACTAAAATAACTCCTTCTGTGCAAAGCTCAAATAAGCACTTATATGCCCAAAAATCTCATTTGCATACCCTGAGAGCGCGCATGTTATAAAAACAGCACTCCTGGCCTAAATACCCAACCGGCATACTCCAAGCCAGCAGCCTGCACGCAACGGACCCAACTGAGGCCAGTCTCCCAGTAGTTATAATAACAGACAGCACACGTTACAAACCCTACCTGGCTTAAGCAGAAGACCTGATAAAGACAAACTCGTCCCTTCAGTGATTTTCATGCAGATGCTTTATGCTCTACAATGAGTTCTTACAGTTATTCACAAATGATAATGCAATTCTAAAGAACAGCTGAATTTTTAGTAAGCTCAATTGTTTAATTACTGCAAACGGAAATGGTAATTTTGTCCCATGTACCAAAACATCTGTGATCTTTAGGAAATGTAATGGTCATGAATCTGATCCACCGAATTCAAAACAAAAGCTTCAGCTCTAAAAGTAAATTTGCACATTTTTATAGTATTATTGCCTGTCTATGGACAAATCACGTAAAACAATGTTTTGAAGCGCACAGCTAATATAACTGCTGAATTTACGTATTACCCCTTGCGCTGGCAGAAGATACAGGAAGAAATACTCTTCCTTGTTTAAGAAAACTAATAGCTTCTGCTCCATTACATCTGATCTGTAATGATGGTAGTAAGTATACCTGCAGGGAAGGAATCTGTTGACTGGCATTCTGCTGTAGTACAGTACAGTATGGGCTTTTTTTTAGTGGAATTCGTTATCGACAAATCCCACCACTTAACTTCTTAAAAATGTGAATCCTACTAAACTCCACTACTGTTTCACTGCCATCAAATTATTAAGACAAAAAGAATATCCTGCTGCAAAGATAACAATAGAGATAACACAGATTCAAAATAAACATAAGAAAAACACACAGGGAAAGCTAAAGAAACTTTTCACAAAACCCCACCAAATGAAATGATCAGTGCCAGAAGCCAGCAGGTCTGCAATACAGGACTCCCTGTAGCTTGGCATAAAAGCCCAAAGGATAGAATGGGGGAGTATTTTTTTGTATCCCACTGCCATTAATATAGAAGTGGGTTTTCTTCAGTTTTCCACTGTGGGGCTGCCCTGCAGGAAGAGATTGGTTTTAAATTCAAAAGGTTTCTTTGTTTTTAACAGTTTTTGTTTCAACAATGTAAAAGTTTAGCATAAAACATAAAACGATGAAGCCACTCAAAGCAGAGATACATACCTTATAAAGACCAAGAAGGCCTAAATCTTTCATAACAGAGAGGGCACTGACTCTGGGTCCTGTAGTAATTTCTCCAGCGACCTGCAACCGAATCTTTACAATCTCCAGTGGATTAGTGAAGATGACCTGGGAAGCTCCTGCCTGCAAACCCCAAGAAAAAGAAAGTCGATTGCGTTACTAGAGCACGTGATGACAGGTTGACTTTTGCAAGGCGCTGAGTGCCTTCACGTCTCCCTGCATTGGCTGATATTCTCATGTAAAAATATGTGAGAGAGATTTAATAAAGCACCTGTCTGGAAGTTAAAAGCCCCGAACCAGAAATCACGGGTTTGTACGAAATAAATTTTCACATTTCTATGTTTATAGTCCACAGAGGTGGATTAATTCAGTTTGTCTCTGCTTTTCTCCTTGACATCACTTTCTAGAAGTCGTGGCTGTGTTTAAAAGTCTATCAGATATTACACAAAATACTAAACTAAAATAATCATTAGACTTGTGCTACTAGAGCATCAAACACATATAAAGAAGACCTTATGTTTATTCAATAATAATCCATCACCAATGTGTAGGCATGCTATTTGCATTTAGTGGTGATGCTGTTTAAAAGGTAAATTTGCATTTAATGGTGTAATTTTAAATTATTAGAAAAGGTGTTTGGGGTTTTGTTTAGCAGCCTTTAATTGTTCTAAGTGGAAACAAAATGTAAAATTTAAACAGAAAGAGTAACATTTCAAAATATGATACTAGATAGAAACAGGAGTCATATCCTTCTCTGAGCTGAGCATGGCAGATTTTACATGCAGGAAATACTCTGTTAACAGTGCTGAAGGACGATCTTGCATACTTCCTAGCAATAGTGTTGCAGAGCTGCTTGAGATTCTGCACTTTAACCAAAGACTTCCAAAGAAATATATTTCAGTTTTGAGAGGGATTCAATCTGACAGTTCAGTTGCAGAAGCATGTAAACCTATTTAAAATGACATGTTTAGATTTCTCCCTGGTTTGCTGTAGGTACTACCATTCACTTCTGGAGAAGTGTGTGGTTCATCACAAAACAGCTAAACTTTACTAAGCTTTCTTTTCCCCTCTTCCTAAGCCACCTTTTTTTCATTTAAAAATCACTTCCATAAAATTTATGGCATATAACCACTTGAATACAGCCAACTTTAAGAAGCATTTCTTCCACAATCTAAAAGCTCCTTTTAATCCTGATCTATTCCTCCAACCCATCAAATCTTAGTGAAGGAAAAAGATGCAGAACATCTGCAAGTAAAGCTTTTTTCCACTTCTAAATTCCCCAGGAAATAAACGCTCTTTGTGATGCTGGGTGTGTGTGCGTGAAGGAAAATCAATAGTCTGCTACAGCACCTCCTGGACAGCATGCACGGCGTTCTTTGCTAATTGATTCAGAACTAATGAACGCTAATCCTTTCTGTCTATAGCACAATCTTCTTCTCTCCAGCAGCAGGCAGAATAAATTTGAGATTAGCCCTGAAGCACGTCTTAGAAGTTGGTAACTTGAATTATTCTAGACTTGAGACAAAAGAGCATTGCAAACCTCAACAGCTCTTAGTGAGAATGACTAAGCACTCAGGTAGTATCTATGGGACGGGGCGCATGAAGCATCAAAATCTTCACTGACCAAGCACCCGATACTTCACAGAACCTTTACTGACCACACCGCCACCCTTTTATTGCAAGCCCCGTTTATTACCTCACTCAATATTGACATTTAAAATCATCATTATGGCTTTACTAAAGCACCTTGACGCAAACAGTGGGAGAACAACCTCTGCTTTTGATTAATTATCTCCACTGTAGCAGTTACTGTCTTTAACACTTTCCACTCAAACGATCAGTCTAGGTTGTTAATCTTGTTTCATTCCCTCACTTCTTCACCCTTCTGAAAGAAAATCAAAGCCTACATTTTCGTGGACGTTTATCGCAACCATCAGGAAGGTCACTGGCGCTCCCAGACCAGCCAAACTGATCCCATCTTCTGTTCCTTGGACTTAATGCATTGTGTTTACCCTGTTACCTGACACCACTCGTGTCCAAAGCCATTCTTCAGACTCTCTTTACTTCTCATCTCACCTTTTCCTTCACAGTTCATATACACCTATTCATGCAAGATGAAATGGCTATCCTGCCAGGCAAAGTTCCAATCTAAATAAAACTTACAAAATTCTCATTTGGCAAGTTCTGTTAAACAATAACCAATTCTTTTGTTCGTATTGCATTAAACAGAAAACCAATTTCAAATGTTTATCATTTCCCTACATCATTTTTAAAAATAATTTTGGTAGATAAAACATTAAGCAGAATGCTCTTACTACATAATACAATGCACCACACAAAAAATTCCAATAACTTTAAATTTAGACAGTAAGCTAGAAATTAACTCCTGCTACCTGCCTATTAAATAAGCATTCTTTGTTTACATATATATGTGAAATTCCATTTTTTATTTTTCATGTTATAAATTAGCACATCCTGCAGAGCAGCCAAAATAACTCTTCCTATTTGCCCAACACCCACCACAGAAACACAAATAGGCCAATTCATAAACATTTCTATTTTCTACCCTGAATTCAATCTCCCTGCAATTAACATTCTCCTCTCCTAGGTGCACAACTGCCTACCCTTCTGTTAAAATCAGCAACAGCCCTCTTCTGATACAGAAATGAAAAGAGAAGACTCTAAACACAACACATTTTAATAATTTAGTAGCAATAGTAATTATATATACTATGTTACAAATTGTATATTGTTAATACAGAATTATATATTATGACAATATTAAAATATGACTTGATGATCAGTTATTGAGCAAAATAAAATATACGGAAAACCCTAACATATGCTTATATAATCAGTAGAAAACCATTTGAAAAACTCTTTAATTACATTAACACTTTGAACATTGAGTATTTACAGTGTTGAAAAACTTCTCAACAGGCAGCTTTCTCAAAAAGAGCTGTAACTGTCAAGATACCCAGTTAAATACTCCCTGTTAGCAATATGTACTTCTATCCAAGTCTTGACTTTTCATACAGTTATACTTGTAGCTCAGGAAACTTTTCTGCGCAGCAGTGATTTGATTCACGTGAAGAGGGGCACTGAATTCACTGGAGTTGCACGAATGAGTTAGGTCCTTAGACATATCACAAGTACAGATAAGGCAAGCATTGACTCTAATACAGAACACGTAACACAAGAAAACTCACTTTTTCACTGTGTAGTTTTTTAAAAATGAATGTGAGGGTTGTTTTTTGTTTGTTTGTTTTTTCTTTTTAAGTAAACGGTTGCCTAACTATCTGACAAAGAACATGTGAGGCGGAGGAGAGTGCTGCCTGGGGAGCAGAGGAAGAGCACTCCCCAGAAGAGGGTGCAGAGGAGAATGACACAAAGGATCTCCAAATAAAAATGAACCGGCGGCGTGCAGGGTTGCAATACAAACCTCCATGCTTCTGTGCAAATCATTGGCAATCATCATCATTCTTTTTCAAAGTATCTTGCTTCAGCCGTCAGCTATGTATGTTAAATACACGTGCACGTGTATATATACACACAGAGGTATACATTGCAGTCCCTGAATTTCTTTTGGAGAAGGTGCACTAAATCTAGATTTTCCCCCCATAAAAACCTCTCTTCACACATAAATTACAACAGACACTTTAAAAAAGGTTGACAAATTTGTTTCTGAATGGAGGTTATTCATACACATCAAAAATACCAGTAATAAAAGCTTCTACTTAACCTTAATGTCATGTAAAATAACTCTGCAAGGAGCAAATAAAGGAACTAAATCTGACAGCAAAGGTTATGAGAGAGAAGATGTAGTTTGAGATCCCACAGCAAACGCCCCATGACATGCCAAAGGCTGAAGGAAATACACAAATGACCCTGCAACATGAGACCTCTTGCCCTTTCCAATTCCACCCGAGAGGCATAAGCTACAAAGGGGGAGAGGCCTATTTCAAGCCCTTCCTTCCTTCCTTTCTGAAACCACCACATCCTGGACCACAACTATGTCCCACACAAGCAGCTAAAATAAGATGTTACTTAGAACAGTCTGGTTTAAAAACGTCAAAAGAACTTGCACTTCTTTCTCAAGGCAAAGCTGTCATTGCTCATGCACCTACGATAAGCTTACTGTCTCTTTTACTAAACAATAAATTTCTCCCCAACTTCAAATGTCCGCAACAGCGATCAAGATAAAGCAGTAAAGTTTAACTCTGCTTCTAACTTTATCTGTTTAAAGTATATTAAAAGAAGTAGAGTATCTTCAAGATTTTGAAGGAAAAGTAGTCTGACAGCTATAATTCTATATTTTTGCGTTTGTTAAATAAAAACAGTAAAAATTTATTTTTTCAAAAATAAATATTTGACACCTTCCTATTTGCCTGATAAGCCTATATACATGTTTATGTGTATGTATGTATATATGTATAAATACATATGAAAAATATTTTTACAAGTATACCAAAATATTTAGACTAAATGTTAGATTTAATGTTTAAATATGTAAGTTTTTAAATCAGTGGTAAATTTGGACCTCTATGTGTATGTATGTGCAAACACATACACGCACACACACCCCAACCCCTAATCATCAACAGATGCATTGCCTACACCTCCAAGAAGGGTTCTTAGACCCCTTCTGTCTGGCACCCCACATCCTCCTCTTCCCTGCAGCACAAATCAGATGAAACAGGATTCATCCATTCAAAATGCTACACACCATGCACATTGCATTGATGGGAAGAATCCATTCCTTCCTGTGTAACTCATAGGAACTACAGCTTAAAAATCACAGCACCTTTGTCTACTGTAACAGTACTTACTAACAGAACTGTAACAGATACTAACAGAATCATTTACACAGCGCTAGATGTCTACTTCAACATCACTTCCCAACTGAGGACGAACAGTTGCCCTACAGCACCTTGCCCTTCACGATGTACTCACGTGCGTCATGTGTGTAAGTTCCTTTGAGAAGCCCTGTCCATATCAGGTATGCGGTCTCTGCTTCCCCAGCTGCTGTTGGGATACAGGAAAGCATTGCCAAAGCCTCACTCAGTCCCCCTGCCACTCAAAGCTAATGGTAGCTGAAAACTCCAAAGGCAGAAATGCAGGCTAATCACTGAATTACAATGAAATGTAATTCAATTAATTACAGTAACAGTAGGGAAAGAAATTGTTTTCTCTGAACGTGCGTAAGTGCGGACAGTGCTGTTGATGATTAACAAACCAGCCTACTCTCGGGAAGGTAGGAAGATGGGATATCAGTTTCATCCATGAGGGACCAGATGACAGGTATGACCTGACTGCTGTAACTGAGCTGCCCCATGTAGCTGTTCTGCAGATTTCAAATACAGCTACAGCTTGGGAGCAGCTGGGAATATTTGGGCTCTGACAGAGCAGACCCTACACTTCCCAATGACATTTACATTGCCCAGCGGCTAGCAGGTAGGTTTCAAGGAGCACAGGGCACAGGCTGCCTGCGGGAGGTCCCTGCCCTGCAGTAAGGAAGGAAAGACAACAGACAGGCAGCTGACCATATAAACAGGCCACCGCGTGGGCAGATGTCTTTGTTAACAGCTTCAAGAACGAAAACATTTCCTCTTACTGGGAACGGGAGTTTATTCCATAACCTTACAGGAGCTGAGAATAATTGGAGCCTGAGAAGTACGATTTTGGCCAAAGAGATCCAGTCTCTTGAGTTACCATGTGTGGAGGAGGCACATGCCTGTGGGTAGCCTCTTTGCTGGATGGTATAGCACTTCTTACAGACACTCCAGAGCTATACAGCTGACGCAGGCTCTCTTGAATCACTACTGTCTTAATGTCAAAGGTTTCACCTGTCCTCACGTGTGGGTCTTAGAAGACTGTGACACCATACGTAGGCTTTGATACGGCACTGCCATCCAGAGAGGAGAATTTGCTAGGTCTGCCGGAGCCTTTCCCAAGCTGCCTCCACTTCCTCACATGAATTTTTTTTGCTCCTGGTTGAGGACTGTGGCGTGCACAACGTGCTTTTGTACAGCTTGCATGAGGGTGGGCCTTCAAAGGCCAGAAAGGCCTCTGCTGTAAACTCAGCCATTTATAAATGGCTGAAAATATGGCTTGCTCATCTTGCTCATCCACTACCAGTTCCATACCAGAAATGATGAAAAAGTGCATTATTCCTGTTAATCAGGAGAAGGTTCAACACTAAACACAGGCAAGTGATGGTCAGAGACAGTAATAAGTACATCTCTGAGAACTACATACAGGTATAATGCTGTTTCTTCTGATGTTATGACAAGGTGAAAAGCATGTTTTGAGTTTAGCCTATATTTATAGTGTACTGTTAGCAAAATATTTGTGTGTCAAACAATAAAGAAAAACCACAAAAAACCAAGTTACCCAAATCCAGATGCTGAAAATAATTTTGGCATAAATAAAATCCAAACGGTCCCACAGTAACCCATCATTTTGTACTAACAGAGAGAGAAGGAATAGAATAAAGGAAAAACGAAGAAGAAAGGTAGCATCACCCAAAAAGAAAGTCTTGCGTGCCTCTGCATGCATAAATGGACTGAGCTTACTTGTGGCACTTCTTTGGATGTAACTGTTGGTTATGTCTCGTAATATTTTGTAGAAAAACAGTATACAATGAACACCAGAAGGGCGAAGATCAACACTATTTCCAAGCAAGTCAACATGGAAAAGAGCTGTCACAATGAAGATGAAAAGGACTGAGGATGAGAAAGAGAAAGACTAACATATCAACTTGCTACTGCTTTAGTCAACTGATACTTTCAGACTTTTAGAATAAACTTTATAGGCTTGCTAATAAAGATTCTGCTATTTAGGAAGAAGTGAAATTGCTAAAATGGAACTAAGCAGCAGTACAGACAGAAAAGTCATCAACTGGTAAGATATCAGATGATCCAGAGGACACTACAAAGAAATGAACATCCCTGAGGTTCCTAAACTGTGGCCAACTCCTCTCGTACAAAGGCCAACTTTGTTTAAAATTCTCCCAGATTGAATGAGATAAGTATTATCTTGAAAAAGGAGATGAGAATATCCGCTCAGACAGTCAGAAAGGGTTGTGTTCGGACAGATTATAAATCTGCTCAGCTTCACAGAAACATCCAAATTTCTGAAAGCTTATCCGAAACTCGGATTTCTCCCCAATTTTTGCATGTTCACTACAGTAAGACAATAAAGTTATTTTGAAAAAGGAGTATGTACCATGAAGTGGAAAAGCCTCTACCGTAGAATGAATTTAATATTATACATTTCAGTACAAAAGAATGTAAAATAATAAAACTGATTATCAGACATTTGATTTTAATTATGACTTTAACCACAACAGAGGAAAACACTAATGAATTACACTCACTTCTGTTATAAATGACCTGTATGTGCTTTCTGTGCTATTGAGCTTTCCAGAAAAAGGTTAGTCTTTTGCTAGCTATACATCACAGCTGCTTTCTCACATTTCTCAGAAAATAAACTTTGTACACTGACAGGTGAAGACTCAAGCATGTACCAGGCTGCCAAATTAAATCAGGCAGAACTATAAGCAGCCTCCCTTCAGGGCTGCTTCTTTGAATTAAAAGTTTGCAGAGGTCAACAACCTTTCTGCCCCAGGTTTTGTTGTAAGCTGAGGAGGTTTTATACCAGCCTGTCAGCCTACTCAACTGGAAGTTATTAGTGTTCTCTGCTACAAAAGAAACCTAACTCAAGCCTTAAACATTTTATAGGGTTAACAACTGTTGGGGAATCCCACAAATGAAATTAGCCAATGTGCAAAACAAAACAAAACAAAAAAAATCTATCATCAATATCAATTCAAGCCACTTAGATTGCTAAGAGATCCACTGAATTACAGCCCTCAAATCTCATCAAAAACAGAATTTGTTTTTGAACTGTATTTAAATGATGGATGTAGTTAGCATCTGGAGTAATGTAGCTACATTTCATACAAAGTCATTTAAACAGAAAATTCACTCATACCTGTTTTCTGAAAGATAAGACCACACTGTTCAGTTTTTCCACATTTTCACAAACAGAAAAATTTCACATATAGCAAGTTGAAGAGTGCATTTCTTTTCCTTCTTAAAATCTTCAGCAAGAAATAGATTTTTCAAACTGTTCTAGCCTCCCCCCCACCTCCGCCAAAGGAAACTCAAACATAATCTCTACAATCCATTCTCAAGGACTACCTGCATCTTTCCAAACTAACCATGAACGCCAACCCAAAGCAAAAGTATGGAAAGGGAGAAAAGGCACCCTCTCTTTAGCCTTTTGTGAATAAAACCACTGCTGTAACTGAGTGTTGGAAACTGAGCCAAAAGAAGTTGTTCAAGCACCTAATTCCAGGGGAACTCAACTCAGAAGTATGCAAAGCTTTCCAAACAGAAAAAGGACTTTTTTTAGTTCTTGTGACTGGGAGAAAACAGAACAGTTCTGTTCAAATCGACAAAGCACGCCCATTAACTGTCATTCCAACTATACTGCACATGACTGAGAATCAATTTTTCCTAGGAATACAGGACGAATACTTACACAGCCTCCAGCAAGGACCTCTGCAGGGAGTGGAATGGAACCATCTTTCTTAGTAAATTTGTCTCTGACAAAGTCATTCACCTAATAAAGATACAATACATTACACACAATTTTAAGTTATTTTTCCTCCTTATTAACACATATCAAGTACATCCGTAACCATGTATATTAGAGTGCTTGTAAGTGGTCATCTTTCACACATTTTAGGAAATAAATCCTATGTATGTTAACAAACAAAAGAATGCCGGGGGGGGGGGGGGAGATACGTACAGTTAGCTTAATAGCCTTTTCTGGAGCAACACCTATCAGCTGTGGTAACAAGCCTATAGAAACAAAGACACCACAAGGCAACATTATCTTCCTAATACAGAAACTAGTATTTTATAAGAGCTCTACAGAAATGCCTTTCTGCACATGGGATAACCTTTGAGGTGGATGACATTTATGTATGTGATGCTGCTAGAGCACTGCATATTCATACCAATACAATTTTATATTAAGATTTCTGTTGAAAATGGTAATGAAAAGGATGACCAGATCTGCCTTCCACAACGAAGTCAAGCCCGATGCTGTTGCTGTACAGAAGAAAAAAAAAGGGTAAGGACTGAACATAGGTCTACTACATAAGAGTTCGTTTGACTTTTTTAGCCCCTTAATATCACTTTCCCATAAAACTTGCAATTACTTTTTAAAATAGGAGAGTAATTATGAGATATACACATGACTATGATAAATTATCAACTCACTTCTACTTGACTCACTAACCTGAGTTTTCTGAAGGCTCCAGTCAACTAAGGATATAAAGGATTTTCTCGTTCAGTCCAACATGGTAGCATGAACTTTGTTAAACCCTATTACTATTAAGTATTTTTTATCTTACCAAGCAGAAGCATTAGTGGACAGAAACCGATTTTGAAAAGGTCCTTGTTCCTGGAAAATAGCTACTATCAAAATGAACTGCCATTTGACAAAAGCACATACACTTTTCTAGGAACTAATAGGTTTAAGAAAAAAATCAGTAGATGGCAGTCTTAACTTCCTAACATACAAGATTATAACAGCATCTGTTATTTTTAAATCCATTTTCTCCGCAGTCATTTTGGCATATGTATAGATTATAAAACTTAAAAGGCTTATTTTTATTAGAAGTGTTCATTTCCTAATGTTATTCCATGGTTAGGGAATATCAGCCTGTCAAGAGTGTTCGCCAGTTAACTAACAAAAAATCCCATGCTAATTATATCAAATATCAGATAACAGCAACAAAACTGTATCGATGCGGTTTTCCATTATCCATTAAGTGAAAAGAATAATAGCTAAAAATTCATAAAAAATGTTCAAAATTACCTAAAGTACTCAGCCTGCAGAATTTTTATACTACTTTCTTAAAAGGAAGCTCAGAGCAAACGCACCTAAATAGAAAGTGCAGCAGTTAATATATGCAGTGTAGTGTTTTCTTCCAACATAGTACTTTCTGTGCGATTTACACTTACTATGCTGAGGAAAGGCAGTTATTAAACACAAAGAAAGGTTGACAATAACAAAAAGAAATGCTGCCCTCCCAGCCTGAATCTCTGATCTGCCATGAAAAGAAAATCCATCTGTGCAGTGCCTACACTTTAAAAACCCAAATATACCAGACAAAACACCACAAGACAATCCTCCCCACCCCTCCTTTTATGCAGCTGAACAACTTGGGCACACGCATTCGGTGTGCCAGAGAACCTGGGACCCTGCATCGTCTAGTGAGGGACCTTAGAAGATACTTCATTAGTTCTGAAGTTGGATGCTAGGATTCAAAAGTGTCGTAATTTTCTTGACCAAAAATTGTAAGTCTTTATTTAAAAATATGAACTTTCCAGTATGCGTTCAGATCTGTTTTTTAAACTGTGGTAAACGACTGCATTGTATCGTTATATTACAATACAATTAGGATAACCCAGCTCAGGAATATAAGAACCCAGTAACAGACCCACAGTAAACTCCATAAATGTTTCTGTTGTTTAGTTTAATATACTTTCACACACCAACTAATTCTATGAGTCCAAGACCTTAGTAACATGCTGACCATTAACCGTAACATTTTCAAAACAATTACATGAACTTCTTATGCTAAACAATCTTAAAGACTATTATTAAACAGACTATTAAGAAGTTTAACAAGCTGACATTCTTTCAAACAAGCACATTTTTTCTCAGTTGTAAAGCATTGCTTTTAACTCATCAATGGAATCATCCTTCATTTCAAAGTGTTTGAGAAAGGTTAGAAAACAAAAATAAAAATAACAAATGATCAGTTTTAGAAGCTGCTGTGCAAAACCATGTGGTTGGGGAGGGGGGGCGGGAAGAGAGAGAAAACAGTACTGTAGAACAGCACTGTAGAAATAGTCTCATAAATGTAAGTCAAGGAGTATTTGCTTTTGTGAAAGATTTAGCAACAAAAAAGGAAAACAATTTACCAGTAAGACGTAATTTACAGAGATTACAGCTATTTCATTAACATTTTCACTGACATATTCCTCCCTCTACTCACTTGCATAGCAAAATCCTGCAAGATTACAAAAACTCTTTAGCCAGAATCTACAGACTTTCACATGCAAAACTTCTCAGATGCCGTCCTTAAAGGAGACTGTCTAGTGTCTTCATTGACAGAACACATTGCAAAGCAGAAAAAAAAAGCTGTGACCATCACAGAAGTGAGTGACTTTGCTCCAACTAAAAAAAAAAGTGTGCCAATTAATAAATACCTTACTGATCCTTATGAAAATTGTGCACTTCATGAAGTTATGTGAAATTACAATTAAAAACAGAGAATTCAACTAAATATCCATTTCAGAGGACTGGCTAGCATGTACCCTCTATGTAAGTCATCTTATTGATGCGATAAAAACCCGTTCAGAATCTTCTCCTAAGCTAAAAGAAGATGTAAGATATCTTTCAGTCTAACTGATAAAACTGATAAAAAGTTGCTTTGAATTCTTAATCTGTATTTTAGAGGAGGGTTTTTTTCTTTTTTTACATTACAACTTTTATGAGTTCCACTGTTGATATTTTAAAGTAAAACAGAGCAACATAATACAACAGCAGGATGCAATTTCTTGTTCACAGGATAGAATCATAAAACAAGTCCCACTACCTGCAAAAGTATGAGGCATAAGATCTGGCATCCAGTTTAACAGGTACATTTCAAAATGACTGTCTTTCATCTCTTTTAACAAAAAATATTTGCAGTAAAATGGATCTTTATTCCTCAGATGCTAATCTGCTCCTGATGTTTGCCCCCAGCCAAAAGTTACAATCCTCAGTTTGTGAGATAACAATCACATCCACAACACTCACACCCCAGAAATTAGGACTTTAAACAACCTAAGCAGCAAGGAGCAAATCAGTAACAACAAAAATATGCTCAGTTTTTCCCAGCAATTGTTTATGACGAACAGTGCTCAAGGTATCAAGTTTCCTGGTTTTCCCATAAGAAACTAGTTGTTGAGGTATTAAAAAAAAAAAAAAAAGGGGCAGAAAACCCCCAACTCGATATATATATTTTTTATCCACTTACCTCTGTAAAGACCAAAAAAGCCTTCAAAACGCAAAACCTTTTTAAAGCAGTCAAAGCTGTTTTTATACATCAACTCTCCTACGACTGCACCAGAGGAGCGCTGATTCTGCATACGAGTTTTCACCAGGTCTATGGGATATACCGCAGTAGCACCAACAGCTGTTAAGAAAGGATTTGGAGTATTATTTCTGCAACATCATTGTTGGTGAGGTATATCATTTTATGAATATATAAGCTGGTAAGATCTCTGATATGTTGGAAGTAAGAAAAAAGTCTCAAGGAGAATGGATTACACTATTACATAAAACAAGGTGCACAGAACAAAGAAAACCAATCTGAATTACCAGTAAGGAAATTTGTTACTGGAGTAGTTTCCGAGGACTGTGGAGGGATACTAGAAGAGAAGCAATAAGGGAAGAAAGGGAATGGCACAACCAAAAGTGGTTCCACCCTCCAATTCTTCACATGTATAACCAAGAAATGCACCTTAGATGAGACCAAGTAGTCTGGTCAGAAATATTACTCACCTCCCGCAATTGAGCCCAAAGTGAACCTGTAAGCTGATTCAGCTACCTGGACCCAGATAGGCCTGCCTAACTCTCCAAAAGATTGCTGTGTGAGGAAAAGAAAAGAAAAAAAAAAAAGCTTGAAAATCTGCATGGGAAAACAAAGATGCCTGTGAATTGGCTTTTACAACATTACAGAAAGAGTATGATAAAAATTGGTAGCTTTATGTTAAGGAGGGAAAAAAAAAGAAATTACTATGTAACTTCCATTACGCCTAATGAATGAAGCACATTTTTCAAATATTCCTTTCAGAAAATATTCTTCCTTACATATTCCTAGTATAACTGAAACAACTATGGTCAAGAAAAAGTAGAAAGAAAGTCAAATCAACTTTGCTACTTTCCATTCTGTTGCCTTCAAATTTGTAAGGCGCAGAACCCCTCTTGGCTCAAATAAACCTCAATATCTCAAAAGGAATACAGTATCTCACAGACATCATTTATCAGCACGGGATATATTTTAAGATTACATATACATTGATACATAGCATAAACATGACGTTTCAAGTCTTCAAAACAAGCAAAAAGTCAACTATTCCCCAAAGTATTCTCCACAAGACTTTTTCAGGCAGTTGATAATTTACAGACACAATGATGACCTCACTCACTTCAATCACATACACTAATATAAATGTATTAGTGTTTTAAATAAATACAAGTCTGCACAGAAAATATTTGCAGAGACTCATAATCATATTATTAGATGGTTATTAGAAACAAGGTAACTGGTAAACAAGATGTAAGTGTTCACAAACTTGCACTATAAAGTATGCAAGATGGGCCAAATTTTCTTCCAAACATAAATAAGGGGATTAGAGAAGAATTTATATTATGCAGTATAACTTGTCTGGGTTATATAAGTGGCCAAGATATTAACTGTTAAACTCCATATTAAAGCAGATACTAAAGCCCATCTCCCAAACACAAACCTGTTTTTCTTAAAAGCACCCTGTACCATTAGCAGATGCGCTCCTGACAGCACAGCTGGAATGTATACAGACCTCTGACTGCTACAGGAGGCTTTGCTCTCATGCAGATTATGAATTCTCCACAAAGATTATCACATGCACATTTCACAGCTAACGCACCAAGAACTAAGTTATGTTCAGCTTATTGAAGCTCTGGAAAGTGGCATTTCCACAGAAAGACAGCATGTACCTCAGTGTAAGCTACTCTGTTTGGACTGGTATTACATTGGATGTGCAAAAACCTGCCTTTATTGCACGTTACACTGTATGTACACAATGTAGAACAAAAACCTATGAGATTAAGATGGATCATTACCTGTAAAAAAACATGAATTCTATTCTGTACGGTTTTTCCACAGAAGAAAAAGATATCGCTACCACCATTTCCTTCCACGAGACATTTTCCTCCCCCAACAATATAGCTTAATGGAGAAGAACAGAGAAATTTTGGGTAGCACCAAAATTATAAACTGCACATGTGGAAGCATAAAAAAGTATAAATCAGATGTATTGCCTTTACAAGCAAATAGAAGCAATAAATCTGAAGAATGTCCTCACTAGTCTTAAAACACTAAATTTTCCTGATCTTATTAAAAAAACCCCACAATAAAAACAAAATAACTACAAAAATAAATTCTAAAATACAGAGATGTATCTTTTGATTCATGTAAATAACGGACACATGCAATAATACTACCCCAAAAAGGCTTAGAAACAGGACTGTTTTTTCATTCCACAAAAATTTTCTCCTAGTTTAGCACACCTGCTTCCTTTTAGCTGTTTTAAGGTTATTCTTTTTCTTCTAAGCTCTCATCAAAATCCAGTCATTACATTCAGACGTTAGTCTTAATGAATATGTCACTGGATGTTAAAAATCAAATTCTTTGTGAAGGAAATGGCACTTTGATATTATTAAATAAGTGTCCACAAAGTTTGCAGTTTGTGTGTTCAGATGGATATGTAAATGAATGTAATTAATGCTATAGCTTTCAAATCATGAATATTTATAAACAGAAAATTACTGTAGCTGTCATCCTCATAGGATATTCATCTGCTAGGCTTTAAGAAAATCTTACACAATGAAAAAATTGACAATAAAGTAAACATGGTTGAAAGCAGGCTAATTTCCATTTCCACCAAATCTACAAAGATAGAGTGAGTTTATGTAAAAATTTAGATTTTCCTTTAAGAAGGAATTTTAAAATCACATAAAAGTGATTACAGACTTGTTTTCATTTTCCAGGGACAGCTGGACCTCACTGGAATGATATTCTCTCTTCCAGAAAGGGTTATCTTTCATTTTATCGTTACCGTTCAATAAGGTAATATAAGGCTAACAAAGGATAAGGTCTAATAAAAGACTTCCTTATAAAACAAAAGAAAACTAAATTACTTTGCTTTCTGCTGTGCTCTCTTAACACAGAATATAGAATAGGGTGAAAATATAATGTATTACTCCAAGAGTGTGAAAAGAGTGTGAAAAGATGTTTCACTCATCTAGTGATGAGTGAAACTTTAATCAGTGAGCTCATTTCATAACAGTGCCAAGCTACAAAGGTAATTCTGAAGTGTAAAACAAAAGAAAGTTACTATTTTGTCTGTTCAGAAAGGTGAGTGCCACAAAGACACCAATTAAAACCAAAGTTGGCAGTTCAGAATGTAATTACAAAACTTCATCAAAAATATTTCTCATTAGTCTGGATAAACACTGCATACACATTTCTGCGTCAATTCATTCCATCATTCTTGTCCTGAGGAATCCATAGGAAGGCTGTTACCATTAAGTAGGTTTTGGACACTTATTTCATTGGCTCAGATATGTCTAATCACCTAAGGACAACAGAGCGGTAACATTAAGAACAGACCAGACACTGCGTTTCAGACCAATTTGTTTGAAAGAGAACTGAATGATCAAATCCACCTGTAATAACAGTAAACAAAATACACTTGAAGTCCCACATATGGAAGACTTGCTGCTATATTCTGTATAGGACAATTTTTCAACCATAGCAGTTGAACTAATTCAAAATTTTCCTGTCACTGACACATATCCTAGATTTTGTAGTGGATATAACTGCTTAAAGGAATCTCTTTGCAACATACACAAAAAGTGCGCTGAGAAATAAAAGGCTTTATAAACGCAGGCTTTCATTTTCAGACAGACTCCTGGGACCCCTCATCCACTGGCAAATACAAGACATTCACGTGGCCAACAAGGTACAGGTGATTTTGTCACTGCGCTGCCGCTTTATCTCAGGCCACCCTGCAGCAGTACTGTGACTGGCATCACCAGGGTAGGGAATCTGAATTTCACCTTGTGGGAGACAGCGTAGCTTGGAATGGCTGACAAAGGTATTGCTGCCAGCTGCACGTCCTCCTGCCCAACAGCCCAGATGGCTGAGCTACTTGGGAATCAGTTGCTGAATCACTGCGATTCAGGAGCAGCATTTTAACGCAACTCATCACCAGCGTCAGATTGCCATAAATACTGAGCTGCAAGATGTGGCTGTTCAGCAGCTGATTCGTAAGAAGCTCAGCTGTCTGGGTACCAAGCGAGGTCTGGGCAGCTGGGAGCAGAACCCAGCCCAAGCCAGGCTATGCCCACTTGGGAATCAGAGCCCTTGGATGTCTTGACAGGCACCCCATAAACTCTTAATGCAGACTGAAAGAGAGAGAATTGGAATTGTTTAGACATTGTAAGAAAATGGGAACCTTCAGGATGAAAAATTATATTTATCTATTGAGTACACAAAGATGTATTTAGTCAGAACTACGGGATATGCTCATACAAGATCTTAAGAATTAGATATCCTACTTCCCTTTGTATATTACAGAGGGAAAGGGGATGTGGGAGACATCCTTGGAGCAAAATGCGCTGGTTCAGATGAACACTATTGTATTTTCTTACTCGAGAATGTACAGCTCTGTGCGGAACTGCAATTTCTCATGAAGTTCTAACAGTAAAAATAAATAACAGATTGTGCATCAGAAACTTTTAAGATCAGATCCTATTTTTTTTTGTTTTGCATAATAAACACCAATGTGCAACTGGCCTATGTATTTTATGACTATGCAACCATCTAATTCACCATGTATGTATGTCTCCCTTTCTGAATCTGCTGTGTAACCATTTCAAGGATTTTCTTGAGTGCATTATTGTCTTTACATTATTAACAGTTGAGTTAATTCCCCCGAACTACTCTCATGAGAGCAGTCACTTACAAAATGGTCCAGAAAAAGGATTTCCCTAGAATATATCCGGAATGGAATGGAATATTTCTATTAGCAGCACAGCAGACTCCCCATTATGTTGCGAGCTTCAGTATCAGCAGTACTTCAGGTTCAACGTTAGATGAAGGTTAAGGCAAAATTTAATTCACAGCTTAACTAGCGTTAGACAGATCTGCTTGCAAAAGAAATCCTCTCAGATTATATATTGAACCAAAAACATAGTGAAGATAAGCCCCCAAAATCTAGATTTATTTTTAACACAAACTTGCAAGCTGTACTCCTGAAAGTGAGCAGTATGGTACCCAGTAACTGTGGCGGAAAGTCTAAACATAAGCTAAACACCTGCATAATGTTTGGTCCTAAATCTTCAGTTCTTACAGTTGTAAAAAAAGCCATCTAAGTAAGAAACAATTTTATTCAAAATCCTACTGCACAGTCTGGGACTCTTATGCTGTCCTATACGTGTGTATGTTTAATAAAGAAACTATGATAAAAGCAAAGCTAGCAAACATGAATGTAAAGATCTGGTGAAACAGAGGTTTAACATTCTACTGCAATATTTTTCATCTTCTGATTCTACCCTTTTCATCAGTCCCAATAAATTTGAATTCCCCTTCTACTGTCCAGGTCAGATAGCCAACAAGTACAGTAAAATTCAATGATCATTTTAGATAAATGGTTAAGCCAATCATTTCATCCATTTTTTCAAAAAAGAACACATTTATAAGCCTTGCATTTAATACTCATATTTTTTACTATCTAAAAATAATTTTATAATTACAGGGTTAGAGTACTTAGTGAAGTGAAAGGCCTTTTCAGGAGTGAACAAGTGTATTCACAGTAAGGAATCCAAGTATCTATACATACTCGGATCTAAACAGGCCATCCTTCAATATGACATCTAATATCTTGTTTAGACACACACTCAATGGTCTGCCCCATTTCTATCCTTATAGCAATACACACAGCATGTTTCACTTGTTAGGAATCTGTTTAAAGTGTATTCTTCTTATTTTTCATATGCAAGTACATGTAAACATTCACTTAACGTCAACAATTTTATTGTATGTATCACTTGTACCTACCTGCCTCTGGAGTTCTGCCAAGTTGTAAGGTAATGCACCTTCAGCCAGCGGTGCTATTCTCTCAATATCTGCCAAAGTTAAACGCCTTTACACAAGGCAGAGAAAAACAAATTACTGTTCGATAAAACATCAAACATATTCAATACAGTGTTCCTGGCCTCACCCCACAGAATACATCCTGAGTTTAAAAAAACACCTGTCATATTTGAATGCACGTCTAAGAAGTCTGCTACACTGCAATAAAGAATCCTTGGAGTTAGAAGGGCATTCTCTTCTTGTAGCTCACAAGTGGAGATAAAGGGAGCTTGGATTATTCAAAAGCAAGTTCTTGATTACTAGTAACAAAGGATATAATACACAAATTAAACTATTTCTAGGTATTCCTACCTAAGATTTCACATGCGTTAAAGACCCATATAAAACATCCTCAATACTTAAAGTTAATAATACCAGTGTATTGTAGCCTTTTGGGACTACTGTAATGTATTTTGCTATTTTATATGTATACCTATAATATGACAATTAATAATTGTGCTTGACGTACACAATTCACTTACAAAACCCATGCATACACCAAAGTCAGTTTATATTGAATAAATTACTGTCATGAAATACAATGGAACACACAACTTTTTAAAATTAAGACAAAAATGAGTAGTTTTCACACAGAAAACAGCAAAATAATGATTGTAAAATGATAAAATTATTATGTTACCCAGTAACACTGTATAAATCTGCAAGTTGGTAGAGAATATCTATTTCCAGTGGTGTAACTTGTCCAAATCGGATTGCGGAGTGGGTAAATTCCTCTGGATTTAAAAGGGAAAGAGAAATAAAGCGATTGTGTTATTTGTCACATTTCCTCTTTAAATGCTCACAAATAACTTTAATATCATAAAAATGAAATCTATCACCAAGAAGCAAAATCCATAATGCAAAGGGAAAAGATATCTTTAGGAGAACATCTATCTTGAAACAGGCCTTTTCAACCCAGAGCAAGTCTGACTCCACAGCTCTGATTTACGGTAAGAATTCATCAAAGTCAACAAAAATCCTCATGTTAGCAAGCTTAATAAAACCACACCCACAATTTGTGATTCTTGTTTCTGAAGTTCTGCAAAACAGAACAGAACAGAATAATGGTCCATTATTCACAGCTTTAAGGGCAACTGACTCATCTATTGCCATCACGTTCAGACTTCTTTCTCTGCTAGCTCTGAATGAGCCCAAGCTTAGGTATTCAACTAGCCAAATTACATGACATGTTCATGACATGATTGGCAAGCTAGAGTAAACAAGTCTGAGCAGTGAAAACACAGTAGCTTTTTTTCACAACACAAATCCAAGCAAGGTGTATTTATGCATCTGCACCAAAAAACATTGCTAGGCAATTTGTTAGCACAATTTGGAGGATGGAGGCATTTTATGCTTTCCTTTAGGGACAAAGGTATGCAGAGCATATGAACATAAGCCAAACGAAGAAAAAAAAAGGAACTTGGCATGCTTTTTACCACACATAGGCTTTGCTGGTCCCATCCATACAGGTAATAAAATCAGTGATAAAATCTGTCATAAAATGACTACAAAAGCAATCCACTCATGCCTGCGGCAAGACTGAAATGGCAACCTTTCATATGCACAGGGATTAGCTATGTCCTAACAGACATAAACTACATTTAAAACCACTCAGGCAAGTAAGCATTTAAGAAGTTATAAATTATTACCATTTTTCTAAAAAAGATTTAATCATGGATAAAGTAACTAGAGCTAAAACAACATGGAGGTTACTGATAATGGATTTTCAAACTTAACCCATTCTATCACATTCCCTAGGAACTTTCTATCTCTAAGCAACCATGCATCCCTTTCAAGGAGTGGTAAAATCCTCAATAATATACTGACTTGCAGTTATCCATTCAGACTAATACAGCCAACATGGCTCCTGCCAGAATCCCAATTCTTCTCCTTAATGAGCTAGCTGAAAATCATTAGTAACCTGTGAGGATGAAAATCACCCTTTAAACACTTTCACAGTAGCCCTAACCTTGCATACTATTGCAGCCTCTGACTTGCCTTAACCCATATGCAACACCAGATTACAAATTGGACAGAACTAAAAAATTAATAAAATGTAAGAAATATACTTTACCTTTTGTGACTTCAACATCTTTTCTTGTACCTGCTATATTACTGTATATCTTCCTAACAAGATCCATGTTATTCAAAAGGGCATTAAATGCATTGAAATAGGAGAAGCTGACCTGATGTGAAACAGTTCCACCAGCTACCTTTAAAAATTAAATGAATGCAGTTAAGTGCCTTTTACAACATCTTGTTACAAATTACAGAAACATCCATTTGAGCAAATAAGGAAACAATTAAAGATATCTTTCTACTGCTGTAACTTTAAGATATTCTTAATAGAAGCATGAGGGGAGAATTATTAGACAGGATACTATTTTTTGGTAAAAATTGAACATTAGGAAACGATCAGGAAATAATCATATAAGTAGATTATTATTCAGTTTATCTGATACACACACTAAATGTGTCACTGAGTATTTTTCTAATACTCTCTATTTCTAATAGAGAAATGCACGTAAATGCTATTTTAGATAAAGGCACTAACTGACTTCTTGCATCACATACAGCAGTGACCATTTATTTCAAAGTCTAAAGTTAGTAGATACTATAAATTTGTCAGAAGACAGTATGCCTTATTAGTTAGGCATGGCAAGATTTATAGGTAAAATAGTAAGATAAAAGTTATTACTTTATATTTTATATAATTTTCATTCTTATATACTTTTTATACTATATACTTTTAGTTTATAACTTTTATGTCATTACTTTACCTACAGATCTTGCCAGACTACCACAGCTGTAACCATTCTACCTCTAGAATCTACATACTGATTTTCCAAATTCTGATCTGAAAAAGAAAAGAATGTAAGAGTGTATAAAAGGACAAAACTGTAAGTAGTCTCCACCTTTTGAGATCTGTCATATATTCAAATATAAAAATTAGATGTTTTTGTCCTAAATGAATGTTCTTTCTGTGCTAAGTACTGTTTTGCCCTGCTTCAGTGGAAAGTATAGTAGACTAACTCAAACTGTTTCCAACAGCACTTTAAGCATGTAAACCAGACTGCCAAACTTTTCCACTACTGCAGCCAAGGAGTGCTGCCATGTTTTACCCTGCCCACTCTATGATGAAGGTGATAATCTCTAGCACCAGGGCAGTGATAAACAGGTAGGAGAAGACAAAGTGGGAGAGAAGCAGTAACATCTTAAAACATTACAGCTACTGAACGCTAAATTCAAGGCACTTTTCTTTACACTTACTGAAACTAAATTTTCTTCCACAAATGGAGTTAGCATATGCGAGCGAAGGGTAACCATGATGTCACTGAAGTCCAGCCCAGTTATCATACCACTTTTATTTTTGTCCTTCAACGCAAAGGCTTGTCTTGCATGTTCTGACTGCAGCTCCTAGAATGAATATTCAGAAATAGCAGATTAGAAGCAAATTCTGTAACTCACACTGTTCACAAAACTCTCACTAATTTCAAATTCTTACAGCATGCCTCAATACGTCTGTGCGCGTAGACCACAGCACAACTGCAGTTTAAACTTAAATGCCAGCTCAACTAAAACAAGAAGTCTGCATACTGATTCTATCCACAGATTCATTCCTCTGTCAAAGAAAAGCCTCAATTCAACTGTAAGGAAATACACACTTTGATCTGAGAAATAAACTTCACATACCCATGCCCTGTCTGCTATCTGTTCCTTTATTAAATACTTAACTGCTAGAGAAACTTCCAATATTGATCTTAAAGACTCAAAGTGAGCTGATCTCTTACACATCCAAGATGAAATATGACTAGGCTATTACAGACTAACTCATTGAAAAGTACTTGAAAATAAACAGGAGGATAGTGAAAATTATATAATATAGATTTAGATTGCCCCCAACGGCTACCTCCCATAATGTCAGAAATGGTCACTCATTTCAGGCAATTCAAAACTCCTGTACAACCTGTAAAAACCTTCATATAAAGCACGCTGCAGTAACCTAACCTCAAGATAATAATGATGATTGTGAATTCTATGTCCAGAAAAAGTTGTTTCCTTCTATTCAAGCAAACAATAAAACACATTCAGCTGTCATTCAGACCTCTAGAAGCAGCTAAAATAATAATCATGTTCTGACAGACAGTAAGAAGAGGGCAAACTATCTAGCTTATATCACCTTTACAGTAATTTCTCAAGTCTTATAACCTCAAGATCAAGGTTTTCTAGATTAGGGTGCAACAAGCCTGCTCTGATCCAAGTCCCAAATCCCACAAGATGCTGTTAGACCAAATAAGAAAACCAACCTGATCTAAAAGGAGGGACAACAATATCCAACTTGTGTACATATTGAAATTACCGCAGCCCATACTACCCTTCCCTACTAAAGGTTTTTATTATATGATGACAGTAAGAGGCTACTGTATCTTACATGATAGTATCTTGGAACAATAAACATAAAACCAGAACAGGTATTTATCACTTTGCTCTGGGTTCCCAACAAAAAGATTCTTACTAGCAATCTGTTTCTTTTTCTGCACTAGTGCCCCGAATTTGTGCCTGGGATCACTTAAAATATGTAGTATCAAACGCAGGACACAGTTTATTCCTTGAAAGTAACATCAAGTTATATCGCAGCCTTGAAAGACTGTGCCAAACTCCAGTATCTCAATTTACAATATAGACTTCAGATCCTATCTAGTTAGACATGTTTTTCTAGAATCTGCTCTAGATTTAGATACAGATCAGCACAGGAAAAACATGGACCTGTTGGAGCGGGTCCAGAGGAGGGCCACAAAAACGATCAGAGGGTTCAACACCTCTCCTATGAGGAAAGGCTGAGAGAGTTGGGGTTGTTCAGCCTGGAGAAGAGAAGGCTCCAGGGAGACCTTATTGCAGCCTATCAGTACTTAAAGGGGGCTTATAAGAAAGATGGGGACAAACTTTTTAGCAGGGTCTGTTGCGACAGGACAAGGGGGAATGGCTTTAAACTAAAGGGGGGGAGATTTAGACTAGATATAAGGAAGAATTTTTTTATGCTGAGGGTGGTGAAACGCTGGCACAGGTTGCCCAGAGAGGTGGTGGATGCCCCATCCCTGGAAGCATTCAAGGTCAGGTTGGACGGGGCTCTGAGCAACCTGATCTAGTTGAAGATGCCCCTGCTCATTGCAGGGGGGTTGGACTAGATGACCTTTAGAGGTCCCTTCCAACCGAAGCTATTCTATGATTCAATTTTTATCCTGGACAATAATTACAGATTATATCAAAGTACATCTGTCACTCCCTACTTTTAAGACAGTATGTCCAAAACTATTCTGTACCAAAGGCCAGCTCTGGAAGTGCATAATCTATTTTTCTTCAGGTCTGCTAGACAGAAAATTTTAAGTAATACCATGAGGTGATCACTACATGTTAATTTATGGAATTCGGTGCAATTACGTACAATTCTGCGAACTCCTTTCTCATGAATTATAATGTACATTTCTCCTACTTTCCTCTTCCTCCACCCTTTATAACTGATGTCTTCCTTTACTTCCTTCTAATGTTCAATTCATAATATGTTTTACTGTAACTTTTTGGCTAAGCATGAAGTCCAGTTCTAGGAGTGAGATCCTTTAAAGCCTGATCCCTAGAGGGTGCTTCAGCAACATCTCAGGAAAGCAGATTTGCCTCCTGCAAAGTTGGCTGCATTTAAGACCAAACTCCCAACATATGTGTGGTAGCATGCATGCCAGCGAGAGAAAAAAAGGGTAAGTATTAGGGTAACATTCATAAAACTAAAAGAAATGTTAAAGAAGATAAAACCTTTATATGGAAGGTTATATGGTTAATAACAACTGGTTATATTAAGGATGCAATATTTCTCTGGTAGAGGTTAGTTTTGCTATTAAATTCCTATGACAGAAAAAGTAGACCCTCAATCCAGTTTAATGACAATCAGTAAAATGATTAATTTCATAAACAGTATATTTAGTCCCATTCTTTTATAGGATGGTATTCAAGTTAAAGCACAATGAGTACACCCTGTTTACAGAACTGGTATGGAGAAATAACAGTTCATCATAACTGTCAGGATTAGTATCAGATAATGATTATCACTACCAGAATAAGCTCAAAATTTATAATGGTATTAGTGTATTATTAGAAGCGTAAATGAATTTTAGTTCTACTTTGGAGGAAGGTTAATAACTGACCTGAAGAAACTGAGTGAACTCTGAATAGTTAAGATGCTTCTTCCTGTTATGTCCAAAATGCAGTCGAATGAACTCGCAGTCCCAGTTGAAGGGGATTTGAAGATGAATAATAGTTTGTTCAAATATTTCTTTGACATTTGCTTTGGGGGAGGGAAAAACAACAAGTGAGCTTTGGGGTACAGTAAATCTACAAACATTCCAGGAAGGACACAAACAAATGATGTTTTAAGCAGCTGTTTAAGGAGTGGTTTAGTTTGTTAAGAATAATTGCTAACCAAACCTTTACAGATCTTTTTAAGATCTGCATCACGTTGCCACAACATGATACTTTTGTACTGCATAAAACCTTGGAGCGAGTGTTTTATTTAGTTTTAATTACGAAGCAATTTCCCTCATACATGACAAATAAGAGCTATTTTGCATTCTGATATAAAAATCAATAGTGGTTCTCCATCTCTGCTAGGAGTCAAATTAAGCCCTTTATCAAGAGCACGAATACCTGCATTACAATCTCATACAATATTTGTCATACTAAGTATGGTTTGATTGAAACTTGATTGTTACAATCACACTGTCTGAATATGTCTATTGAAGATAGGTATAAGAAATGCCATCTAAAACATATCATCAACTCAGCAGAAAGCACCTTATTAAAAGCTTTTGATAAAGCCTTAGCACAAAAATCAAATCCTATAAAACGTAATTGGTAGTCTCAGTTATTAAAATGTTTTAAGATAAGTGAAGATAGAGATGTTCTCTTTTAAATGAAGTAAAGAAAAAAACGGTCATTTCAGAATATGGAATTCTCCGTATGTATACTGTACAACTGAAATCTCAATGCCAAATGTATTATCTGAATTCAGTCAAAAACCTCATCTGAAAAAAAAGCGTACATTATTCCTACACAGCATTGCCATGCTGCAAAACAAGCCTGTTTTTTGTGCAGATTATCCAACCACATAAACAGTATAACCGGACATCTACCCATACCACATGAACACTTTTCAAAATCTACCTCAAAGTACCTGAATTGATTTATCAACTAACCTAGAACCTCCTAACAACCAAAACAAAATGTGGCATATAGCTTAAATTTAAAACAAAGTACAAAATATTTTAGCTGAAAACACACCTCTTCTTTTATATGTTTAAACAGTTCTGCTACAAGACAAAATGCAATGAGAAGAACTCTAATATCATTTGATAACTCCATCAAGAGCTATTTACTTGGAGTAAATGTGCTGCTTTCTCCATGCTAAAGGACTACTTGATTCGTTCATTCTTTCAATTTTATAGCCATTCGACTAGTTCTAGATCAAATCTAGGCAAATCACTATATGGCTTTATCTTTTCAGTGAGGAAAGGAAGGGGAATGTTCATAACAAATCTGTCTCAGAACGAGGACATAGAAAGTAGGATTCCTTGGCTAGATCACCTGCTTCACAGTTAGTTTGAGATTACATATTCAAAGGGCAGATTATGGCAAGTAAGTGATTTAACTATAATTTAGCCCTTACTTAAAGGTCAAACATAGACTATAGTCAAAAAACTGCAATTTAAACCATAGTTTCTACTGCAAGGTAGGGTAAACAAGTTGTTTGGGTGAACAAGAAACTTTAAAACCTACCCTGGCTACTTGTAACTGTCCACTTGTATCTATTCACCAGTATCAATATGCAAGGTGAGGGTTAAGAAAATGAGAGATAAAGCACCCAATACATGGTGCTAAACTATTTTATTTTGCGATACTTCCATTGAAAGTCTTGTCTGTAGTAGATTCATTCATCATTGCTAGAGATCAAGGAACCAGAAGTGGTAAATTTAAGTTCCCCACCTACCACTGATTCACTGCAGCTTCTGACCAAATTACCTGGAGTCTTCATGTACTACAAACACAAACAGACCAGTGCAGCTCACTATGGAGCTTGCAAAATGGCACTGAACTGTGAACGGAACAGAAGACAGGCCTGCTTAATTGGATCTGTTGGCTTGGCTACTAATGTACAAACAGGGTGCCAACTAGTGACTACTTACACATCTGTAAAACTGACTTCTAATACACACTGAGTTCTCCTAATAAAAACTTAGGAAAGAACATGCTGAAGCAGTCAGAAAATTTAAATTGTATTTCAATTGTTTCCAATGATTGCTTCTTTTAACTTTAGAGAAGGGTTAAAAAAAAAAAGTCTCACTTTTTTCTTATAAGAAATTATTCATACATGCTCACATAGACAAATCTTCCAATTATTTTAATGAGACTTAAGCCCCTGGTCTTTTCACAACTCTCATTCAAGCATTTAAATGTATACTACTTAAACAACCAAGAATCGGTTTCCTACGCTATTGATTTTTTCGTCTTAAAAACATTTACAACTAGTCATCAACACATGACAAGTCAAGATTCTTCAGCACATAATACTGGTAAATTAATTAATAAATTTATATTCAATAGTTGAGTGTATTGGTACTTGAAGAATCCCAGTAGTGGCTAACTAGCTTTAAAAATATAGTATCCAAATTAGCCTGTTGCTTCTCTGAAAATTGAGGTGCCTTATCCATTTTTCTTCCACAGGCAATCACTCACAATCAGTAATGCATACTGCATGTATTACAGTAGTCTGGGTTTAAGGATATGCTGTTGTATCTAACACAATTAATTCCATGTTGCCTTTGTTTATGAAAGATTTGGGGTACAGGGGCAAACCCATGTACCTGTTGTGAATAACTGACACAGTTAAAACCACTGAAACTCTAAATACAATTTTCCAAAGCCATTTGGGATTCTCAAACATCTCTAGATAGCACTAAAATTTACTTCTACCCAAGAGTAGCGACGCTTTCTTCACAATATATCCAAGAATACCTTTTCAATCCAATTTTGTTGGCTATTCTCTTATATTAAAGGAAATAGCCATCACCACAACTAACAACTCATGTGAGAAGCAGCAGCAACTGGGCAATCACATTTCAGAAATTATACATAATATGATCATCACCTACACTTTCACCACTTTGAATTATGATCAAATGTCCTATTTTTAATTTATTTTTTTCACAGCAGAAGCAAAGCACTGACAACAAAGAAAACAGGTAACATTAAGGTACAGATGCTGGGGTTTTTTGCCTTTTTTTTTTTTTTATCTTCCTCAGTCAAAACCCAGTAATGCTTCTAAATTAAGATAAACTACAAGTACTTCAAATTTCCAACAGAGCTATTCTGCAGGGGGCAAACAGTAAATTATTTTTAAACCCTTTCATTTTAGTATGACATTTTACAGAATGCATTCGTTGTCCCTGTCAATACATGTTGCTCATTTACTAATGTCTTCTCCTACTCTTTGCTCACCTTTCTGCAGTGGAATTCTTTCCTACTGAGCTGATAACTTTCTTTCCAGGCTTATAGCAATGCATTTTCTTCTCAGATAGGCATACAAGTCAGCAGCCTGATGACATACTCAACTTACCATCAGCCCCAGGAACAATAAACCTACTACTCTAGTGCACTAGTACGTTACCTCCAAGGCAACATGCATTCTCTCAAGATTGCTTCAGAATTTCCCCACCCAATCATTTTAAACAAATTATAGATGCCTGGAGCAGCTATCTGCAGGCAGCATACACGACTGGCTCAGCCTCCATCAAACACCGTTACCTATCGGGCTCAGAAAAATGATATAAGAAAAACAAAGTTTTTAGGCAATACTGAATTTCACAGGAGGAAGAAGAATACTGTAAGTTATAAATACTACGATGTCTTGTTGATGGCCCACGTAAGCCTTGAGGTAGTACCTGTTATTTATTTTGACTTATCAGCTCCCCAAGAAGCAGAGTGGAAACCTCACACAATTCCAGTGCCATCAACCTGTTAACAGAGTTTGCCATTCCCTCTCACCAGTGATGGAACATCAATCATGCTTGTTAGAGACACGAAAATATAAATGTGATAGTTTTAAGTACTAGCATAAGTATGCTAAAGGTTTGTTGTTTGATAGGTTTTTTTTTTTTAAATCTGTCTATTCAGTCATCATTTGTACATATTTCAGCCTTAATGTACATAATGCATTTTAATGTATTCTATGTTGCTATTTTTCACTATTTCTGCTAACAGCAAATTTTACATATTTTCACTTTCAAGCATAAAATGAAAAAACACAGTTAAAGGCAAAAAGACTTTTTTGGTAGCACCTGATGCAACAGAAGTGTATTAAGAGTGATCCAAATGTAGATAAAACAGTAATTACTTTGACGTGAGAGCAAAATGACAAGTGGCAGGAAAAGTGAGAAAGCTAAACTAGAAATAGTTACATTGCATTTCTACTCTTATTTTAAAAGGATTAGTGATTCTGTTTAAGGTTAAGATTAGTGACAGCCATTAACAACGAATTGTCAATATATGTAATTTTAATGTGGAGTTCTCCTTTTCCATTCCCTCTTGCTGAACTATGATTCTGAACTTAATACTATATTATTATTATTATTATTATTATTATTATTATTATTATAAAAAATAAGGAGGGGCTCCCATCCTGCACTGCTCACAGGTATTTAAAACTGTGGATTAAACCTGAATCATACAACAGGAAAGAAACAAACAAAACCCAAAAAAAAATGTGAGGACAAAAGAAAGTCATAACATACAGTGATGTTTCCTACATTATCTGCATGTGTTAAGCAGAAGACATCTTGAAAACAGGCAACTAACATATGGCTACCAGGAAGCCAAGAAAAATAGCAGTTATAGTTTACAGCACACTTGATAGAAACATGATGTTTTTCTTATATCCTCAGATCTGTAGCCATGTGATTATGAGATTTTTTCTGTTTACATTTTAAAAGGTTTCCAGCCTTTATGGTTACAAATAATATTTTATAAAGGAGAACTCTTCAGATTAAATCCAAATCCTAGCATTTCAATCCAAATGCTCTTTTGGAAATGGTGGAGGAGTGAGTACTAGAAGTGATCTATGTTTCCTGAAAAATAATACTCAAAAGCAAAGAACTATAACAACATATATTCAACTCCTTTCTCTTGTTCTTCTCACTCACCTTCTTCCAGTGTTCTCAAATTCTATGTCCTGATTAAGGGAAATCTGAACTTTCTCTCCCAGATTAAAATTTGTTTAAGAAAATAGATGATGATCAAGATTTCAGTATCACTGTATACCCAACTTCTGAAACTGTTACATTGATGTTTATTATTTCAGTTCACCAGTATCATGGTAATTTTCACATAGTTGCATTACTAGGTATCCAATCCCCTTACTCCCCCCACTGCCTTTAAAGAAGAGGCCATTATACTCTGCAAAATATTTTTAATTAGCTTTTGAGCTGCAGGATGTTTTTTAAAAGCCTTATGTTCAGTTCCATAAATATTTTGCAATTATCTCCAAAATAATGTAAAAATTCTGAATATAGAATCACCACGAACATGAAGGCAGTAAAATTGTTTCAAAATCTCATTATTTTAGCTCTATCTTTCTATCCATACCAGCATGGGTATTTAACTAAAAAAAGTGTCTCTGAAATTCTCCAGTTTGTCAGAGAATGGCTTTCTTTGTGGTGACTCTACAAGGAAGAACAGCTGGAAACAGCCTCAATTCCAATTAAAAGTGATACAGTCCAGATCATTGTATGGTTTGCCAAAGGGATAAATTACAAAGAATCCTTTTACTTCCAGTTAGACAACCTGTTTTTGAGAGAAGTTTCAGTGATAGTCACAGACTTCACCTTTTAACCACAGTAACGGTTATCTGCTTCAACATCAAAGCAAAACCAAATAGCCTGAGCAGATTAAATATTCAGGTTTGCTTTAACCTGAATTCAGGTCAAAAGACCTGCACAGAATAGCAATAAAAAGAAGCTTCCTTAGTACAATAGCATTAATTTTGTGGAGTGTTTTTCAATATTTTGCTCATGTTAAGTAGCTCAGTCAGTTACATCCCATGATCAAAAAAGCAAAAGTGGTTGTCAGTCTTCTCTGGCTACGGATAGCAACCCATAACAAGACAGACAATGCACGGAAAAAAAAAACCCAACGCTTTTCTTTATCAGCTTTAGGTTTTACCTTTTAAATATTTTATGGTTAAAGCAATATTGTAAGGGCTCATCAGCAACACATTTCCCATAAAATATTCACCTAGGAATCATTTATGAAGACGTACAAGCATTTGATCAGGAAAAGAAATGCTTTTTTTCTATTTCTCCATGATTAAAAAGTCATTTAAACTACACTGTCACTTGTATCAATGGGTTATTAAAACAGTCATTTTATTGCTTTTTATTCACCAAGTTGACAGCAAGTCCAGTGCAGCTGAAACATGTAAAAAGTACTGAGCATGCTGTACAGTTTGCTCATACAAAGTAGGTCAAATTTCATGTTCTTGCAGTGGACCGACTATACAAATATTGCAGCATACTATCTGCACATTTATGGCAGTCATTCATACAGGATTTCTGGATGTCCAAAACTCCTGGAAAAATGTCCCAAAGCAATAAGGAAGTAGATGACATGAAAGCGACAGGCTTCCTGTTTCAACAATCCCAATTAACGTATGATATTGCACAGACAAAGACAAAGACATTGATTAGCACAGCATAGCTGACAAGTATTTCTACCAAATAGTTTCTAAAGAATCGTAAAAACTTTGTCCTCTTCATTTCTGAACTCATAAGACAGAGGTTCTTCTGTAATACAATTTAATTAATAGTTTCCTCGCTGGAGAGTTGGAAGCTAAACTTTTGAAGGGACAAGTGGCAGATTGAGGCTAAAGAGGATTTAGACTTTAGTAAGAAGCTAAAGTGCTCAACTATGGTCCAAGTCCATGTCAGTAAATAAATCCTCAAAAGGAGATGTAAACCCAACTGGAGCAACTTGCTTTCAAATACAGAGCCAGCCCTAAAAATCAGTAAGTACACTTAACTTTTTCCAGGTAACTGAAAATTTGAGTAGATCAGGATATTTTTTGAAAATGCCATAGAGTCATACCCAAATGATTTTGAGACATTATCTTACATCCAGCAAAGCCAGCGTTGGGTTCAAGTTACTGGCCTAACAGACGCAAGTTGATTCTGTGTTCCACTCTCCACCACCTCCACCCCTTGTTCCAGATGCACAGTGCAGAAAAAACTCAGTAAATCCATGTCACTTCTGGCAGGACTTGCTGGCTTGAGTTAGCTTTGGAATCAATGCAATCACATCCACATAGCATTGCATCTGAGCTAGAAAATCTTGACTCACGTTTGCTCCCATAACCAACACGGTTTATCTGCAGACTGAATACATTACACACTCATAAAAGAGAGATTTGTCTGATAGCAATTCTCACACTGATTGGCTAAACTTACTCCATTTCAGTATATTTCTAATAATTTATTTAAACTTTTCACTTTAAGATCTAATTTTATGTATTCTCTTTTTACATGAAACTAAACTCTGTGCCTTTCTGTTTACATGGTGTGAAAATGAAAGAATGCAAGACTCATTTACAAAACAGCCTCCATAGGCCACAAGACTGACTTGGAAATTCTTGGAAATTGACTGCAGAGTTACCAAATTCTGAACCTGTCATATACCATCATTCACGTTTTTCCCACCTTCATTAATTTGTATGATATGCCTATGAAGTAAAAATAAGTAGCCCACGTTACAAACAACAACAACAAAAAAAAGCAAAAAAGCAGCAGTAAATGTGGAAACTGTAGCAAAAAATATGTACCACTGATATGTTACAACATACCATTAAATACAGTAATAATTGCAATATAATTAATTTTGTAAAAACAAGAAACCAATAGTAAATTTTAAATTTCCTAAAGAGTTTCCTAGTCAAGTTCTATCAGCGAGAAAGATATGGAAAAAATTGTGCCATTTTCTGTTTTACAGTTTCTCTTGTTTGTGTTGTTCTTTTAGCCTTTAATATAATGATGTGCTCATAAAAATAACAATCCGCAGTCTGATTGAGGAATCTGTATACAATCTGAAATTACTTTTGGCTCATTTATGGAACCAGCTATTTCAAGTGTGTTCACAAGAGCTACAAAGTGCATATCCCCGTTTTGTGAGATTTTTAAATATACCGTCATTAACATGGTCACACTGATTGTAGTAGTTTGTCTACTTCCTAATGACTGCATTTACTGACTTCACCTTCACTTAAGTTCTAAAAGATTTTCTTTTCAAGATGTGTATCCAAATTGCTTAGTATTTGACCCTTCAGTTAATGATGTAATTTAACAGACATCGTAAGTCAAGCAGTTTGTTTCCATAAAAAGACCCTTGCTTTTTTTTTTTTCCAACAAGTTGCAACAATTTTCATAAGAATGAAATAGTACAAACAGCAAGTGGTTACAAATCCAAGCATATTTTGTATTTTCTTTATTGAGAGCTTTATTCTTTTGGATAGAAATAACATTTAATTCTCATTCCATTTTATTAAAATTCTTAGCATTGATTTATCTAATTTTCATAAACATATGAAGTTTTAAAAATAAAACCTAGTCCTCCTTAAACTGCAATGTCAGTAACAGTTATTTAATAACATCATAAAGCAGTATAGTTAGCCTAAAGAATTTTGTCCAATTACTGATTTATGTGATTAGGAAGAAAAAAAAAGTAACAAAACTTAAAGGCCGTATTTTCTTCCTTATTTTTCAAATATATGATCTAGTTGGAAGTTACACTCATAACATTAAAGTAAGATTTGCTCCTCAAGAAAAGGAATACTAAACTAGGGATTCAAAAGATTGGACCTCCTTCATTTCTATATTGAGCTCTTACTGTATCTAATGACAATTCTTCAAAGATATGTGGAGATCCAGAACATATTTTAAAAATCCCTCATCGTTGAAGAAATTCAAAGTCCATGACATAGAATTTTACTTAGGATGACACTGAACAAAACAGCATTGTATTAACTACTTCAGGAACATGAAAAATCTTGATTCAAGAAGACAGAGCAAAATATATTTCATTTCTGTGTATTTCTTAAGCTTGTATTGCTTGAAAGAAAAAAAAAAGTTTTACTCATGCAAACTGTTAGGAAATCAGTGCAGTACTGCACAATATGTATTTCTATGTACCAATGGTGATGAACCATTATTATGATTTATACTATTATAATCACTTTCTTAAACAGTTTTTCTTTAGATATTCTTACCAAATGTTACTTCTCCATTGCCACTCTTGTCAAATAACTGAAAAGCAACAATGAATATTGCATCTGGAGTACACAAAACAGATTCAAATGCCAAAAATTCTTGATAGGAAATCAATCTACAAAGGAAAATACAGAAGTTATAAAGATTTCAAAAAATTTTTCACAATACAGATGATATTTTGTGTTTGATGCTCTGGAAAACTGTATGATCTAATTATTAAAATAAAATTCTAATATGAAAAAGTTAAGACTCTACACTAGAAACTGAAAAAGCATTTGTTACATTTAAGTAGTTACTGAACCTTTATGCAACTCAGTTTCTTCCTCTATAAAAGGACTGAATTCTTCATATCCATCAACAACAAAATATAATCAATTCTCAGTGAATACCTACAATTTATTACTTTGTAATTATAAATGTAAGCAGAGAGCACTTAAAAAATAAGACATAAAAACCCCACAGAAATTCCACCACCATGAAATTTACAGGGCTGTCATTATATTACTAATTTATATATGTAGTTCTACTGAGACAGAAAAGATAGTTTAATGCAAGTATAGGAAGATACTATACAATACATGTATTTTCTTAAAACAACGTATAACATTCACAAAAAACAAACAGGTTCAGAAGAGGTTATACTTTACTACGTATATAGAAAAAATATTACACTCAAATATAACATGAACCGTGAAGTCATGTACTTGAGGACAAGAAAGAAAGAAAGAAACTATAAGAACATTTGGACATAAGGACAGTTAGACATGACCAAGGCAGGGAAGGATTTGAGTGTAACAGCAGATTCTGAGCTGTGTATGCAAGACAGTCACCATATAGAAAAATACAACTCAGGATGCATTAGGAAAGCTGTTTCTGTGTGAGATAAGGAAGCAGCGGTATCCCCAGATAGGGTTCCCACAACATCTCTGGAATGCAGCATAGAAATCCAAGTCCTTGTGTTCAACACATAAACTCAGACTTGAATGTATGTACAGGTAACTTATTAAGATAATAATAAATAACTTGTCTAGAGGAACTCAGCTTATTCTGACTAACAGAAAACTACTGTGTGTTTTCATCCTTGTAAAAACAGGGGACTTAGCTTGATGACCTAGAATATTCTATCCAGTTACAAGTTCCTGAGCTCAGTTTATAGGAATAAATGATGGGATATCTATTTTAGCATCAAATAAATTATCAATGGGAATAAGAATTTTTATTACATTTTTTAAACAAAAAAATTACTATTTCAGTAGATGCTATTAAAACATAGAATATCACTGTAGATAGCACATTTTCCTAGAAAATGTACATAATTGATCTGAATTTAGTACTCATCATAGGAGATCATTAGTTCATAGTGATTACTTCACACATATACTGCTTACTGCTAAAGAGCCAAGTATAAATTCCGTTCCCTACAGAAAAAAAGAAAAAAAAATCAAGTCACACTATTCATTAGTTTATCTAGCCTTTCTCTGTCAAAGTACACATAAAGCAGAATTGAGATACTTTAAACAATGTTATGTATGTTAACATTCTTGCATATATGCCTTATACAGAAAATACAGGAAAAAAATGTAGTGATTTTGAAAGGAATTAAGATATGGAAAATACAGAATTATGATATTAATTTGTCACACTTTAGCCACAAAAATCAAAGATGTGAGAATGGTTCTTCAGATGCAAAGTCAATTTCATCCAAAGGATGATCTTGATAAATAAGGGTTTAATATCAGAGACACAGAATAACCTTTAAAATAATTGTAAATACTATCATTTCAAAATATACCTCACATACAAGCATAAACCTGACATACAAATTAATTCCTAACCAGGAAGCTTTATAACTGACAGAATCAAGTGACGGTCTCTGTAGAATGCATTCGTAGTAGCCTGAACCTGAAAGAAGCCATCTTCAGAGGTCTCACTTTAACAGTGCCTACAGCAAAAGGAGATAGACACATTCAATTTCCTTTCCATATATTCAACTTGCAATGCCTAAGAGCTGGGATATCCCTTGTGATCCTCCATTATCCATTAGGGCGGAGATAACAGGAGTTGGATTAAACAGAATGATGGAGCTTCCCACCCAATCGCTACTCAAGTACCATTCAGCAAAGCCGCTGCATTACAGAGTCCGTAACAATATCAAATCACTCACCTTTCATTTTATCTGTAACACTCTTTAAAATTTCCTTTCCTCTTATTTCTTCTGTACCGTTACTCTTCAAAGGCACAAAAAGTAAGCCGTGTGTTTACAATTCTTCTCTATCTTTCCTTTTTCCCTACTACAACTCTTAGCTCTTTTTTTCTCACACAACATAGCTTTTAGACGTTATGTATAGTTCTGTTGTGACTCTCCATTATGTGAAACATCAACTCTTTCTTCAGGACTTAAAATTTGGAAATGTGTTCTTAAGTTAAGAATGATATGCTGATAAGCAGAGTAGCCAGAAACAAGCAATTAAAATGAAGAATTCTGAATGACTACTGTGAAATTTTGAAGGTTTGAAGGGCGAAGAAAATCTTTGATTTTAAAACTGCCATACCTACTAATGTTAGTTGACTTACATAATTAGGAAGCTGGTTTTGGCACACATATTAAGTACATTATTCAGAGAGGATATGTATGCTAATTTCAAAAGTAGTGCCTGCAGTCTGATGACATAGAAATGCTTACCTACAGCATCAGTGAAATCCCATTGTATTAAACAGATAGCAGACAAGGCAGTTTAGGCCAAACTCTAATTTAGACCTCATCACATTAATTTCTCAGAACATGCATTTGTAACAATGAGGAACACTTTTAAAGAGAAAAGTCATCAGTTTTAAGGACTACCTTACGGAGTTCCACTAAAACAAACCAGTCTTGTACTGTAGTAATGGGAGAAGGCAATAGTACTCTGGAACAGTTAAGTAAGTATCGAGTTACCATCAGGAAAAAGTAAAAACACATTTTTTTAAACATATGCCTACAGACACGCCAGTTCCAAAATGTGCTTCTTTTCTTAAGTGCCAAACTTAAAACTAAATGAAATAAAAAATTATTAACAAAGAAAAGTTACCAAAAACACTTTGCATATTTATATGAAGGGCAAGCAAGGCTAAGAGAATATGATAGCAGATACAGGAATGAAATTTCGTAACAGAACCCAAAGCTTCTCAATGACTTGCTGTGTGACTTTGGGCTGTCATTTAACTTACAAACGTCTGTATGGAATAGGACTACTGATACTTCCTCAGACTTCATAAAGTAACTTTAAGTCCTTAGAAACGTTCCAGAATTCAGTTGAAGATTACAGTAATTATTCATGCTACAAATTAAACTCTCTGTGCAGATGATATAGTTTTTAGAGTCTAGATTTTGATATATTACAGCTCACTACAAAAGGAAGAATGTGAATGTAAAAATAAATAAATAATCTGATGATGATGATGGGGGTATAACAAATTCTTCCCGTGAAATACAGATAAGAGATAAATATAGATTAAAACATTTAGGAAAATAGGTTTCAGACAACTATCAACAGGTATTCAGACAGACAAACATTTTGTATTGCAGACCATACGGTAATAATTCCTATTCCCACTGTTCCCATACAGAAGTAGATAAAGCACACTTACCCATATTTGATTACCTCACTTCAAACATTACCCAGATTTAAAAAAAAAAACAACACAAAACCCCAAACTTATACTAACAGAGAAAGCAACAAAAAAAGTGATGCCTCAACATAAAGTTCTGTTGTAGAAATAAAACAAATTATTTATTTCTTAATGTAAGAAAGATCCTTTTATAAAACATTTTCTGAAGAAATGCACACCATAAAAGATAATCAACAGCTTTCAGAGAAAAAAGATACTCAACATGTTGGTTTACTAGTCATCAATCAGACTATTATTTCAACAGATAAATACAAAATAGCATTTTCAATCCATAACAATGCAACAAACTGCATGTATTGCAAACAGAGACAGGTTATTTGGATTTATCAAATGTATGTATATATCAAATGTATTATCAAAATGCTGCAGCTTTATAAAATAAAAAAAAAATCATGTAACATTATATCAAACAGGAGATCCTACATTTGTCGTTTAGTGTAAAATGTATATAGCACATAAAATTTTATTTGTAAAGCACAGATACTGTGCGAGCTGCTCAGGATACTATGCAAACTAATAAAATATTCTAAAGCGGAACACAGGAAAATAAAAACATTTAAGAGATGTCAAAGGTCAGATTTAGACTCATAAATCCAAGGAAGTTAAGGGGCTTTCAAATTTAAATAAGTTACACCTATATATTTACAAATGTATTGCATACTATTTTAACAGCAACTTTCTCTCTTCTCTACAAAATACCCACTCCCTTCTGCATTCTTGACCTCTTCTCTGATCCATCTTAACCTTTTCACTTTACTTAAACAATGTCCTCACTTCCCACTACAATCCAAGGCCAAAGCTAGAAGCCTACATAAAGCAAGAGAAAAGGCTCATTTGAAGACAAGTGGGTTAGAGGGTACTACCTCAGTGGAGTGGACATTTTGTAAATTAGTTTCAGAGAACTGTCTAAAAGCAAGTAATATCATCTGTAAGCAGAGTTGGAAAAGCTTTGTGTGGTGTGACCTTATCTTGATTGGGCAAACACCTTCCTTCATAGAGTCATTAGTGTCTCTCCTAATAGCCAGCACTTTAAAAAACTCCTCAATGGTTTGATTTGAAGTGCACGCTACAGAAATAAGAAAGATTTTCCGTATTTCCATGTTTAATTACAGGTACTAAAGACTCTACGTAATATCCAGTCGTGGACATTGAGTATACAGAAGAGAACTTTTCCAAGGCAATCATATTACATTAAACTTATTTGCAGTTCAACTCCCTCTGCATTTGTAGTAATTGTTAAAAGTCCATTAAAACAAATCTTAATTTAAAAAATGCCTTGAACTCTTCACTGTTAAACACCATATTTTTTTCCCAATTTCCACAAATTTATAGTCTATTGTACTTGAGAAAAAACTTATCATCTAAATAAGCTTGAAGTGTAATAAAATCAATAATTTATTTTAGAAGATGAAATTATCAAACCCATTCACTCACATATTTACCAATGCATTACAAGCTTCTAATGGAAAGCAAAATTCTCACCCATCCTTTGTCTGATCTGCCACTCCAGCCAACAGCTGCACTGTTTTAGGATTGTAACGTGGATCTGTATAAAGTCCTAGGTATTTCTGCACAAAATCTTCTGGGGTCATGTAATGCTCACCATCTTTCTCGACACTGGCATACTAGAGAGAAAATAAAAAACAAGACCACACAAACAAAAATGAATCATTTAGATGCTAATTATCACTGATTACCAAACTAGTATCTTTACTGAATATCACTTAAAATGGTGCACACCTGTCTGCACGTAACTGCTCTGAAATTAAAGGGCTTGATTAAACTAATAGCGTTACTGTACTAGTTGCGTACCACAACAATCAGATTATCCCTGTAGAATAGATGTGTTCACATAATGACCAATATCTTCTAATAAAAAGACAATTACGTATTTTCAGAAACTGTCAGGTAATTGCATAAATTTATAAAAATTACAGCCATGCTGTAGCTTTCCATTTGCAGCTACACAGTGAAAACACAGCACATACATTTTCTTACAATTTCTGGTACCAGATATCTTCTGAATAATTGTTCCTAATCATTCTTATAGGTAGCTTGGAAAATACATATTATTTCTTTTCTCTTTTTGTGAGAGATAACTTTTCAGATTAATTTTTATCCTGAAACTAATTGTTTTGATATTTTTAATTAAAAATTGACACACAGACAAAAAGGATTTGGGTCAACTGAAATGTTTTACTTTGATTTGAGTTTTAATTTTAGTAACAATAAATTTTCAAATGAAAATCACAGGCAAATTTTAGAATTATATAATTTAAATATTAATAAAACTAACTAAAAATTAAATAACCAAGTATATCTTTATTACTTGTACACCAAGAAAACTGCCACATATCTGTATCAGTATTCTTACTGATTACTTTTCTGTTTCAAATCATTAATCACTAGTTCTTATCTATAGGTCAACTTTAAATTAAAAGTGAACTTTTTAGCATAAAGTAAATTCCATGCCCTCAGCTGTCCAGTTACACTGGGTAGTACCAATCTTGAACTAAGAACATGAGGAGGCAGGAGTAGAAAGCATTACAAGTGATGAATAAAAGGGAAATGTATTATGGAAGTTCATACCCTCAGATCTTGTTTCAAGATGGCAGTATAGTTGCAGGAAAAATTCCTTGTACTTTATTTATATGACAGTAATCTTAGAAATAAAACCTCAATTTTCAGATTGCAAAGTTAAACTATGTTTGCATCCTGGAACACAGGGAAGTAGCTCACAAAAGATTCCTAGATCCCTAAACTACTATGACCCAATCCAGTTTGATGACTGAGCTTGTTTCTCAGCATTTTTGCTCACAAAACCTGTAAGCAAGCTTATTTAATATTTTAAAATCCATCTCTTCTGTTCACTCTCTACTGTACAGTCTACTTGTACACACAATGATTTAGATGCAGACCTTCAAACATATACATAGAACTGTGTTTGTTCTGAGAAAGTGAAGTTACAAAACTACACAGCTGTTTCATTAGAATTTTGATTTGCAATAAAAGTAGTGATTTTTAATTCATTTGTAAAAATGTAATTCGCCTTTCTATGTTCTAGACATTAAAAGATGACTACATAAGCATCCTCTGCAGAAAAAGAAATGGCAATGCTCCCCAAGACCTATAGTGCAACATCTATGCTAGTGAATTCAAACTTCAATTAATGGCCTTATCTGTAATTTGTAACTTTTCCACTATACGCTGCAGTATCTTGATTCAGTTGACACAGCTTTATGTGAAAGAGTAACAAAATGGGACCTTACTCTGCCAGGGACCCACAGGAATTAGAATATTAACAATAAGACCTACACACAATACCTGTTAAGGTGTAACATTCCATTACGATAAAGGGGATCATTCACGTCTCATGCTTGTTTCAGCTGTATGCAACCCAACCAATTCAGTCAGGACAGTATTTCAGCGTAAAGAAGCTTGCATCAGCATCAATGCCTGCTGAAGCATCTCCCGTATCTCTTCCACAATACCAGCCCCTCACATCACCTCATCACCTCTCCCTCTTCCACCCTACAGCTGTGATGACAGCTGTTTGCAAGACTGCACTGTAAACCAGACTATTGAACTAATCCAGAATTAAAATAGATGATTTCCACAAAAATAGGAACACAAAGCAGTGGACAGGAATCATTTAATTCAGCACTGCTGCCGACATGACAATATAATGAAACTATGGCTTCATTGAATCAACTCAGAAAGGTTCTCTTCTCTATCGTATACACAAGTGACTAAAAAACGCATTATGATGCACAATTCTGCTGCAAGACATGCAATCCAAAGAAAGTTTTATATACGAAGGACCATCAAACATGCAGAGTATTGAGCGTATGTTCAAGAATAATGGAATTCAACTGTATGACAGTAGAGTGCGTATCAAAGAGTCAAAATCTAAACGTCGTCTTTTTTTCTTCAGACATCAATTTATCTGAGTTTATTACAAATAGTGAATTGTTTTACAATAAAAACTGTGGGGGGGAAGTTTTGTTAAAAAATTTTAGAGACAAAATAATTAACTGACAGATACATTTTGCTCCATATGAGAAGGTCATGGTATTTTGAAAGAGCTTGTCAGCAAGCCAATAAATTAAGGCCTGACAAAGTAGCTAGGCTATTCCCTTTCGGCATGTATTTACATTTGTCCTCAAGTTACCTTTTCACCATACAACTTAAGTCGAGAATCTTTTAGCACAAAATAGGCAATTGTAAATTATATCTTAATTTGCATATAAAACATAACACATCAATTAAATCTGTATTTTCCTCAGTCTTGAATTATATTACTTTATAACACAAAATTCTTATGATACATTTATAGACTGTCTCAGGTAAGCACTTGATGAATTTGCATGAGACTTTTTTTAAATATTATCACATAACATGAACACACAAAACCCCCACTCTATTCGTACAATGTAGTGCTAGGTGTTGCCACACTTTCAGAAACAATGCTTTCTTTGAAAAATTGGTTAGTTTTCAATTTAAAGGGGTTTTCTATCACAATTATTTTATCTGGGCAGAGGAGAAAAAAGTTCCCAAACAAAAGAGACCTATGGGTACCCTTAACATTTTTTTTTTAATTAAGCTAAGCTATGAGCAAGAGATGCAAGACGTTGGGGGGGGGGGAAGTTTCCTGTATTAAAATTGGAAATTTGTTTTTATTTCTTTCTCCACCTTGCTGGAACAGGGTCTGCTTGCATTCAGCAGGCAGGGAATAATTCAACTATATTCCCTGAGGGCTGACTGTGTCTTGCCTAAGGAAAAGGAATGAAGTCTCACTAAAAAATCTGCTAACTGTTGTTCCACATAACTCTTTTATCCTTCACTGAATTTCTGTTTTGTTTTTTATGTTGTTACTGAAGTCACTGGTTAGCAAACACCTGAGAGGTAACTTATTTGATGGTATACAAACATGAAGTTTCAATGCCTGCATTTCATAGTTACAGGATTACATAGAAATAACAGCACATCTTTTTAATACAAGTCAAACAAGATTTTTAACAGTTTAAAATAATAAAAAGAAATATATGGCAAGCTTCAGAAATTCTAAGAAAAAGGTATATATCAAGCATCCATTAAGATACAACTTAAACTGGATGGACAGAGGACATGTATCACATTAGAGAATACGGATGAACAGAAGGAAATTTAAGTACACTCTCTATGAATAAGGTCGATGACGAAGAGGCCTACAGTTCACATCTTCCCTTGCGCCCATTTCCAAGGGAAGCCAAATTTAGGAAGGAATGCACGCCCTTTAGCTGAAGCTCACAGAACAGGCCAGCACCCTCAGCACAGAACACAACATATCTGACCCCTGATGTGTGCAACACTTTCATAACAAGACTCTCTACAACTTAGTCTTGGAAAGAGTGCGTTCTCTCTTGATTTTTTTAAAGTTTGCAACTAAGTTTGCTTGCTATCTATCAAACAAAAAACACAATTTCAAACTCAATTAGAATCAAATATAATCCAAAAGAAATATAAACTCTCTTTCTATGCCAGCTGTCTGTGTTGTTTGTCTTTTTTTACTGCAAATCTCAGATACTCAAGAGGAGACAGGGGAGCTTTTGTATTTGTCATTCCTCAGAGCACAAAACAATCCACAACTTAATTTGCATGTTTCTTTGAAGATTATAAGATAGACATGGAGAAGACCAAAAAGCTGTTTTAAAACCAGTAGACTGTCTGCTTTTTAGGTCAATAAAACATGTATTGTCACAGAGACAATTTCAAGAACCAGTTGTGCAATGTTCTTCCTCTCCACTTTTCCTTGTATGACCAAAATCAAGGACTTCAAACAATTTATTTATTTCCCGAAGCAAGCGCTTCTACTGACTGGAAGTCAAGAATCATAAAAAGCCCGTATTTCCAAGTCGAATAGAGTGTTTTGACATCACATTTTACTTTTTTGCAATCAAACATGCAAAAGTGTCTTGCAAAAAAGTTGGAAGAGCTGTGTGATGTTCTAGAACCACACATTTTTATACTGTATTAATATATATTTTTAAAAATCGTATTTTCATGTTGCTTATTTTATTAACATACTCTACTGTATTCCTTATCTACAAAAGCTAAATGTCAACAATAAATGAACCTGTGATGGAAGATTTTTTACTAGAAACTAAATGCTGGGCTTTCAGAGTTTGATTCCAACATTCTAAGTTTTAGCACTGAAGCAATGTTACCAGTGTAATCCAGTATGCAAAAGCAAGAATCTGCCAAAATTATGGCTGAGATATAACTTCTCCCTCTCAGGCAAAAAGGTATCTCTGTCTACTTATCGTATGTGGAAACCATTAGATAATAAGGTAGGACCAAAAGATACAGGTCAAATGATGAAATAATAGATTTTATTATTTACAGTATTAGCTCTAATACTTAATTTTATATTCTTTCCTTTTTCATAGGGTAAAGCTTCTGGAATGTACTGTATAATATTCAACATAAAGGGAAAGAAAAAAAGTATTTTAGTGATTTTGGAAATATCAGCGGTCCAACTATGGACCTGTAACATAGTTGTTCTTTGTATTCCATCTGCCTAATTCAAACCTTATTATCAAAGTTTTAGGATTGACTGGATTTTCCTTTTAGATCATGCTTCACCGTAACTAAGGAGAATGAAGAAAGCTTCATGCTGACATATGTTAATTCTAATGCCCTGCAAGAGATAATATTATGAAATACATCAATCTTAAGAAATCAATTTTAACTTCTAAAACCATTGCCAGTCATCATCCATTTTTAAGAGAAACACATATAAACCCCAAGAACAAAACATAGAGCCATGAAAGAGGAATTTTTTAGAATCTTGCAAAAGTGTCTTTAAAAAAATAACAGTACCTAGTTATGGTTATAATTATTTACTTTGTAGAAAATTAAAAAATACCTCATAAAGTTATTTAAGATTATAATTTGGAAATGGTTAAGCACAATTTGTATCAGGAGCAGTTTCTCCTCAACACCTGAAGGCCTTTTCAATACACTGTGCCTGCAAAGTGAACTTCCAAGCGTCCCACAAGCACGACATGCGCATGATGCCGTGGCAAACCGCTGAAAGGGCAAAAAATAAAAGTCTGTCAATCAAACAACATTAGACAGATCTTTTTACCTGCAAGAAAATATTTCGTAGTTCAGCAGGATCTGCTCTTTTGGTTGATTGCACCTGTGAACACAAGCAAGTTAATGCTTCGCTTCTACTACTTGACAGTGTAGATAAAAACCACCGTGTGCACTGATAAGGGCAGCAACACCAGCTCCCTTATCTAACCGACAGGGCGAATCTCAAATACGACCCCTTTGTGCTTACTGCGGGACTCTACAGGACTCCAGCACCGATGACAGCTGTCAAACTCTGGGCTGCCTGGAAGAGGCGCGGCGCCCCGGCCCCACGCGACGCCAGCCGTTACCGCCCGCGCGCGCCGGATAACGGCCCTCCGCCAGCGCCCGCCGGGCCCCGCCCGCCTCGGGGCGCCCCGCGCCCGCCGGGCCCTCGGCCCCGCAGCCTCGCCGCTTCACCTCAGGAAGCAGGGCAGGGCAGGGCATGCTGCGCTGCCCCTTCCCCGGGGCCACCCCGCCATCACCGCCCCCGCCGGCGGCTTCCCCCGGCCCCCCGCGAGGCTCCCACAGCAGCGCCTGCCTCCTCCCGCCGCCCGCCTCCCCCCCGGCCGCCCCGCGCGGGCAGGCGGGGGGGGGGTCCGCCCGTCTCCTCCTGCGACAAGCGACGGACGGGGAGAGTCACCTTGACCGCCATGCTGCGCCCGGCGAGAAGGAGGAGGAGGAGCCGCCCGCCGCTACCCACCCGCCGCGCCGCCGCAACAGCCGCCGCCTGAGCGCAGCGCTGTGGTAATGAGCGCTCTGCCCTGCCCTGCCCCGCCCGGCGCGGCCCGCTCCCTTCGGCGGGCTCCCCTCAGCGGCCGCAGCGCCCGACGCAGGTCTCCGGGGACGAAGGGAGCGGAGCGGAGCACACCGGCACCGCCGCGACCCCAGCCCGGGGCTCGCCGCTCCCTCACGCCGCAGCCCCTGATCCGTGACGCCGGCGGGCGGCAAGCCAGCCGTGGCCCTACCTCCTGCCCCGCCTGCTCTCGGTCGGGCACCTCGGCGGGCGACCAGGGCAGAAGCGGTGTCGCTACCTCCTCGCCCCCCGCGTTAGCCGCCCCACGGACCCACCGCGGGCGGTGTTGGTTACCCCCATTAGCGCGGTTTGGACGGCGTGTCACCCGCCCCCGCAAAGGCATCAGGAGCGCAGCTGTGGGTCCTTGCCGGGGAGCTGCTGGTAGCACCTCCATGGTGCAAGACTGAACTTTTTAAAATGCTGCTGAAACTCATTTCTGGCTTAACAGATGCAGCCTGTTGCTAGAGGGTCAGCAAAGCTATACCTGTTGATACCGAGTGCTGAAACTGTTTATAGACTGATATTCTGGCAGCATGGCTGCAAAGTGGTAGTAGCCCCGTATTTCTAACAAAGAAACAGGCACAAAGTAACCAATTCTGGCTGGAATTCAGTAGCTTCTGACAGATTCTCATTAATACTTTAGCAGTAGAGCACAGTGACTTGCTTTATACCTCAAAATGAAAAACATGTGGGCCACAGCCTCAAGAAAGGAGAAATTTATACTTTGTTTGGACAGTTCAATCACAGCAAGTGCTTGTAAAACCTGACTTAAATAATAATGCATGTTTTGTCTTGCTGTACTATTTCAAGGGCCCAACAAAGTGTCTTTTATTACACGTCACTGGAAAACATAAAAAGGACGGCTTCCATTATACCTCAGATAACACAGTGAGATATGACAATGTAGTAGTTGGGAGTTTATAATGGTAGTTACAAAACAATGGCTCACCTCTGTAAGTTTAAAACAACAAATTATTTCTAGGAAGCAGAACTTTTTTTGGCTCCGGGTCAACAAAAACTTCCTGAAGATAACTTGGCGTTCACATACTACGTATGTGCCTAACGTGCCAGCTGACAGCAGAAATAATTTTGCTGGAAATGTGCCTATTTGGTGAGTATTTGACCGCTGAACCGTCTTGTTCAGCAAGTCCACGTATACGCTAGTTGCGGAGTAACAGTGTGCATCAGAAAACAGACCCTTAAAATTGCAGAAATCTCCACGGTCCTTCCAGCAGCGGCTGTAACAAGTGGTTCAGCATATGGCTTTCTCTTTCACTAGTGATAAAGCTCTGTTTTTCCCTCAGTTGAACGGTGGCACTGAGCCACGAGGTCTACGTGTGAAGAGAGCGGACTCAAAAGAGTCTGCCCGCTCCAAAGCGGGAAGGGAAGATGTTGTGCCTTAGGCCTCTTCGCAAAGGGTTAACGTTCGATTTAGCCCACGGGTCCGGGCCGGGTTAACCCGCCCATGCCCACAGCGCTCAGCCGTCCGAGGGGAAGGCGCCCTTACATCTGAAACAGAAGTGACAGCGGGGCACCCGCGGCCCCGGCCCGGCCCGGCACTCCGCCCTCCGCGGAGCCGCGCTGCCGGGGCAGGTGCGAAGCCGCGGCAGGGAGCACTGCGCATGCGCGGCGGCCAGGCCGAGCCAGCCGGGTCTCCTGGCGGCGGCTCCCTGAGGGCGGCTCCCTGGGGGCGGGGCTGTGCAAACGAGCAATAGCGCGGACGCGCTTCTTAAAGGCTCCCGCCGGGACGGGACGGCGCGGCGCTCGGGGCAGCGCCGAGCATGCGCACGGGCTACGCGCCTCGCACAGCGCAGCTATTGGCTCCCCGCTGGGTTTCGGCGGGCGGAAGCGGAAGTGTATGTGTGTGCGCTCATTTCCGGTGAGTGGGCGCGCGGGTTGATTCGTTCTGCCCGGGTGACTCGGCCGCTGCCGCTCTTTGGAAATGGCGGGTGAGTCCCTGGGCCTGCCCTGCCCTGCGCCTCCCGCCTGTGCTCCGGGGGCTGACAGCGCCCGCCCTGCCACCCTGACCGCGGAGGGGGGCGGCGGCTTGGCCGCTTGGGGGGAACAGGTCTGGGCGCTGCCGGTGCCTCTCCGTGAGGGGGAGTGGGGCCCCGGGGCGGTCGACACTGTTCGCCTCGGCCGGGCGCTTGCAGGGCCCCGGTGCCGCCCGCGCGTGGGAGCGCTGTGGCCGCGACAAGAGGCAAGGAAGCGGAGCGTGAGCTCGGGACGGCCGTGGCGGGACCAGCGGGCGGGGGTGCCGGTGAGGGCTGACCGCGATGAGCTCGGGCGACCGGGGAATCGGGTGTCTGGGTGGGGAGCGCGGCTAACTTTCCGCCCCCCTGTTGCTATGGTCATGCAGCCGCTGGGCGGGCAGGCATCATGAGGCTCACGGTCCCCACGCTTGGTAGTGGTAAGCTAGAGCGTACCTCCATGTCTACTAGTTTACTGGGAGGGGCATCAAAAACCTAAACTTGTTTTTACTTAAAGTTTACTATCTAAAGTTAGAGGAAGAACTTTCTGATGAGACTTCTGGAATGAAGGGGGAGCTGGATTTGTAAAGCACTTGAAAAATGCCATGATAAGTGACGTGTCTTCTGTGCTGGATTATGCTTTGAAAAACAGACTAAATGCGATTTGTTTATTATTTCCTTCCACATCTGCTCTGGAAGAGAAGTGGTAATTAGATAATTGCTGGTGGTATACATGCCACTGTAGTTCATGAACCCCTGTTTATGAAAATGACTTGGGGCATTTCAAGTGTTTGCATTGAAACTTGTTACTTAACATGTTCTTTAAAAGAAACATCTGTTAGACTGAATTCTTCATTTCTGCTTACAGCTTGCAAATATGTTTTATTGGTAATAATTTAGAACACAAATATTTTTATTGTAATGCCCTTCATTCTCAGAAACTAAAGAGAGAGGTACTTGTGGTCTGTGTTCTAGTTCTTGTTTCTAGTTCCAGAAAAGTGTTTGAGATAAATCTCTATATTCCTTTTACACATTGTAGCATATTGTAGCTTTTCTACCTACTTGTTCAGTATTTTTGGTGGGTTTGTGTTGTTTGTGTGTTCTGGTTTTGAGAACCTTTTTCTAAATATGTTCCTTGAATACTAGTGACACATAGCTTGTACACCTCTTAACTCTTTAAAAAAAAAAATCTTTTTCTTCAGGACTTACTGCTATGGAAAAGAAGCTGGCTGAATACAAGTGTAATACAAATGAAGCAATTCAGCTGAAACTAGGTAATGTCACTTTTTAAATATTGTGCATTTGATACTGGAATATTTTAGTACCTTCTTAAGAAACTTCCTTATACTTAAATCCACCCAGGTTTTAATATGTACTTATTAATGTAAATATGCAAACACAAGAATAGGAATACATAGTCTAGCTTTGCTGAGACTACTACAATTAAAGTACAGCTATAGAAATTCAGTCCTGTCTCTGCATAATAATGTCATCACCAATTTATTAGCATGTTACCAGAGTGCATTGGAATTACAGCTTGTCTTATTTTCTCAAAGTATTCATTCTGTTCTTTTAGTTTCCCTTTTTCCCTCTAATCTTTATGCTATGGTGCAGTCCTAAGTATGTGTCTTCTTCATGGTGACCATAGCAACAGAACTCATTTCTTTAGGGTTACAAATATCTAATTATATATTACATATTTTTTTAACCTCTTTCCCTTTTCTCTTTCTTTGAGGGGAAAAAAAATAAAAGCAAGAAAGAAGACTGAAAAGTGGTGTTGGGTTGGGTTTTTTTGCTGCCCTTCCCCCCAACATCTGGATTACACAAGACATTTTTCATGAAAACTGTTTAAAATCTGAATTAGAAAAAAATGTCACTCTTTCAAGAACTGTTTATTGCTCTCTATAGCTAATTTGTTTACTAGGACACCCAGAACACAGACTGAATTACTAAACTCTGGGTGGACTTGCTTATATCTCAAACTTAGGTGCAGCAGTAGTAACTTGAAGAATAAGGCATACCTGTCTAATTTTCAATCTTTCGAGCCCTTCAGCAATTTGTTTATTAAGAAAATAAAAGTAATGAACCTGTTAAGCACTTCTCAGAACTACTACTAGCAATCTGTTCTGTATAGTTTAGTAGCATTTTTAATACTCAATCACCTTTGGCTTATGAGCCAAAATGTCCTTATAATCAAAATACTTAAATCTATAAGCCACTGTAATTGTGAAGTATTTCTCTTCCTCTTAAACATTATTTAAAATAATGGTTTTATGGCTAGATCTAATGGTTTATTTTTCTCTTCCACCTTTCTAAAACCAAAGGAAAGAAGGAGAGAGAATATCTGAGTGAATCTTGTCTAGAAATCTGACAAGCTACTATATCAGGTTTCAGGGAGACTGCTGGAGGGTTTTTGATCAAGGTACCCATTGCCCATCTCAGCTATTATTTTTAGCTTTTTTATTTCAGAGAGTGTAGATGTTCCACATACAAATTATATTAAGAGAAAAGAAAAGAAGCCACAAAGTGGTACCGTTAAAAAAAAAAAAAAGCATATATTTCCCACATGCATATAAAAGCAGTCATACACTGGCCTCTTTAGGGTCCTAATTTCTTCCATGGTGACAATTCAGAATTGCTCTTTGTTTTTTCTTTTGTTTCTTTTTTGTTGTTTTTTGTTTGTTTTCTTAAACACTGCTACTTTGCCTCAAATCTGTTCCTCTCTGAATTAAATCTGAGAAGACAAGAGCAACCATTCTCTTTTGCTTTTGAGACGGCCAAACTTTTATCTTGTCACTAGAACGCTCCTCACTTGCATTTTTCTTTGAATAATTCCTTTCTAATATTATCAGAAAAACCTTTTTTTCTCATCTCCACTTTTACTGGAGTAAAGCACAATGAAGCTGTGGTTCAATATTTCATGTGCTTTAAAAAAAAAAAAGCTTTAATAGCAATATTAAAAAAAAAAACCTTTAATAGCAATATTAACCCCTACCACATTGCATGCTCATGCTAATGCAATATTGACTCATTCAACATTAAAAATGTGTAACTGTTGTCTTGAGCTACCTGTGCCTCATTAACGTGGCTGAACTATCACTTTAATGCCTAAGTTAAGAGTTCTATCCCTTCCAATTTTAGGTAATGTTTTTAACTGCAAATACACAGAGGATTTTTGGGAATCAAGAATCTCAGTCACCTAAAATTTTTCCTAGAAAATCCTACTTTAATCTCTAATTTCATCCACTAATCATAAATCATATTTTATGATGAAAGAACTCCTGTCACAATTACTGTGGAGCAACTGCTGTAACCCCATAAGCATGAATAAAATGCTTTTTTGGTAAGTTACTGAGTTTGAGTAGATGCCATTATAGCGAATATTTTTACACTACCAGAAAAGACCTTGTCTAATACTAGGCTTTGAGGAAAAGTAAACAGAAAAAAAAATCACTAATTATTTTGGTACAAGTACCAGTATAGTATTGGTGCAGCTGTTTTGTATGTGTCTGTGCTGATTCTCCAAAACTTTGACATAAACGTAAACATTTCTTTCCATTCATCACTCTGTGAAACCCCCCTACAGTGAAGCGTTCTCACCTGCATGTAGGAGAAGAATGGCAGAATGAGAAGGCAACACCGATTACATGATTGGTCTGGCTTACTGTGGGAATATCCAGCTGGGCAGTGTCCTCAGTGTTCAAGATGAAGTTAAAGGCAGTAACATTCAGGGGAGATATATATGAATATATATATCATATGAATATGATATATTTCATATGTATATATGAAATATATACATGTATACATCTGTGTCAGTTTCTCAATTTTATTCTGCTTAATGATTTGATCTCCTCAGATGAAATAACTTGCATCTAAATTGCACAAGATGTCTTTATTTCATTTGTATGCCAGCCTAATGTTTGTAGGTTCATAACTGAAGTTGTCTGACTCTGTAGTGGAAGCATGCATGAACATCTAGCGTGGCATCTGTGAATAAACAAACTGAAGCTGATGACTTGGTCATGCTTTTTTTTTTTTTTTTTCCCCCCCTCAGTTCGCTTTCCTGAGGATTTGGAGGATGACAACACAACATTTAATCCAGAGTATAGCCATCAAGTGTTTGGAGATGAGTAAGTTAAAGTATCGAGAGTCGAATTAATAGGTCTGGAAGGGGAGAGTTGCTTCCAAATTTTTAGAAAAGAAGAAATCCTGCTGTACCAAGCTATTTTAAATGACACAGCAATCCTTCAATTTTATGACTGTATAGTTAAACAGTGGCCTTGGTGCCTAGCTTACAGAGTTTGACCCTGTAGTCATTTTATGTGCTATTTTTAAGGTAGATTAGCAGAGAATTAAATAGCTGATTTTCCAGTCAGAATTACTTGTTTAAGTGGGTATTGTGTTCATGGCATTTTTCTAAGATTGGGAAAGAATTATCAATTCTTGCTAATAACTTTCACAGTAATGTGTACCAAAAAAACAGTATCTAGCAACAGCATATCAATTTATTTTTTACTACTACATGGGATTTTTAGTGAATAAAACACAGAAGTCAAGTATTAACTTAAACTCACATTGGTGGCTGTTCTAGATCATTTAATGTTAACTGTATTGAATTCAGGGGTTTATTTTCTCTAATATGTACACTTGCAACCAGTTAGACATGCAGGGGATACAGGTAGAAAAGTATTGTTTCTTTTTTTTTTTTCCCCCAAGTATGCTGACTTTCATTAATATTGTAGGGAAGTTAGCCACTATGTCCCTAGTGCTAAAGTGTCATTTAATATTTTTGGTAGAGTGATATTCAACAATCTGGCCATAGTTTTTAAAAAAACAAAAACAAAAAAACACCACTAAGGAAAATCTGCATGCACATATCTGTGGACTTCTTGAAGTAGTGAAGCTTCTTTATTCCCAATTCCTTTAAAAAGCATTCTACATAATCCGAGTAGGATGAACTACCTATATTAATTGTAATAAAATTAGTTATGCTATCACACATCTACTGCAGCTATCACTGACAATAATTATAATTTTAGTAGTGGGAGAACTCTCTAATCTGTAAGTATAACTAACCAGCAAATTCTTGTTCTGGCACTTATACTTCAAATTTTAAATTATAAATGTGCTACAGTAAAAGAAAAATATCAGTAAAAAAAAAATGTAACTATGCATTAAAATAACAAAAAAAGGAACCTGTTTCTTTGTGAACATTACCGTTTTCTGCAGTTCAGTTTTTTGCCTGAAAAGAAATTCTCTGTACTTCACAACAGTATAGTGTTTATGTCCAGGCAAGTTGTATTTTCAAAGTGTAAAGAAGGCTTTTGTATTCTGTACCTTTTTTTTTACATTTACTTGGTTCTAGTTAGATTGGATAAGTATACAGAGACAGTCCACCAAAAACATATTATTGCTATGACTGGTTATCTATCTGTTTTATACAGTATAAATTGCAGTAGTGTTTTCCAAAATACTATACTACACTGCAAAGTAAGTTTTAATAAATGTTATTGATCAATTAATATAAATAAATGTTAATGAGTTTAAGACATTGAGAAATGTAAATGCTGTATTAGCTATTTTGATAGGACGAGAGGAAATGGCCTCAAGTTGCACCAGGGGAGGTTTAGATTGGACGTGAGGAAAAACTTCTTCACTGAAACAGTGGTTAAACACTGGAAGAGGCTGCCCAGGGAAGTGGTTGAGTCACCATCCCTGGAAGTATTTAAAAGACATGTAGAAGAGGTGCTTAGGGACATGGTTTAGTGGGCATGGTGGTGTTGGGTTGACGGTTGGACTCGATGATCTTAAAGGTCTTTTCCAACCTTAATGATTCTGTGATTCTTTCTTGAGCTGTCACAGTAAGTGCACAGACACCGCCTTACTGAGTTCAGGAACATGTTCTATTTCTCCACTAGAGGAGCAAAATAACTAGTAGAAATAGTGTTGTAAGACACTATCTCTGTCTAGGTGGTGCACATCCAGTTTGATTCCTTTTTCCTATGTCGTGGTTAAACCTCAGCCAGCAACTGAGCACCACACAGCTCAGTTGGGTGGGATGGGGGAGAGAATCGGAAGAGTAAAAGTGAGAAAACTCGTGGGTTGAGATAAGAATAATTTAATAATTGAGATAAATAAAAAATAGTAATAATAATAACAATAATAATAGAATATACAAAGGAAGTGATGCATGATGCAATTGCTCACCACCCGCTGACCGATGCCCAGCCAGTCCCCGAGCAGTGGCCCCCCCAGCCAGCTTTCCCCCAGTTTGTGTACTGAGCATGATGTCACATGGTATGGAATGTTTCTTTGGCCAGTTTGGCTGTGCCCCCTCCCAGCTTCTTGTGCACCTGCAGCCTTCTCAGTCAGAGCACGGGAAGCTGAAAAGTCCTTGACTAGCGTAAGCACTGCTTAGCAACAACTAAAACATCGGTGTGTTATCAACATTATTCTCATCCTAAATCCAAAACACAGCACTGTACCAGCTACTAGGACGAAAATTAACTCTATCCCAGCCGAAACCAGGACATCCTATTAGGAAGCTTAGTATACCTCACTGGGAAAGACGATGTGAACTTCAAAGCTTATTAAATGAAAGCTCTGTGATGTGAATGTTTTGCTGTGAAACTTATATGAAGTTCCTGATTGCTCTTTTCTCCTTCCTCAGTGAAGTTGCTTTTGGCTACAAGGGACTGAAGATCCTCTTGTACTATATCGCTGGTAACCTGTCAACGCTCTTCCGCATCGAATATACATCTAAAGTTAATGAAAAGTTTGACTGTGTGGAGGTAAAGACAGAACCAGACCTGTGCTTAAAATATTATTGAGAAGGTTTAGCTGGGATATGGACAAGAATGCTAGGTTTAGTAATTACCCACCCAAACATGATTTACATTAAAAGCAAACAAACAAAGCTTCCTTTGTTGCTAAGCTCAAAAAAGCTTTGAAATTCATCTATATGTTTTCCCATTGTTCCTCCTTTGACTGCAGTGCCATCAAAATTGTGTCAAACAGTACAGTCAAACATGAGGTGCTAATACCAAGACCAACTCCACCAAAAAACCACAACAACTTAGCAAGTCTGTATTTTCATGTTAGCTGTCTCCAGAAGGAGGACTAGCATTGATGTTTTTTATATTGAAGAGAATTCAGTAAGAAGGAAAAGGAGGTTTCTGTAAACACTGCATGAGGTAGGATGCTTGACTGTGTCTCTTTAAATGGCAAATGTGGAGAACAAGTAAGGCAGAAATTAGATTAGAAACTTCTGGTTGGGTATCATGTGTGCTTTACATCTTACTTAAAAGAATACAATAATACAGTTACCTGCAGGATGTTTTGTTTGGTTTTGGATTTCGGGGGTGTGTTTAACTTTTTTTGCCAACAGGTTTTCCAAGCTTAGAACACTTGTAGAAAAGCTTTTTTTTTTAATCCTTCTGCCTATATGCTCTCAGAATATTTTTGAGATAACCTCACAAAAGCTAAGCTAATCAGTCTTTCAGCCAACTGAAGAAAGGTATATGGAACTTACAAATAGGAATAAAATACCTTCTTAACAATGTTTTTAACTGTTAAATACTTGTATAAGTACCTGTGCAGTTATTTAGAAAAACTCAATTTTTCAGAGTGGTCTCTGGTGCATTAAGAAAACTTAATATCACCTGAGTTTTATTTAGTTATAAGGAAGAAAAAATTGAGTTGATTTCTTTCCAAAAGAACTATTAATATGGTTATTGATTAATCTTTGTAATACTCTGTAGTGTGAAATGGCTATACATTTGCACTGACTTCAAATTACTCTGCCTGAGAAGCTTTTTTTTTAAAGTAAACATCTTTACGACTTCAAGCTGTATTTTAAGTTTCTAATTTCAAATTAATCAGAGTTTATTTAAATATTTTCAAGGAAAGGCCTATTCTAAACAAAAAAATACTGGAATTACTTTGTTAAATGAATTTTAAAGATTTGCCCTTCCTTGTTTTGAAGTTGTATTAGAATATACTTAGTTCAACAGGCTAAGTGCCTGGACATGTCTGAAATACTTTTGAGGCTAGGGCAACATATCTTAGGAGTGAAAGGTCATGCTCTTCAATCTTTAGAAGGTTTTTAGAAATAAGAAAAAAAGGAAAGCCTGTTGGCAAAGTAGTAATCATTAGAATAACAGTCCAACCTTTCACCAATATAATTTCAAAATCACGTCACAACAGGAATCCACACCATAGTACCTTTTTACTCACAGTCTATCTATTTTCTGTACAAATAACAAAGCCACTTTACTTTTCTGGAGGTACAAGCAAGGTAAACAAGGTCTGTCTTGCCCTGAGCATGCTCTGTGACTTTTTTGATTGCTCAGAATCCTGGCTTCTTTCAAGCCCTGCTTCTGCTACTGAATTATTCCTCCAATTGCTAAAGGGTTTGAGATGGGGACAAAACAGAAGATCTTTTTGAGCAAGGCTTCTGTATACTTCACAGAGTATTTACAAGCTTTGACTGAATCGGAAGAATGTGGTAGCTTACCCTGGGCTTCCCTTGGTATTGTTAACACTACATCCAAATAGGCTGCTCATATGACTGTATCTAAACCTTAGTAGGAAAAAAAGATATGGCGGTCATCAATCTTGTTCTGCATTTGTGTTTGCCATTAGTTTAACCACCTTAAGATATGAATGCATTTGCAGAGATTAAAACATAAGCTGTCATTACAGCAAGGTGTTAATTTAAATGCATATTAACATTTACTTTTCTAAGTTAACTGTTTGGTTGCTGATCTCAGCTCCTTCAGGATAATCATACTAAGATGTGGACTATTTGCCATACATGACAGGTAATCTTTGTGCTGTGATGTGCTGTGAATAGATGGTGTTTAGGAAAGGACAGCAGTCTTTGCCTTTAACATAACTGGTTACAAGTGAGAAGTTAGTTTTAATGCTCTGCAAAGTTATTCACAGCTTAAGATTTTGTATCTAAATACCCACACAAGCCCATTCAACAGCAAGTGGTTTTATTCTGTGATATTAAGTTTGGTTCCATTATTGCTAAAGCAGCTGCTACAAACTCCGCTAGGGACTGACAGAAATACTCCTCCCAATACCACTATTTTTTTTTCCTCCAAGATCTCCTCAAACATGAGGAAGAAAAGATCCTGAAATGTCAAGAGCCAGTCATATTTATGCATCTTAATATCATCTTCCTAAAGATGGATCTAAACCATGTTAGTGGGGAAGGCTCAGCAAAGTATGATCAATCATGTTTTGAACAGAAGGTGTCATTTCATGTAGTGAAAATGGACAGAATTTATCCCTTGGGTGGAGTTGATTCTTTCAAATATCTGAAGAGAGGCTGCTTCCTTCTAGTGTAAATATTAATAGCATTGACTTACGAATTGCTTGCTGCTTTGAGATTTGCAGCTGTTCAAATATCCTCGTTTTCATCTGGATTTTATGATCGGGTGGGGGAAAGTATTTCACTAATCTCTGAAACAGTCTTTACTATAAATGTATTTATCTTGCTTTGCAGCTGGTCTAATACATTTGCTTCACACAAGTTAATGAAAAAGTGTGATTTTAATATTGGGCATCCTTGTTTTAAGTAATGCTACTGATCACTCCATTGCTGCCCACTGGAATTAATACATTTACCTGTTAGAGAAATTCAGATTTCAAATATGTTTCTATGATTATTTTAAATTAAGCCACTTTGAAACAGCACCTACATGTATACAAATGTCATAACTGCCTGTTAGTACAAGACTAATCTCGGTATTAAAATTATCCAGAGTCAAATGCTATGTACAGTGAGACACTGCCCACTTAAGTAGTCCTACTACAGATCAAATTTAGTTACAAGCCTATACCAAATTCCCCATCATCACCTCATGATTCTGATTATGAAAGTAATACATTACAGACAGTACTTCCATGAACCATAAGCTCAACAACTTTTGGCTGGCTTCATTCAGGTTTTTGAATGCTTCATTTTAAGTGGCTTTGCCTATGTTTAACACTGTTGCAGTAGTCAACTGGATTGTCTTTCTGAACAGAAATTTGTGCGTCATCGTGTACATCCATGCCAGTTGGTAAGATATGAGTGCCTTGCTCTGATAAAAGAAATGAACCTCTTGCCAATATCAAAGAAATACACAAGGGAAAGACAGTAAACAAATTTTTTGTAACTCCTTGGATTATGAGCACCTCAGAAGTATTTGGAAAGTGCCTACTATGTAATGGATGTTTCCATTAAAAAGTACAAGTATTAATGAAACAGATTATTTGTATGCTGTTTATATTTCTAGATTCCAATATTCCAGGACTTACTAACTGAAAACTGGATCACTTAAACTTATGCCACCACTCAAATTGAGGATTCTGGGATTTCCTCTGTCAGAAAGGGAGATCTTGTTAACCCTAAAAGTAACTGAAGAATATAGCTTCTTTTCTTAAATTATGTCAGGCCCCGTTTCAAGGGGAGAGAACTTTTAGGAGGCAGTAGGTGAAAATATGTTGTGGTCATACAGAACTAAAAAGGATTATGTACTGCTTTATCTGCTAAGCCTCTGTTCTCATGATTTAATTCTTTCTATTTTATGGAAAACAAGATTTTTCTGTGGTGGCAGCCAGTGATGGAAGCATTATCTGACATGCTTTCAGCAGGTGAAAGTTTATCTTTTTATCACTAATGAAGAAACTTAAAAACATGAGGAGAGCAAAATTACTTAAACACTATTTATATAATACTTCATACTGCATATTCACCCTTTTTAGATATCTTCCACATAGTCTGAGTTATTGAACTGATGCTTGGAAGTCTTGTTTTAATTCTAGATTATTTTTACATGCCTTTTTCAGGTATATAAAATGAAAGGTGCTACAGATTCTTAGTTGCAGTTTCCTACAGCTTTGTCAGCAGCGCAGACTTAAGATTTGTGTAAACAATGCACTGGCACAGTTAAAAAAAAAAAAGCATTTCTAAAATGTGTTCCATACAAATACTTTTTCTTTAATGTAATTCATTGATTCTGAAAAAAATGGCTGATTTTGTGTAAGGCAGTTAAATCAGTAAGTGTAAAGAAAACATGTTTAACTAATATTGCTTTAAGAAGAGTAGCAAAGGTTCCAATAAATGCATCTCCTTTGTTTTGAGAATGAAATGGATGTAAAGATTGTACGCATTTTAACTGGATTCTTACACCAAGTATTGTAGAGCTATATTTTAACTGCTTAATAGCTCTCTACAAATATAAATATAAATGTTGGTAGTACCAAACCATTAAGAATAAAACTTGTTTGTGCTGAACTACATCCATCTTTCTCTACACTAAAAATGTAACTGAATGATAAAGTGCTATTCATTTGCAGGTGCATTGCTTCTACTTAAGGGACTATGGTTGAAAGGACAGGAATTAGTAGCATGTTGTATTAGCCTTTTGTAGTGTATTTTGTTCTAAGCATCTTAATTTCCCTGTTTTGAATGCTAAGTAGCAAGGGTCTTGGTTTTGAACTAATACCCATCATGCATGTAAACGGTGTGAAAGAGCTGCTTAGTAAGTTAACACAAAGTGTTCTTGTGTCAGTCCTTGTGGAAATAGATACAATACAAACATTACAGCTGAACTCACGGCAAACTCCATTAAGTAAAAACTTGGATTCATTGTCTGGAGGAAAGTTTGAATTGAATGTAAGCTCATTTTGTTGAATGTAATGTCAGGCTTTTAGGGGTTGTATTGAGGAGTACGGTTTTGTTAAGTTGAGACCAATTCATTAAGTTTTATTGCCTGGTGAGAAGCAGTAATACGTTATTGTGAAACTTCATCAAATATTCATGGTTAAAAAGAAGTAGTAAGTGTATTCAATCAAGTGGTCTTTTTGGGGTCTGAAAAGGATTATGAAGTCTGCTCAGCTGATAGTCTCTAACTTCCACTTTGGTTATCTGAAAAGAGTAATTTTAATCTCTGAATTTAATTTTGGTGTCAGAATATTTCTTCTTCCCTAGTATGTTAGACTACAGGTCAGACTTGCTGACAGTATCCTTCAGTTATATTTTCATTATTTTATGTCAAACTTTGTTTTCAAAATGTTCTTTGATTTGAATGTGGGATGTTTTCTTCTGAGTTTGTAATGTGTTTTGCAGCTGATCCTATAGGCAGGCATTTCAAGCAGGGAGATGTAAGAATGCAAGAGTGTGTTAGCTGTCACTTTCCTGTTTGGGAGCTACCGTTTTTGGTCTTTGTCCCTTTTCCTCCACTTAGTTCTGCACCACCTAATACCTCTTGTAAGCTGCTTGTTTGGGAACCTGAGTTCCACAAGACTATGTAGCATAGTCTTGGAGAATTGCTGGCTGGAAGGTCTTAGCTTCTGAATATGCTGCACTTTCAGAATAGCTATCAACACACTTAAGTTTTACGTGGACAAATATAACAATCTTTAAACATAAAAATGCTCATGAACTTATGCTGCAACTATGAGCTTTTTGATGCTTATAGTGGCTGGATTGTGAAGTGTCTAGATCTCATGAGTGCAGCTCCTTTACTTGCTGGAAGGTCACTACTGAACAACAGGAACACTTTTTTCTTTTTTAATTACTGTTAGGCTATAGCAGCTCTTTTATATTCATTTCTTATAGCACAATAGTGACATCAGTGCTGTCTCTTTCTAATCTTCCACTGATCCTGCCTCCTTTTATAATCTCCAGGCAGACGATGTTGAAAGTAAAATTAGAGAAATCATTCCTCCTGGTTTTTGCACAAACACTGATGACTTTGTGTCTCTGCTGGAGAAGGAGGTCAACTTCAAGCCCTTTGGAATGCTGCTGCACACATATTCAGTCCATAACGAGGAAGCTGGTGAAGATATAACATATCAGATATACAAGGTATGAAAAATAAGTGAAACTTCTGCCTTTGAGCAACCAAATTAAAGGGTTTTTTTCAGTGATGCACTTTCAGTAATGTTTCAACTATAGTATATATATACACTATCATTTTACCAGTTTATTAATAATTATAAACATGCTTTTTTGTATTGGAGAACTAATTAGGTTTTGCATATTTTTTCCTCTTACATCTGTGATAGGTTTCACCTGACTTCTCCTGGCTTTTTCCCTAGGCCGACATGACATGTCCAGGCTTTCGAGAATATCATGAAAGGCTTCAGACGTTCTTGATGTGGTTTATTGAAACTGCTAGCTTTATTGATGTAGATGATGAAAGATGGAACTACTTTCTAGTGTAAGTACAGTTCTAAAGCAACAGTGGACCTTATTACCTCCACAAAGCCTGCATTTTAATTGTGGCTGGCCAATTATTGGAGCAGTATAATGATATTTTTCCCAGGAAAGAAAAACCATTGTTTATGAGGCTTGAGTTTTCCTCCATTATGCTTTGGGAAACCTTGAGAATAGAGCTGAATTAAATGCTGTTGTCCGTTAGAGCCCTGAATGTAGGCTTAAACAGTAAAATGAGCTTTGCCTGTGTTTTCTTTTACTTGCCACCTATTCATCTTTATAATAGGCAAGTGCACTGAAGTGCTGTAAAGAGGCCTGATTTATCCAAGTTGCTGCACACCAATTAAGTGAATTGTACATTCAGAACATAGCAGGTGTACCCATTGGGCCCTCACAGAGTAGCTTGCTGACACTGAAAATTCGGTTGGAGAATGGAAAAGAAAATGGACACTGCATGGGAGCGCGACTGTAATTGACCTGCTTGGCTTTCTGTTTTATCTGCAGATTTGAGAAGTATAATAAGGATGGAGCTACGCTCTTTGCGACCGTAGGCTACATGACAGTCTATAATTACTATGTGTACCCAGACAAAACCCGGCCACGTGTAAGGTAATTGGCGGCGTAACTCGTGCCTTGCCTTTTATTTCAGAAGAGGGAACTGCTGAAGTTCCCAATAGTTGTTTATAATGGTGTTGATTTGTTTAAAAAAATCCCCATTATTAGCTGGCTATGCACTGATTTATTTCATTGTTCCTTTCTTGAAGCGGAGGGAATCTCAAACAAGTTTTGAATATTTAGCAATTTTAAGACTGCATTAAAAATTATATTTTAACATGAAGATTGCTACACGTACTTTAATCTAAAATGAAATACCATTTTGTTTTTAAGCCTTTACATTATAATGTTTGCAAATGCATGCATTTGAACTGAAAATACGTACCTTTGTCTGTAGCCAGATGCTGATCTTGCCACCATTCCAAGGAGAAGGCCATGGTGCTCAGCTTCTTGAAACAGTTCATAGATACTATATGTCTTCTCCTACAGTACTTGATATAACAGGTTTGTGTTGAATTTTTAACTCAGTTCACCTGTTTAATAAGCAACTTGTAGCATTCACAGGTTGTTAGCCCGCAAGCTAACTTTTATGTTCATTTGTCAGAATTAAATGGCCTTTTGAAGGTTTAGCTTCAGCTCAATTCATGATTAATAGTACCCTGGTTTATAGAAGAACGGTATATAATGTAGCTCTTTAAATCCTTTACTTAGAGAACAGCACACCAGGAAAATTCAATCCCTAGCATGAACGGATTACCAGCTAATTAGCCATTTTATTGTGAGATACACAGCTGAGTTTGCCAAGAGATCAAGCTTTGTCAAATTCCTGGTTCAACTTACTCCTATTAGCCAAAACTCAAAATTGGGGGGAGGGGGGACAAAACTAAAATAGCATATTAATATTAGTGTGCAAGCCAAAATTTTACAGATAGTCAAAATCTGTAGAGAATTTGTGCTCCAGGAGTATGTATTGCTGGCTGAAGGCACCCATGATACTAGAGCTGTGTGCACAAACACCTAAAAATAAATTGAGGAAATGTCAGAGGGGGGAAAAGGGTGTATGTGCATAGAAATTATAACATAAAAAATGGCTACAAATGTGACATCTGTCCTGTCATTTCAAGTCCCATATAGGAAGAAATGCAGTTCAAACACATGACTTGACCATTCAATTCTATGTGCTATCTCACACCTCATCTTAGTTAGGAATAACTCGCCCATTCTAATTAAAATACGGTAGAACACTTGTCTTCATAATGCATTGCTGCAGGATAATCCTAACATAAAGTAATCCATCTCATAATTTTAATCCAGTTCATAGGAATCTAAGGAATTATAACTTCGTCTATGCAACAGGATATCACGCGCATCATGCATTTACTTTTTTCTTTTTCCTTTTAATAGTACAAAGCTTTACATAGCTCTTATAGCTGAGGATAAACAAAGTCTTAACGTGGTACTGCATAAATCATGTGACATGTTCATGGCTCAGTGCCTTAAATGCAGGGTTATAGAAAACAGTAAATGTGCACTAAAATAGGTTTTAATTTCTTTATGGAATAAAGCAGGAGAAAGCTTGCAATATTGTACATGGCACTCAAGTTATGGAAATTAAGGTTTTTACAAAATTATTTATTGTCCTTTTTGAGGGGAAAAATCAGGCTGGACAATCTTGGTATGGCCAGGATGTTTAGTTATATAGCATCTAAAATTGTGAAGTAAAGCCTTTAACCTTTCTGAAAAGAGGAAGTGAAGAGCTACTTAACTTCTTTAAAAGAGCTAATGCTTTTTTAAAAAAAAAATTACTTTGGAGTTTCACATTTATAACAAGTATTTTGTTCTGCTTATAACTTGTCATCCTAACTGACAAAGTGAAATGTATGCTGATAGTGCTTACTGTACAGAAACTGCCTCATTTCTCTTTTAACTAATCTGAGCAAAAAAGGAATGGAATCAATTCATTTTAGTACAGCTTCTCCAATCTCTTTTGCAGAATAAGTGCTATAAGACTTGCCATACAAGATTAGGTCACTCATGCACAAAACACTTTAACTGATACAATCATCATAAACATTCTCCAACCCAAAAAATAAATTGCCAGTTGTGCAGTGCTGCATATACACAGCAAAAACTTCTATCCCAGTCCTTCTTCTTGGTAACTTCCTAGCTTTTGATCATCCCTAAACTGCAAATTTCAACTATTTACAGTGGTCCTCAAAACTAAAGAAAAATACAGCTAGGATATAAGCTGTTTAGCAATATATTCCACAATGCTACTCCACAGAAAAATGAGTGTTTGGTGGGAACATGACCCTGCTACTTATTTGTAGTAAGCCTGTCTAAACAATTAAGTAAGGAAGAAAGAAATATATTCAGAACATTGTATGCATTTTCCTTCTGCATAGTTCGTAAGTGGGAATAAAGTTGCATATGGGACCATGTTGATGTTCACCGAAGCTAGTTTCTAACTTTGGTGGTTTTTCTGAAGCAACAGTTTTGATAGTTATGTTGCCACTTAAGCAAAATGGAAGTAACTTGAAATTGTGATCAGCTTTTGCTTCAGTCCTTCCAGCCTTTTTATTTTGGATAAGCTTGTCCTTTGAGTCCTTGTACCTTTCCCTATCTTCCCTGCTAACAAAGACTATAACTCTTGGTCAATACATGTCTTTGGCTAGTTTAGTTGTATACAGTAGGATAGTTTCACCAGTCTTTTTCCACATAATTAGTTTGTGTTCTAGTAGTTCTACCACTCTGGAAAATATAGAATAGATGGAACAAACAAGAAAAAGGGTTTATACAGAGAGTAACTTTCTTTTCCCAAGGAGTTGAACTGGATTAAACATGTATATTGTCAGTCTTAGAAATGCGTATATAATACTGTACAGTACTGTATACACAAAATACTAGAAGTTTTTTCTGCAATCTCTTTAATGTCTACTGTCAAACAGCTAAAACTTTGATAGCAGTACTTACAATTAAGCACAGTTGTTTATATAATGATTAATACTGTATCTGCTTTTGTTTTCCATAGTTCTCTGTAATTACATACCAGAAATGAGGAAACAAATAAAGTTGATATTAACTGTGTGCTTTTTTATTCTTTCTAGCCGAAGATCCATCTGAAAACTATGTGAAGCTAAGAGACTTTGTTCTTGTAAAGCTCTGTCAAGATTTGCTTTGCTTTTCCCCAGGAAAGTTAATGCAAGGTTTCAGTCAAGAAATGGTGATGGAAGCTCAACAAAAACTGAAAATAAATAAGGTATTAAATCAGAAAGGTTGTAGTTGGACATATTCTTACCAAACTAGTAGAATAACAATTTAAACATAGAGGTGGAGACTTGGGGTTTACCCACTTTGGCTTATTTCAACAGATTTTTAGGATGTATCTGGAAGCAAGATACCTAGCTCATGGTTTTAGATAAGTGCTTTTTTTACCTACTAATTCTGTTGATGTAATAGAATTTGACATGGTTTCCATTTCTTTCAAGTATATTTATACAAATAACAAGTGTTTTGGGAATGCAGAATACTAAAGTAGCAAACAACTGCTACTAAGGCAGCTCTAAACACTTGGAGAACTAAACAGTAAAATTGAACAATTTGTTGGTAATCTCAGTAAATGATTGAACTCATTAGTGAGTATGGTAGTGAAAAGGCAGAGTTGCTTAGTTAAAAAAAGTATTTGAATGTGGTTTAATGAAAACTTGGAGGGATGAAGGATGTGAAGCCATATTCAAATGTTCATGAAAATGGTAGAGCTTGTATAAGGAAACTATATCTGCAGCCTTCTATGTCTGATATCTTAAACCTGAAAGGATAAATAAGTTGGTTTGCTTTTTTAACAGTATCTGAACATGTGCTAGTGTAGCAAACAAACAATCCTATTTTTGTTCTGTTGCTCGGCAAAAGAATACTTGGTCTTTAAATTCTGTTTTCAAACAGATGCAACAGTTAACAGTAATATAGTAGCAACGTGATTTTTTTTTCTTCCCAGATGTGATACTCATTGATCCTGGTTCCAAAAGCACTTCAGTTTTTTTCCATTTACTAATTCTTTCATTTTCTTCCCTAGTAAAAAGAAAACTTTAAATATTGTTGTTTCATTCTCATATTTAGAACTTCCAGGGGGCCTTGTGAAGGACAGTAGGTATATGGAGATTATTAAAATCAGCAAAGTAGATACTGTTTAGTAAAATACGGCTTAATGTCACTCTAGTTCCACTCCTTCAGTTCTTTGAAGTATTTTTGGACTCTGGCTTCTGGACTTTCTGCTGCTCATTTACAGCAGGTCCTTGAAGCACCTCTACAGCTGGTGCAACACTTTGAAAGATCAGACACTGGCTGCATGGAAGAAAATGGTTTTGAAGGAAAAACACGAATGTGTGTCTGTACCAGACAGAAGGATAGGTTTGACTGAGGCTTTGTCCGTGCCTCTGACTGTCTTCCAATAAGCTGAGGAACTACTCTAATATTTCAGTATTTCTCCACTTTGAGTTCTATTGAGTGACCTCTTTATTCAGACATGGTTTTTATTCTCCTTTCTGTTCATTAGCAACACACAAGACGAGTTTATGAAATTCTCCGATTACGTGCAACAGATATGGGTGATGCAGAACAGTCCAGAAGCTATCGGTTGGACGTTAAAAGAAGACTGATTGGCCCCTATAAGGTGTATATGACTTAAGTATCATTTAATACTTATTTCAAGGCTAATTATACTTGATTTTACTTTCATTTCCATAAATGTAGTTGATGCCAATTATGTTGCCAATCAACTACTATTAGTTATGCAGTGTTCAACTGACACGTATACAGATGCAGAGAACATTCATATGTAGCAGTACTGAAGATCCTGTGTTTGGCTCCTGACTGTTTCCTGTCCAATTCCAGCAGGAAGTTCCTACTAAGCTTATGTTATCTAGCTACAAGTGGCTATGCCCAGGTAGGCTTAAGGGGGGAAAAAATGTCAATTTCTTGAAAAGGTTAAAAATATCTTAGATAAGCCAAAAATTTGGAGAGATAAATGCTGTAATAAGTTTACACTGCAGGCTAGGTATAGTTTAGATTCCTGTTCTATTTGCTAGCTAGGTCTTTACAAAACAGCTTGCTAGAAGTAATCTAGCAATGTCAACGTAGAACTCCATGCAGATGGAATAGAAAATAATTTCAGCAGTAAAGTTTAAGCAAGTACTAAACTTAGTAACTTTCTTAGTTCCTATTAAGTATCCTTCTCAGGATCTTCAATATAGTTGGTCCATGTTGCATAAACTGACGTTTTGAGATACAGATTTAAAAAAAAAAAAATCCTAGTTGCTAATGGCATCAGTCTTTGTATGAAGAGTCAAAAGACCACAAATAAATCTAGGTTTATTGCTATAACTAGCAGGTTAGTACTCTTTTCAATTAAGTACTTGTTAAGCAAACCAAAACCCTGTTGGAAAAGTTTCACAAAGTATGAGAAGTACCTTGACTAGCTTGCAAGCCTTCCTAAAGCAGCACTTACCCTGTTATACCAAAATAGCAAAACTTTGATTGTACTTGTGTTGGACTTAGGGGGGGCTATTAGCAGAGAACCCAGCACTGTATTTAATACTTGCCTGATCTGAAGATAATACCATGTCATGCTGAGTGGCAGGACCTTAATCAAAACACTTTCTGTTCTTTTTCGTGAGTGTCTTGTCTCCTTTGCGAAATTTCACTCGGTGTCCACTACAAATAAGGCCATGATTTTTCAGCTGACAGGGCTGTTACACGATTTCAATTCATTCACTCAGCACTGAAGTCCTATGGGGGAAATCCAAAATTCCATAAGCAGCTTCAATTCTAGTGCTTCTAGCAATTGTTTCCACTTTACTCTTTGCATGCAATAAATGCACTAATAATGAATGGATTTTGTATTGCTAGATATGCAATATTGCTACTTAAGAATATTGGATTTTTAATTTTTCAGTTATTTTGGTGAGGATTGAAAAGAATCCTTAAAGCAGCCAACACCCTTTCTTTGATTTTAAGTTTCATGTTCTGAAGAACAGCCATCTTGTTTATGGTAGTTCTACCTAGTAAACAGCTTACTCATGCACTCACTTTAAACAATGTTTCTAATAAATTTTAGTCATGGTGCTGTTTTCAAAAACTTCTCAGAACTGCAATTAAACTAACTTTTAATATATATAGTAATTTGGAGGGGGGAAAGCAAAATTTAATAAAGAATCAGGAATATTACTGCATACTCTAATGCTGCTATCCTTTTTTTTTTTTTTTTTATGTAAAGGACTTGATAGCTTCACTTGAACAATGCTCTACAGATGTAGAATAATTCTAAATTGCCACTACCTTAATTTAGTAAAAATGGTATTGCATCTTACCGCTATTTCCTGGCTAACAGTAGCAGGAATAAAACTGTATGCAGAAACCCCAGATGAAAAAAACTGTAATACATCTATTCCCCTTGAAGTCTTCACATTAGCAAGGAGGCTGTTGCTAAAAATACTGAGATTTTTATGTATACAGCACTATTAGAGTGGAATGACTGATACAGCCAACTATGTTGCCCTCTGTATAAGTACTACTAATACAGGAAACAAAAGATTTGGTATCTTAGTGAACAGGGCATCACTCTAAGGCAGTTTAGAGGGTGAGCAGCTTGTGATATTTCAGTTTCACTGTGGCTTCTCCATTTCTGCAGAACTCTGCTCTTTATGCTCATTAGTGGGCTGTGCTGCTAGACATGTCTCCTTGATCATGTTTTTGTTCTTCATGTCATCCCTTTTGGAAGTAAACACCACTGCTGTGCTGCTTTTATTAATCATAATACTTGGTTTGGGTTTGCCACTTGAACAAAATATACTTTTCTGCCCAGCCCAATAACTTGCTCCCAAAGAATCGTCTTGAAACTGTCCAGGTAAAACGTCACTGATTGCAGGTTTCAGAATCTTGTGTACCTGGATATGCTGGTAGTATATTTGGAGGGAAATGGATGTTGAAACATCCGAAACATGCAGAGGGAGTTTGCTTTTTACCTGGAATCTGGAACTTAGAGATGACCTAAAGTTATACTATGAGACGTAATGGGTATTTAAAAGCTGACACCTTTTTTTCAGAGCTAGTATTTATAATCTTAACAGATATGCCTGTTAATTAAGCAGACTTTTGAATTAATTCTAGAATAAGGAGGTTTTAGTTTTTCTACTGACAGAAGCTTGCTCAGAAGATACTCATCTCTCTTCATTGGGGCAACTCATCACATGTTTTGAGTATCTTACTCATTTTGACTAGGTGGAGCTAACATGAATCTAAAATTTGAACAGCTATGCTGCTTTTGATGTCCTTTCTACAAGGAAAAGTTTCTTGATTATTGGCCAGAAATGTGCCTGGAGGCCTCATCAGCACTCTGATACAGAACCTCCTTTTCTGAACTGAACTTTGCCTATCTATAGGATCTGTGGGAGATTATTAAGGTTTTTCTGATGTTACTCACTTACAATTTACTGTGGTCTCCACTCCCTCCTCCTGACCCTCAGCATCAATCATAGAAAGAAAACACACTTTCCCTTGAGAGATAAGTGTAAAATTAAATAGAGTACAGAAAGGCTTTGATTTTGAGACTGATGGTAGAAGTAGAATTGTTTTGGGGGAGTTTTGTTGTTTTAACAAACTCTATGATTCCATAGGCATTGCAAAGACTTATTGATAAGATGCCAGGCATACATAATGCATATATTTCTTTTTTTAATGAAATGTTGAATGACATTCTGCTTTTACAAAGCGAGGGAAGACTGAAGAATGGAAAGTAACTAAGGAGCTGAGCAATTCAGAAATAGATATCAGCTGTGTAAAAAAACATGTAGGGAAAGGAAAAACACCTCAAAATACTTTTTCATTTAAGAAACAGGTAAAAATTTCACATGTGATACAGCAAGGGGAACTCCTCATCTTCTTGCTGTACAAATACGTTTATGCTTGTAAATACTCTTATTGCATTTCAGTGCTGTTACTGCTAATCCCTGGTAACTTCTGAATAATTTGTAACAATTCCTGAAATGTTTTCTGTGTACAGGAGGCTTAAAATTAATTTTTGATAGTCAATTATAGGGAAATTAGTTGGCTGAACAGCCACATAATGGGACGCCAGTGTGATTAATGTCAGCATAAAACTAAATATCCCAGTCAATTTTCTACAGTCTAGTTTTTCATGCCATACATCTTCAGCAGTAGAAGTACCATTAGACCTAATCTGTTTGGTTAAGGAAAATATTTGAAACCATTTTTCACTTCCCTGGTTCATTGGTAATACGGAAACTATGAGGCTTTAACAGAAATGATGTCCTAATCAAACACCGTTACTGTTTTTCTTAGGATTAGGGACATCTTAAAGAACGGAATAAATTTAATGAAAGACCATGTTTTTGATGATTATTGGTTGTGTTCAAACTACTATTTGTTTGATTGCTCAGAAAAAGCAGAGAGAACTTGCCAAGATGAGAAGGTGTCTAAGACCAGAGGAGCTGACGAATCAGTTGAACCAAATAGACCTAAACATGCAACACGAGCAGTTAGAAGAGAGCTTCCAACAACTTGTTTCAGATTACCGAAGAGTCCTAGAACGACTTGCACAAGCATGAGGATCCTGCCTGTACAGGAAACTTGCAAATTTCTATATGGTGTTGTAAAGCACATCCTTAATTGCCACTTAACTGCAAAAAAATCTCATGTGACGTTTTAATCACATTAAAGGTGACTTGTGTTTCTGTGCATTTTGAATATTTTCTATTTTTGTGTTGTAGATTTTTAAATGTTGTACTCTAGGTTTGGGGGCACTTATTGCTGAAATAAACAATGTAGATTCTCAGATACAGTATCACTTCAATTGTATGAATTTTCTTTTACCCTTCTGTTTTGCCTCAAGACTTAATAGATACCTGAATAGCAAGTTAATACATAAATCTAAGCAATATAAATATTGCATCTCTCAAATTTCTCCTAACTTGTTTCTCCTCAGGCTGTTCTGCTTGGATCCTATTGTACTGTGTAGGGCCTGTGCACTCTTTGGTTTAATGTCGTATGAGCAGGTTACAAGACTGGTTCTGTGGCCTGGCTGGCATGCTTCCTGAGTACAGGCTCTTTACCCTTTCTTGAAGGTGGATCCTGCTCCCATAAGCTATCAGACGCATTCTGCTTAAGCCTCTGAAGGGCCTTGAGCATATTCTTTTTCAAACCTCCAATTTTGCAGGTTCATGATTTCAGGAAAATACCTCACAACTGGGGAAAGAGCCAGGGCTTTTTAAGGACTCCGAAAGCACTTCTACTTTAGCTAGTGTAAGAAACATACAAATCTGTAGGAAGCAGGTGCCTTTATATAGTTCCTTGACTCTATTCTGCTATCTGTTACTTCTCAGCCTTGAGGTCCTCCTGTCTCTCCTCCCTCAAAGGAATAAATTACAGTATCTTTTCTTGTGGTTCAGACTTTAAAACTGATTTGTCTTGGCCTGTAATCAAGAGGACTTAATCTGAATAAGGATCCTTGACATGTATTAACCATGTTTCATGGTCCTAATGGGATTCGGGTCCAGCTTTAAAAACTGCAGTTTGTAGACTGACTGTTCTCTACTACCATCTGATAGGATGTGGAGAAGTGGTGTTATGTTTTCCAAATGTTTAAAACCTCCTGTGGATTTTTTGTATTTTCTATTAAATTCTTTTTAGAAATCTTAGTTCTTCTGGCTAGGATATCTTGTCTGCATGATATTACGTCATTCATCTACTGTAGTATCCAAATCTTTTATACTCATTAATAATAACAATTTTAAAAAGACCTCTCCTGACTAGTAGTAAGCCTGAAGGTAAATTGTGGGATTTGGGGGACTGGGGTGGGTTTCTTTAGTTGGTTGGTTTTGGTTTCTTATTGAACATGTTCAGGTGCTGGTGATAAGTCAGAAGAGGGAAAGCTGAACTGAAGAACTGTGCTTTAATTTGGTTTCTGCATAGAGATCCAGGATACTTCTTGTGCTTCAGGGGAAGTCTACACTAACACTGCCTGAACTTTTGCATTACTAAGGCTGAAGTCACTCAATGAAGAAGCTTAAGCCTTTTAAGAAACTGTAGAACTAGCAAAAAAAACACTGCCTGATGGGCTGTTTGCCCACTTGGAGAGGTTGAACATTGTTTCCCTCTTCATAAGTTACTTTTCTTGGGGGGAGCATAAAAAAGCAGAAGAGTCTGGCATATCTCTTCCTTTCATCAGTCTAGTACCTGATGTGGGAAGGGAAAGGAGGTTTGCCTGTCATCACCCCAGGTTATATGGATGTCCCAAAAGGGCTGAGAAATGTCATGGAATGTAGGCTTGATGCTAGAGGTGGTGAAGGCTGCCATATTCAATTGATGGTGCAGGATAGATACGAAAGAAACTTACTGAGCCAAAAGGACAAAATCGCTTTTCTTAGACAAATAGTGAAACTTCTCTCACACAGTGATTAGGGCAGATTAACCTTTCCATAACCTATTGGAATATTTTTTTCCTTTTTATGTTGACACTGTTGAAAGAGGTGAGCTAGTGCCTCCAGTTCCCTTAGTGGTGAAGGTTCAGTCTTAGGCTGAGCATGGTTTCTCATTCCGGTATAGGTTGGGAACATTCTAAGCTGTTGGGATGTGCCTGTGGACAGCAAAACTTATGATCTGGTTTACAGGAACTATCTTGTTACTAATTCTTGGCACCAAAGATATGAATAAACAGCCTCTTGGAGGTCTAGAAACTTTGAATGCTGCCATTCTGCAGCAGATTACAGCTTCTGCAGCACTGCTGCCAGGAGAGACTATATGAGTACTCCCTAATCCATTACAGTTAATTAAGCCAATTATCTGAAACAACCTTCATCAGCAAATTAAACTAGCCCTGCTGACTTTGCCTGAAGTGGTCTAAGAAACGTCTGGACTATTCTTTCCTTTGGCAGAGAGAAAGAGGCAATGATCTCTTGTCTAACAGCTAGAGAACAGCGATAGTTCCACTGACGCTACTGCTTGGGGAGCATACGCCAGTTTGGTTCGGCAGGCTTTTGGGGTGAGTCTGTTTGAACTAGCATTTTAGAGACTGAGCGTTAATGGTAAAGTTGACTAAACACTCGGGTTGCAGTGGATGCTACTAGACAAACTCCTAGCTTTCTGACTTACCAGTCCGGATATTTTGTTCCGTGGTTTTCAACAGGATAAATTTCACCTACAAGTGAGCTGCAGGGTTCTTGTCTCTGAAGTACACACAGCAGCAACTCCAGCTATTCAGCGAGTCGTATTTAGGAAATAAAAAAAGTTTTGTAAACAGTATTAAAGTTTAATAAGTTTTGTGTAACTCCTGTTTATATTTCTGTATTAACTTAGTTACAAACAGGGACCTCCTACTATATTTAAACAAATACTTATCAGTGTAGTATAGAAAATAGCATAGCCATCGCTAGTATTGTCTGACTTTTGCATGCTGAGAGAGGACCTGTGAACTAGTAACAGCTGTCTATATAGAATTGCAGTTAGATACTGGGGGGATCCTATTTTGTGGATTTGTGAGCTGCCAAATGAACACTGAGGCTTAGTAGCAACTTTTCAACTCTAGATGTTAGGAGTGTAGGAATTGGATAGCTGAAGCTGAATGCTATTAGAGCCCTCTCCTATTAGTGGGCATGGTGGTGTTGGGTCGACGGTTGGACTCGATCTTAGAGGTCTTTTCCAACCTCAATGATTCTATGATTCTACGATTCTATTCTGGGCACAATATGACAATAAAGTAATCCTGGATAAAAACTATTTTTGTTCAAACATATAGTCTGTTATCCTAGGTTTCTTATCTTATGCTGCTATTGTTCTTCTTTTGAGCTATTGCATACTAACAGGAACTTAGAGCGAGCACTAATAATAGGTTTATGTGATTTAATTTATGACTTTTTTCTGCATTTTGATTAAATCCAGATTCTTCAGTCACTTCACTCAAACGTCAAGTGAAACTTTGCACAACATACTGATACAGCATTTGAAAGAGTTTTGTGCATTTGAATATTCTTTTAAGAATGTACATAAGATCTGTTAAGTATATTTAAAGTTTTTCATTGTAGACGCTGCTGGCATCAGGCTGCTGGTTTGCCCTTCCATCATTTACAAATCCAGTCACAGCAACAGTGAATCTACTTTAAGAAAATTCAGTGGAGTATCTAAAATGGTGAATTTAGTTCAACTGGTAGAGACAAATTTTTTTTCCGTGCAAAGCTATTGTCAATGGTGCTAACCCAAGATTTTGTCCTAAGGCGTAAATCAAGCTCTGAAAAATGTTTATGTTTAGAAACCTGGATCAAACTGTTCCCTTTTATGTATTTTGAAACATAAAAGTTACCTACTGCAGATACTAGGAAACAACTTCTAGCTCAACAACTAATAACCTGAAGAAATACAACAGAAAACCTGTAGTTTCAGAACTGAGAAAGCAAGCTACCTGAAGCTGCAGGATTTGAAGGACACTTTAACTGCTGTAGTAGGGGGAATAAAGGTCTGTGGAGCTGAAGCAGTATCTTGGGCAGTAAATGTCCGTGCCTCCTATGAACAAACACACAAAGCTGCCATGTGGCAGTTTAGGCAATTCAAGACTGACCTATTGTCTCTCTCTGCAATGTCAGCAGGAGGGTAAGCAGCCCATAATGTCTATACGAAGGATTTACGTCTGCTTATATAGATCATTTTTTCAATTCCTCTTTGTCTCTCACTGAGACTTCGTTGCTCTTTATGCTTTTCCTTTATCATATTGTATGACTGTCAGACGCTAGAAGGCTTGAAAATCTTATGTTGCATATTTTGCTGTTTTACCTTTTCTCCCAGTGTCAGTTCTGACCTGATTTCATCAGTATCAAACTGTTAGAGCTAGAAATACCTGCTATATTCGTAAGCCTATCACCTAAAAGCTTGGAATCTCAGCTTTCAAAATGAAAAACATTATTCTCTAATGCTACTGCTTTGCGAAACATTGCTTGCTAGGATAATTTGGACTTGAAGTTGACAAAAAGACAGCATGGTAAAATATTAAAATCTATATCTCATAAGCAAGTATCTGTTGCAGATATTTCAATTTTCTCAGAAACAACTTAAATTCATGTGAAACATTTTTTCCCCATGCCATCAGTATTTCCAGCCATTTTACACTGCTAGTTCTTTCTCCAATGACCAGAAAGATTTCAGTCGAACCCTAAGGTCTATCTATTAAAATATTTCATTTACAAAAGGCTATTAACCACACCAGTGGCAGTATTCGGAATTGTGAGGCTAAAAATTTAGTGCAATGAGTAAAAATTGAAGGCTATTACACAAAGCAATAAAAATAGACACGAGCGCTGCTCAGGCAGGGCATGCTATCTGCCATCATACTGGCTTATATCTGTGGAGGGAAAATTGTAGGAATGGGCTTGCCTCCCTATCACTCAAATCTTTTTTACAATGTAAAAAAAAATAATGCAAATACCAGTTTCTACTCAAAACTACTCATTTGAATACATGCTTACTGGGTTCTTTGTTCCTTGCGCTAAAGCCTTCGGTAACAGGCGTTGCAAGAAATGAGACTACAGACTCCGTGTCTGAGCTTCCTTTTAGACTTCTAATGGTACAAGCAAGTGTAAAAAGGATCATTAATCTAACAATTTCCACATTTCCATGTTCAAAATATTTTTAATTCTCCAGACCAGAGAAGCAAAGAGAAAAGAGGGAAAAAAATGTCCTCCTTCCGCTCTTCAAAGCTCATTTCAGATATAAGGCTCCCACCCAAATTGAAGGAATCTCAGGTAGTGACATGATGAAGACAAAGCCTTGGGAAAAGCATTTCAGAATCCCCTCTTTGCCATTGCAAAAAATCTATATAGCAGGAGCAGTGCTGTGCGCTGTTTTTTCCCCGAGAGTAGCACTAGCTTCTTTCTTTAGTAAATAAAGAACATGTAATGCTGTAAACATTCCTCATATAAGAGGTATGGGCTCCATTTATGGTTGTTGCACAGTTTGAGCTGAAGAGATAAAACATAAAGGAAATCCTGATCAATGGGAAAAGCTTGACATCCCCTTTTTGTTTCTAAATGGTACGGCAATAAGGGAGGTGTGCCATGTTCAATAGCTGCTATTTTTAAATGCCTGTCGGTCTTCCAGTTAAGCTTCCTCAGAGCTGTATGGGATGTTCACGTTTTTAAAACTTCCATAGTTTCATGGAAAAGGTAAAATCTTTGCCTGGCATGAGTTCAATATGATGGGGACCGTGAATATGTCATTTTGCTTTCCGTGGAGCTGTGATGTAACAGTTTGGTGTAGCTTTGTCTGATTATATATATTCTGTATCACCGATGTTGGAGGTTTTTGGTTTTTTGCAAGTTCAGGACTCCAGACTATCTCACCATGGATCAGATGAACACCAGTGCTGAAAAAAGGACACCTATCTGTGACTAGGACAGGTCCCAAACAGCAACAGCCTCATCAGCATAAAACTGCTGTGGAACTAAATCATCTTTTAAGACAATCTTAGATAGGAAAGTCTAAGCAGTCTAAGCCTAACCCCAGAAGTATCCAGCTGCTACACTTAAACTAGAAGCATATTTCTACATTGCTCTATAGAAGATTTCATGTATACGTAAGGCATAACTCTGTTGTTTTATAGGCTGTTACAGACTGCTTTCAAACTTGCATTTAAAAGCCTAGCTTTCTGTCTTCCTTAGCACATCTTTTGCTTATTTTAATATCAGCCTGCGCAATATCTTGGGAGGAAATAAAGTTGAGATTCTACATTTAGAACATGCCGACTCCGACAGCACAGAGCCAATCTAAGTGAGATGGGATGCGCAAGACTCTCCTTGAAGAACGTAACACACAGATGTGTTAAAAAAAAAAAGTGCTTTCTCCAAAGCTGCCTCCCAACCTGAAGCTCAGAGCAGCTTGAGACATCACTGTCCATCTTAAACATTTCAGAGGATTTGCCAAATGTGAACAAAAGGCAATTATATACATGAGGGAAAAGTGACGTGTTTTCTTTTGGTGACAGAACTTGAACCTGGCAGAGTATGATTTTTCAGGTTTGCTGTGTTAAGATACAGTGTATCTCTCCTTTTCTGAGATACTCATCCTCATTTTACTGGTATAAAGCTCCTAACAAATCTGTATCTGTTATCTATATTTCTTAGTAAAAGGAGAAAACCTGCATCTAAGCATAAATTAGAGACTACTGAATAATTACTGTTGTTAGGCTTAAGATTCATCGAGAGACTGCAAAAATTACATAGTTGTTCTCTTCGATCGTAATTCAATCGATCCCCTCTTGGTTTCTGATATGCAAAAGGAATTGGTCCAGTCTAACCACTAGCACATACCTACAAGTATTTGTGAAATAACTTGACGCTTAAGGACAAGGTAATTACAAAGGTGGTAGCAGCATAACTAGTATTGTCTCCAGTTCCTGCATTTTGTTATGCCATCAACCAGTTTTCAGGCTGTTACAATATGGAATTTTGGTCTTACGGCTGCAGACAAAAGCCAAACGTTCACTTTATTTTCACTAACAGTGGCCTCTCATTTCACTGAGTAGGAAATACTTATTGACTCACATAAGAAAAGTGAGACTAGGCTACCTTAGAGCACTTTGTTTCTCTCCTTTAGTGACAGTTCAGGAAAAGATGGTGAATTACTCATCATACATGGCTACTTTTATGTGAAGTGTGCTGTTCTCTTCAGGCACAGACAAGCACACCCACTCCAGCACACATGGAGTTACTGATGCCAAGCAGCAAGAATGTGCCATCGCTTTACACTGTACGTTGTTGTCATAGAACCAACGGTTGGACATCTGCATTCCTAAAGCCTTGCCAAGATAGAAAATAAGACAAAATGATCCGTGATGAGATTCAAACTCCTGAAAGACCATACCACGTTGTAGAATTAGGAACGAGGTGAAGACATGCACATTTCCGCCCTAGAAATGAAATGTGTGCATACCTCTCACCAGTGAGCAGTGGGTAGTGGTGCTCACGAGGTGTAACTGGGCAGCTTAGCAATGCTATTTCTTCATTTGTTTCTAGCTCTATTTTTCTACTGTTAAAATCCTATCATTCTCCCCTCACTGAATAACGATGATGAAACATGTCAGTTGGTGCAGAACGTGGCTATAAGAAGTGGATTGTTCTATTTTTTGGAGGCAGTGCAATGTATTGCATTGATCTTTAAACTACTATGTGGTCTGGATATAAGCTGTATGATAGGCTGCCAATCACGCTGTGGCAGCACTTTCGCTAGCGATGTCTGCATAGGACCACTGAGAGGATCACAGCACATTTTTTTGATCAGAGAACTCTTGGAATTTGCTCCTTAAAGGCAGAAATACTTACAGCATAACTTTTAAGTTGATACATTTTGGAGGCTTTTTCCAGAGTACCGGGGGGTAAATAATATCAGCATTCCCATCTGCCTTGGGCTTTGAGTCTATTCTTAACTGAATTATAAAATTTGTAGATGTGAAGTCAATAACTACTAACAGCTATACGAGGAGATAAATAAATCTGAAGATAAAGTCAGCCTCTGTTCTCATTTGAAGATTTGCTTACTTATCCCACAGGTTACCACTGCGTGTGTACACGTGCATGTGTGTAAGGATACAAAGATGATTACGCGTGTGTGAGGATATAAGAAAGGATACTTGCATTACTTCTAACTTTCGGTTTCTTCCCTCTACTATTGCAACCGCTGCCCTAATGCATTCTATTCATTCCTCCATTTGGTGATTTGCTTCCTTTAGGCTTAGTATTTGTCTGCCAGCTGTTGGATTTATGTCCTTGTAACAGTGTTTCTCAAACTCTGACTTGCCATAAGAACATAATTTCAAAACAACTGCAAAATGTGTTTTAAAAAAGAGTTCATACAGGCAAGCCAAACGCAGGCAAGGAAACAAAACGGTGGAAAATAAAAATGATAAATGGACATCAGAAGTTTAGTTTGATTTTTATTTGACTGCAAACGAAACCTACCACACCAACACTGTGTCAGATGGTGGTATTTCTTTAAGGTAAGGTGATACCTGTACCAAAAAAGGTTGGAAAGATGCTGCTCTACCGAAAAGTTTGCTATTTCAGGTCTTTTCTAAATGCATGAAGTTTGGCTGTGCAGATGAAATAATGAGTTTAACTAGAAAAATATTTGAGTTTTAAGGTTCAAGCGTTATCCTTCAGATTCTGCATAGGCCTTTACAACAAATATAACAGCAAAAACTTAGTTCATAAAGAGTAGTTTATCTTTTTATTCACAAAAGTACAAAAAAGTTTAAAAAAAAAAAAAACAGGGAAAAGAAATGATGAGGTAGCTCCGGCACTCATGGAAGAGTATGGTTGCAATGCTTCTGAGACCGAGTCCCACTTTGGGAAGTGCTGCCTCTGCCACGTCTCCGGTGGAAAGAGTCCAGTCTCCAGGCCTGCTGGGCACGTTATAAACCCGAGCAGGATGGAAACTACCTAGAAGGGCACCTCAGCAGCGCTGCAGGGGAACAACAACCCGAAGGCCGCCCAACATCCCACCGCAGGACAGGCCGAGGCTGCCACTAAGGGCAGCGCGGATCAGCACTGACATTTGAAGGCCGTCACCTGCAAACCCCGCTCCCGCGGGGGCCCGCGGCACAGCCCGCCATGCCCCACCGCCTCGCTCAAACCGCCGCGGCTCCCCGCCGTGGAAGGGCAGGAAGGGGGCGCTCCCGCCCCACTGCCACGGCCACAGCCGAGCAGCCGCCGGGCCCCGCGCCCGCCGGCTGGCGAGCTGCGCCCTGCGAGGGCTACGGGGCAGCGGGGGAGGGCTGCGCGGAGGCGACAGCCGCCGGCTCCGGGACGCCGCCCGGCTCGGGCGCGCTGCCGGCTGCCCCGAGGGGACGGGCTTGCCACGCACCTGCCCGAGACCCGCGGGCGGGCGGGGCGGGACTTACCTGCCGGCACCCGCCTCCGCCTCGGGCGGCGCGCGCACAACGGCCCCGGCCGACCCGCCGCCCCCAACGACCGCCGAGGCGGCGGCCGCCGCGCGCGAGGCGGCCCCGCGCCCCCACGTCCCGCGCGCGCCCGCCCGGCTTGCCTCCCGCGGCCACGTGACCCCGCCTCACATGGACAAGATGGCGGCGCCCAGAGCCGTCAACGTGCTGCGGAGCGGAGGTGAGTGCGCGCCGCCGCCGCCGCCGCCGCCGGGGGGGAGGCGCGGACCCGGCGCGGCGCTTTGCCCTCCTTCCCGCCGGCCGCCGCGGCGCCGCTGTTGAGTTGGGGCATGCTTCGAAATCGAGGAGCAAAAGGACCCGCCGCCGCCGTAGCGGGGAGACCGCCGCGCCTGCCGGGGGCGGCGAGAGACCGCTCCGCCAGCCGCAGCGCCCGGGGCGCGGGAAGGTGTCCCGGGGAGGGGGGGTGTCGGCGGGGCCTGGGGAGACCGCAGCGGGGTCCCGGAGGAGGGGCCGCGCGGAAGTTGGAGGTCCCACGCACGTACGGCGGCGAAGCGTGGGACAAGCGGTGTACTCCTGCTCTGCCGCCGCCCCGGGCGCGCAGGCGGGGGTGGGGCTCCGGTGGGGCTGAGCCCACCCGCCTTCCCCGGGAGACGGGCGGTGACCTGAGGTGGTGCGCCATCCGAAGGGGAAAAAAAGAGTGCCGTGTTAGGCTCCGGCCCTGTCCCCTGGCAGCTGTCGGGTCTGTCCTTTTATTAAGGCGTGTTCCCGTGGCGCTTTGCTGGGAAGGGAGGCGGGCCTGGCCGCCTCACCTGGCCGACACCAGTCAGAGCAGGGCAGCACCGGCTGTCTTAGTAGTGACGTGCAGTACAGGTAGGCCACAGGAGTATTTTGCTGTGATAATTTTTGCTGTTACAATTTAAGTGTTTGACAGAAGAAGGAATCTGACGTAAATATACATGTTTCTTCTACCAACCCATTCAACTGCAGAACTTTTTGCATGTTGGCACGTCAGTGTATGTAATGGTTTTCAGGTCCCGTCATCCCTCATACTCTGAGGTCCTCCTAAAAGCACCTTTTCTATCACGTAACCTTTCACAGGGTAATCGCTCTCGTGTGTCTTATTGACTTACTAATACATAAGAACAATCGTACAAGATGCTGTACTTTGCTGGAAAATGCGTTATTTTACTGGCGTAACGTTATTTACCTCTCATTCCTTCCCCTCAGTGTTTTATCGTCTCGTGTTAAATAAGATTGGAAGCTCTTGGGGCATACCATTCTGTGAGTGTTTCTTTTTAGCACCCGTTGCAAAATCTTAAATGTGTGAACAGAAGGAAATACCCCACAATGATCTTGATGAAAGACTTTTATGATTAAATTTTTTTTTAAGACTGTTAAATACTTAGTGTAGTAATACGGATAGAGTGATCCCAGATTAATTTTAACTTAAACATTGAACTGAATGCTGTGTGCTTTTAGCTAAAGCATAATATTGCAATGCTTTACACCTGGCATAACAAAATTTCAATCCCTTTTCTCATGTTATTGATCCTGATCTTCTACTGTACCTTTATTTTTCATTCTATCCAACAGTCTTGAAAACCGTTGGAAAATGTAAAGGCCCTTTCTTCATAGTCAGTCCTGAATTTTGCGGGGCAGAAGTGCCACATCAATTTTCTTTTTCAGCAGTGAAGGCTCATATCCTTAAGGAAATTTCAGTTTGACTGGACTCTTGGAATCTGAGCATCAGCTGAACTCTAGGAAGAGCTGCAACATTTGGCCTTCAGTCTCCCATTTGTTTCATTTCTAACAGCTGTCAAAACCTTCGCTCTTTCATGTGTGTGGAATGGAATCGCATTTTTTAGTATAGAATACCATACAAACAATGGGGGGTTTTGTTTGAATCTTGAATGAATTGAAATTTAGTGTGCAGCTTCATACTATTCTTCATTATTTGCTTCAGCAGTTCTGTGTCTGCAACCTTTTTGTTCCAGATGTTGTTTTGGTCATGTGTCCATGCCCTACCCACTGCCTCCCGCCCCCTCCACACCTAGAAACCTCATGTCTGTCACCTAGTTAAAAGAGCCAAACCGTTTAAATTTGTTAAGCCTTCGTACCTTCCCTTCAGGCATCAAATCTTGTTCAGCTCCCCTAGTGGATATGCGTTTCCAGAAGTTGAAAAAGCAAAACTGTCATAGTTCAGACAAGACTGATTAAACTAAATCAAATTTTCTCTGAATTGTTCAGTATAATTTAATTTGCAAATACTGAAAGACAGAAGTAATTTAAATTAGATTTCTGTTCACCTAACGGAATCTATTCTACCTAAATTGAATGAAAATTACTTTTTTATGGCCTCTTTTGTGACATTTTTTCATATTTCTGATGTTATGTTTTTATAAATGATGAAAGAAAAATTGTCTTTGTTACGGAACTGTTTCTAGATAAGTGCATTTGAACAGCAGAGACCTTGGAAGTTTGTATACTGGTTAAATACTTCCTCCACATATCAGAAGGACTTCAGCTAGCCTAAAAAATCTTTATTATATTTGAAAAAAAGAAAATAAGTTGAATGAAGGATTGTAGGAAGTTAAAAAGACCGTGTTTGCCTTTTCAGTAGGCATATTAGGAATTTATTTGAATAGTCTCTGCCTTGCTAGTGTCAGAATTGAAACGCTGTCGACCCAAGGAGAAGGTACGCAACTTTGTAAGAGTGTGAGTGGCTTGTACAAACCTTTGTGAAATTCTTTATGCTCAAACACTGCATTTCAGAGCGGCCTTGCAGTGGGTTGAACCGCATTTTAGCTGCCACCCTTTCTTGAAGAGTATTTGAAAAGAATTCTACAGGTGATGCATAGAAGTGCGAATTGCATTTACCATTTTGTAAACGAAAACTAAGAAACATCCAGAACACAGACACATCGAATCAGTGTGTCATGTCACGGTTTGTACTTGTAAGTAGTATGGATTGTATGGTGATTCATTGGCTTGTAAATGGTCTAATTACATATTATGACAGCTTCAGGTATTACAATAATTGTGTCTGTGATACTTCATTGGTCATAAAAGAAAGTAGAAGACATCAAAGAACTGCATGTCTACAAATACAACTTAGATGGTTCAAGGCATAGTAGTCTCTTACTGATTTATTCATTTTAGTCAAGTAAATTACTGTAGAGTAGAAGCCCCTAATTTCTTGTAATGAAGTTTCAGGACTTTGAGCCACAGGAAAATAACTGATGAGAAGACATGCCTTGTAAAATGAGTAACTGTGTTAAATACTGATACAACCGATTTCTGATCTTGCTTCCCTATCTCTAACTATGAATAGGTATTCTGTAGTAATCTATGTGGCATATTATTGGCCAGACTTTTAAATTTAAGTCACTGTAGACTGATGGTGTGTGATACATCTCTTAGATATGTAGTCTGTGTTCCCAGGCTGTTCGTTTGCTTGTACACCACCTTGTTAAGCCCATTGTGGAACTGGGAATTTATATGCAGGCTCCTAAATGGGTACCGATAAACCTGGAAACTGCTCTCGGGTAGAAGCTGTAGCTGTCTCCAACACCACACTATGCGAGATGTTGTGAGATACTTTTCTTCTGCAGATGCAGAGCCTTTTTGTTTTCAAAATTTTTCTGAGAATGTTGCTCTTTTCCCCTCCATTAGTAAAATGAAGAGGAGATACATAAACGTGTTTTTAGCCTTTTTAAAAAAAAAAAAAAAAAAGCAGAAGGGCAGAGCTGGAGTTTGATTTTGTTGCAATACAGCTTCAAAGCCTCGCACTTCCAAGTTTGCCTGGAAGTGCTGAGTCTCATTAGAAATCAGACTTTTTTCTTTTTTAATATTACAGAGCATTCTTATTTGGGCCATATAGATCACAAGCTTGGTTCATGGGTCTTGTCAGTAATGCATGGTTGAGTATTGTCTGTACTTCATAGTTAGTCTAGGCAAAATTGAGTATTTCAAAGGAATAATAAACTTCTCCAGCAGGGTATTTATATGAAAATCATCAAACTATTCTGAAACACTACAGAAGTTAGAAAGTAGAAGTTCGGACCCTGCAGAGAGTAGACTAATAGAAGAAGGTGTAGCAAGTGACTGAGGCAGTATGAAGTGATTTGGTTTACATCCTTTAGATAGAGTGCATATATATAACTTTATGTAGTGTTTTTCTTTGTGGTCAGACATGGCTTTGCCATTTAGGATGGTAAAACTGGTAGTCAACTTTTAAATTACCATTTTATGTTGAACTCTGCATGTCAGTGTACAGAAGCGTGCTATGGAGTCTCCAGCTGGGAGGTGGTTAAGTAAATAAATAAAGTGCCTGCTGTAAATCTCTCAAATCTCCATTTCTGTGGCTTTTTGATTTCCAGAAACATGGTCAAGATCAAATCGGTCACCATACTGAATAACATCTATCCAAAACCGTTGCAGTTTTCAGCACCTGCAAGGGGAAAGGACTGTCTTCACTCTCTGGGAATCTTTTTTGCAGCAGTTTCTGATATCCTATTGCCATCACTAACCCACTTCTTCCGTAGATGGGAACCTGGACTTGCCGGCATGTCACCTCCTCACCCACACAGCCTGCTACAGAGAATCTAGCATCTTTCTGAATAGTTAGCAGAATCAGCATCTGAACTGAGTTGAGGCATTCTTCCCCCAGTGTGCTTAGTTTCCTTTCCTCTTATATTTCTTTTCCTTTTATTCATGAAATATTTATTCATTATCCAGAATTCATCAAACACCTGTGGTCAGCTTTGTTTCGTGAATGCAGATGAGGGTGCCAAATGGTCCTCGGGGAAGCAGGGGACACCCCTGTGAAAAATAAGGTACTGAACTGTGTTTTAGGGACATGTAATTTCCATTACCTTAACCTTAATTTGGAGTTGATCTTTATCAATATTGATATTCAGCCAGTTTGTGCATTCTGTCCAAATGGGAACCTGTTTTTTTCACTCCTGGAATTGGAGTTGACATAAAACATTTGACCAAACTTAAGAATTGAGTGAATTTGGGTTAGAAGATGGAGCATTAATGACTGTCTAATACAAGACTCCTGTCTCTTGAGTTAGCCGTAAAAACTTTACTGAATCTTTCACTAAGCAGTATTTCTGATACACACGGTCCATATCTTGTGTTTTGTTAGTCTGCAGCCCTTGATAATCCTCATGGTCTCACGAAATGCAAACTTTTCAATATTTTTAAGAGGAAGTGAAAGAAGAGCTCAAAATAAGGTAATTTTCTTTTTTTTGCTGAAGTCAAAGCATGCATGCCAGATTTTTTAACTGCCATATGCTGCTGAATCAATCTGTTTCCATCTTTTTGATGATGCGTTTTGAAATAGGAGTTACATTCATTTTTAAAAAAAATGTTGTAGCTTGCCCTTTGATAAGTGTGTTTAACCATAAACTTCAACATATATGAGATTATTCTCATGTTAAGAATGAATCATAAACATCTTCTTAGCACTATTAATATTCAAATGCTAAAAGTATCTCTTCATCCATATCTTCATCACAGTTAAAAAGAAACTTAGAAATGTACAACTCAAAAAAATTAATCCTCACCTACGGTAACTTTCAATACTTTTAAGCTAATGCTTTTTAAAAAATTAACTGTAGCATATATAGATAACAGTTTTGGGGAGACTTGACTAAAAATTTCCTGGTATTCCAGAATGATAATGAAATACGTCCTGTAATTCTGAGGTTTTTTTGGCAGATGAGAAAAAGTGATTGAAAACTTTCGCTAGAAAGTTTTCAAGATCAAATGATGCTTGGCTGCACTGTGCAATATATGAGCTGGGCAATTAGCTGGAAGAAAATATTTATTCATATTTTCCATTAATTTGTAGACAGACTTGTCTCCAGAGTTTAACATTAGCATTATCAGCTGCAAATGATGCACGGTGGAAGTTCAAACCATTTGACTGTAGTACACTTTTAACATTTTTCAAATGATCCTAAGATAGTTTCACCCCTGTCTTGAAAATAATCAAGCAGACGAGGAATTATTCCCATTTCAACAGTGCAGCAATGAGTAACTCTGGGGGAGACATGCACTTTCATGGTTTGAGGCACGAGAGAAAAAAATATTCCCCTTTCAATAAAGTGTTTAATTGTTCTCTTCTTTCAGTTGAGAGGTAATGTATTGTTGGCAGCACACAGCCCCTTTGTTCTGACAAGATCTATCACTTCTGGCTGTGGATGGATTTGTAGGGTGTGGTTTCTCCCTGAGCTTAGGTTTCTCAATCAGCCATCATCAGCTAAGATTGACTTTAAATGAAGGAAAGTCATTCGCAGATGTCCGGCCGTGGCGTGAGTTGGATCAACTTGTTGATCTACCTGAAAACCAGCTGCCGCGGTGGAGACTGTGTTCGGCTTGGCAGCTCCCTGGTCCAGTTTGATGCAGGAGGGAGGGTGGCATCCCTGCTCCTCCTGTGGCAGCAGCCTACAGCCAGGCTGGCACAGCTGCCAGCTTATCAAGCAGCAGCGTTTTCATGTGCGGTTACATTTAAGTGGTCTGTATAAGTGATGTTAGGCATTACCTGAGTGTTTTTAGTTGGTGGCTAGCTGCTGAAACTTGACATTTTCTGCCACATCGACAGCTTTGCTCACCCACACCCACTCAAGTAGCCATTCATTCCCATACATAAAAAGTCTTTTCTTCTTTGTATGAAGGTGCCCATTGACCTGGTGCTGGAGCGTCACCATTGCGGTTACAACTAAAATCCACATAGAGACAAAATTCATGACAAGTTCCTGAAGAGTACTTAGTTTCAGCTTTTTGTGAATGCGTTCTCTGCTCTGTGTGCCTTGTATCTTGGGTGGCCAGGTCCCAGGCAGTGTCCTATATCTGCCAATGTATTGGACAGGTACCTTTTTAGATACCAGAAGTTAACTGAGGTAAGCCTAGCTGTAATCCTTCAGGCAAAATTGATCTGGTTTGGAAGTGTATTTTACATATATCATTTTCCATTTTGCAGAGCTTTCCTTAAAGCTCACCTGGACCTTTCCCTAAGCAGAAAGGAGCTGCTTTCTCCTTCCATTCTCATCGCAGAGCTCAAACTTTTCCGCTGTCTGCAGCAGCTCACCACCCTGGTGCAGCAATTCTGTGTAAGGGCTGGTGTCCAGCTGCGTGCGTAGGCTACTAACCCTGAAGGAAAACACCAGAAATCTCTGGGAAAGCCTCTACCAGGAAACTGGGATGCCCCGTCATCGGGACTTGGCTTGCTGCCGTGTTTCCAAAATAGGTTTTACAGCGCACTCTCAGTCTTCAGAGTTAGACGTGGGGATGCCCATGGGCAAGGAGCACTCCCTGTTTGCATGCACAGCTTCTGCATCGCCTGCCAGAAGCTGTTGTCCTTGGCTGGCTTTTCCTTACTTGGCTTCAGGTATCGAAGCAAAGGCTCAACATAATACCGTGTAATAGGGTGGAAAGTCTGAAATGGAAGGTCATGTCTGTGATTTTAATTCCAGGTGTGCAGTTCAGTGCTGGCTTTGGGTAGCACAAAAGGCAAACTTTGTCTCTTACTGAAGGGGTCGGTCTCTTCAGGCTCACAAATGCAGTATTAACCAACACGCAAATCTTAGTGTTGCTCTGCAAATAACCAAATGACTGATTTAACCTTCTCTATACTTATACAGCAAATCAATGAAATAAAGGATACCGCTTCACAATCTCTAGGGATTAAATTAAAGAAGAGAAAGATACAGCCCCTTAAAATCTACACCAGAAGAGGACCCTGCTGAGCCTATGTACAGGATCAAACTGCAAGTGAAGTCTCTGACTTCTTGGTTCTTGCATGTTCTGTTACTTAAACTATACCACTATTCGTGATGTTTTATCATAGGTCTCTGGTGGTCTCTAAGCTTGTTTACTGTAATACGTCACATTTGAAGAGAAAGGATGAAGGACTTAATCATCCCTAAAGAAATTCTGGACCTCAAATTGTGAATTATATTGTATTTTAGAGCAGATAGCTCCTCTAACCAAAATCACAGTATCAGATGCCATATGAGCATACAGCATAACATTTTTTTGCCTCCCGAGAGCTCGCAGTGCGGGTAGCTATGGCGGACAAAAGAGACTAAAATCGTGAGCACTAGTTGATGGCTGGAGAAACTGTAGTGCCGAGGGAGTAATTTGTGGAGGGTCTCATGGCAGCGCAGCATCGGCAGAATGAAACGAGGCCTGAGGCTGCCCTAATGCCTGCTGCTCCTAAGCTACCAGGCTAACACGCGGTTTAACAGTGGACATATGTGAAGTGGCTTTCTACATTTAGATAACATATTCCTTTTACTCAAGCTTTTGCACTGAATTACCCTACCTAGACCAGAAGCTGGATTTAAGGCGTACATAAAAACAATGTACCATGTGTCTGTAAAGTTTGGGAATTGTGTGTTGTGCATGTTCTCTAGCTGTGCAGGGGAAACCGGACTGAGGTGGTCTGGCACGCTTCCCCTCATTTCTTGTGTGGTTTTCTACATGTAGCTAGACTTGGAGTGTGAGGTTTAGGCTACCAAAAAAATATTTCTGTAGTGTCATGGTATTTTCTTTTTTTATTCTCAAGAGACCTGGGTTTCTGCTGAAGTCACATTGAAGACAAGCTACTTCTGGTTTTGAACCTGTTCTGGTCCTAAAGCTGCAGCAGAGGTCTGTGTCATGAAATCTAAGCTGGTTTTCCTTTCCACGATATTCAGACATACTAGACGTGATGTTCTGGTTATGACAGTTGTGAATCATGAGGAAATTTAAGTGAAAGCTTAGGAGCTTTTGAGCAGTCTTCAGTGAGAGTTCTGCTGGTCCACTGCAAACTATGATTTCAAAGTAGTGCTTGATCGTGTATACAGTCTGTAAAAGGCCTTTTCTGTGCTAAAACCACCTGTAGGATCCCTAGTTACAACAATCTTCTCAATTAGGGATTGTATAATTTTCCCTTTTTTTTTTTTCTTTTTCATTCCATTCCTCCTTCCTTCTCCCCTGCTCCCAAACAAGCACATTCCTATAGCACTTGGAAGTGCACCCCTGGTGAGACAGACTCGCTGCGACAGACTCGCTGCCTCTTCTTCTCTTTGACAGTTTGACATGCTGATGTGCTAACCCTGGATAGCTTGCAGTGCTTCTAGATACCACATCCCAGTGCTGTCGATCTAGCAATATTTATCAGCATTAAAATTTAATTTGAAAATATTTTGCAGTAATGAAGTGGGAGGGGGAGTGGGTTACAGGGCAACTGCTTCTTTTTTTTGCCCCCCCCCCCCCCCCCCCCCCTTTTTTTTTTTAATGTTATGCCTGTTCAAGCTGGGTGCATTTGTTGCAGTGGTTTCTTTCCTAACTATTTCTATTTAAATCAGTGTTTGTTAAAATATACTTGTGTGCCTGGTCTAACTTTTATATTACATATGTGAAAAAGCGAGAGAACATATATAAGGAGCGGTCTGTACACTGTACACTCTCTGCCTTACAGTTATTGCATCCTGTAGAAAGAGGCTGTTTGGCTACAGCAGTATTTTAATTTCATTTTTTAGTTTTTAGTTACACATTTCTGGAGTCTCCCTGACCACTACTGTTAACTGATGGCGCCTATATTTCATCAAGTTTAGACAAGCAGTCTACCTGGACTTAGGCCCAGAGGAGCTGCTGTAACTGATGAATATGATCCCCTCTGCCTGGGAATCCAAGACCTGTATTACCACGATTCCCAAGGGAATTGAAAGAAAACTGTGTTCAAGCCTCGCCTCCTGCTTTTTTTATTTTCTTTGTTGTTTTTATGTAGTATCGCCTTATACTGATAGGTAGCGTACCTCACCACAAGTAAAATCTGGTATTAGTTTGTTGATAATTAGGAGGAAAGATTCTTTTTAACCTAGACTGAAAACAGAAGCAGGGAAGAGCACAGGCAGTGACAGAAGTTACTCTGACATCTCTTGATTACTACTTGCAAATAAAGTGACAAGTTATTAAACAAAATAACAAAAAGTGTTGCAGCACTAGTGTTATCATGTTGGGTTTTTTTTACTACATTATCATTTTTATGCTTCCAGAGTTTTGCTGAGGTTTAAAAAAAAAAAAAAGGCAGGAAAAAAAAATCTTATCAGATCTTCTTAAACCTCAAAAAGGTAAAAGTATATTCATGTGGTATAATCACATTAAGAATTTTTTCCAGTCACCAGCAAGGGAGAGAGTTACTGTTCCTGCTAGGCAAAGTTCATTCTAAGGTTTTGATGGTTAGAGAATGCCTGAGAAGTGAAGCTGAAGTTGTTTTCTTGCGTTGTGGCCATACTCGAAGGCCTCAGGCTTCAGGTTTCTGCTGTCTGAGTTGTAGGAGTCTCCTGCCCTGGAGACTGTGCAGCAGTTTGCAGAATAAATAAGGGAGAAAGGCAGAGGCTTTTGCCAACACCGAGCAGTGAGATGAGAAAGCCTCTGTGGTGAATCAGTTTGAGAACCTACGTGGTGAGTCTCACCTTGGTGTGTCGTGAACTTCCCACTTCCTCAGGTCGGTGGCCCTGGTGGGAGCTAGTGGTCCTTGGGAGCTCGCCTGCTTCGGAAACAGGAGGCTCTCCTGCTAGTCTGCCAGCGCCCTTCTCGCAGTAAGACAAGTTCTCCTACAGCTGCATGGCTGAGGAGAAGGCATGATCTCAACACAGGACGTGACTCAGGTCCTACATGGGACTAGGAGCCAGGAGACAGGGGTTTTGGGGCTGGTGGTGTGCATGGCCTTGGATAAGCCGTTGAACTTTCAGTGTCTTTCTACACCTACAATGCAGATATTTATCTACCTTGCAGGTGCGTGGGTTGAGATTAATGAGTTGTTTGTAAAGCACTTTGAAGATGAAAAGCACTATAAAAATGCTAAGTATAATTATGTATGAGCTCTTGAGTGCATAATGGCTGTTTGCCTGCCAGTATTTAAAGCAATTTGTTGCACACTAAGTATGAAAGGCACTGTATGAAGTCAAGTTCTAGTTTCCATTTAAGAAAAGTCACTTATATTTTTGTGTTCAGCAGTTCAGGTCACACCATTGGTCTTCGGCGTTACCTAGAGTGAAAACAGACTCTAGAAGATTTTTAAGAGGAACTGTTTCAAAACTTTTAAAACCAGGTTATTATATAATAAGGGTTTCTTTTCAATCAGTTATTTCTTTCCCTCTCTATGTGTCTTGGGTTTGTTTGCCAAATTCCCAGATCTTCTACCTTCTCCCATTTTGCCAAATGCTGCTTCTGTCCCTTCTTAGGCTTCTGTCTGAACTGCTGTAACTTTTCTCTCTCTAACCTTTCTGTCCATCTCCACAGTTGTCACCAAAGCTCCTGTTCTTTGCGCCGCTTCTGCTCGGCGGCTCTTGACACGTTGCACAGGTTTCCTCAGCCCTTCATCTACCCGTCCCTCACTTTGGTCATTCCTGCACCCAGGCTTCCCCTGCGCTCCTGCCCCAAGGAGTCTCCCGCCTCAGGTGCTCGCTGCTGGCCAGTGCTGTACGGTATAGTGCTCTTCTTCAGGATGCTTCTCTGATAAATGTCAGACAGGCAAAAACATCCAAAAAAGGGGCAACGTTGTTCTGTGTTTGAGAGCAGACCTGCCTGTCTGTGACCTGTTGATTCAGTGATCTTCAAGCTTTTTGAGCATGGGTTTTTTCTAAGCATCCTCCAGTGGCGATGTAGATTCCCATGTAGGGAGCTGAAACAAATTGATAATGAACTTGCTTTCTAAAAAGAAAAGTCTTTTCACAATCTTTGGATATGGCCATCAAATTCCCAGATTTCCTCGAAGCACAAGTTGAAAACAGCTGCATCTTGTTTATTATGTATCAGCACCGTATAGTCTGTCCAGCTCGGATAATAAAATACTCACTTTGGCCCCAATCTTGGTTTACTGCATCAGGTTAGAGATGTGAAAGAAACAAATGCCCCATCTTAAAAAGATTCACGCTCTTATATAATTACTTAAGTGCAGTCCCCTTCACGTTATAAGGTGTGTCACATAACCAGAATAGTGCATGCTTTAACTGTAGGAGTAAAATGTGAGAGAGTAAGCATGAAAATTCATATACCACAGAGTAACGTCTTGTAGTTTATTGGATGCAATTCAGACAGGAAAATATTATAGTCTGTGGCTATGTTTAGTATGATAGGAAGTGTCAGAATTCTCTATTTTGTCTTAGTTATTGCATTATCTTGCTATGTTTTTAAAAGGATCTAGGAGAAATCATGTAAGGTAATATTTACAAGCTGAACTGTTCATTTATCCGTATCATAACTGGCTGTTCCCTGGAGGTAGTTACTACAGATGTTCCTGGACAGGGGAAGTTTGAATTATTATTTTTTTAAGTTCCTTTAAGATAGTTCGTATTAAAAACATTATTTGAGTGGAAAACAATCTGGAAATGTTTTATGACATAGAAACAAAGTATGGAAAGTTTGTTTGTTTACTTTGTTAAATGACCGATTCCCTGGGGGAGTTCTCCTTTTAGAGCCATTGTCCTTTCCAAATCAGTAGATGTCTTTCCCTTTACTTCTTCATTTCTGAACAAAGAGGAAAATGTTGGAAACCAAGTGTCCGACAAACTGCCCTGCTGCATGGAAGCCTTAGAAAAGGGGAATAAAGGGCTCTTCAGAGCTCCTCAGAGGTCTTTTGGCAGGCGTACTCTGTAGCGTGCAGCCTGAGAAAACTTTCATGAGTGTTTTTGAAAGTTGCACTGTTCTCTTTCGAGTTTAGGTGATAAATAACCAGCCACTCTAACCAGCTGTATAAAGTCTCCAACTCACATTTTAAAGCTGTTTACTTTCAGGTATTTATGGTTAAAATATCTGTTTAAAGCTATGTTCGAATTTTAGATCAAGCTCATTTTGAACCATGAAGGACTATTGCAGTAATGAACATGATCTAAATTTAATACTTACGGCATATCAGATGTTCTCTAAAGGAACGTGTACACTTCCCAGGTTGTTTCATGTTTAGTTGTACATAAACTTAAATTAGGTCCTGCCATATATTTTTTTTAAATTATGAAAGTCAACAGACGTGGCATAACATTGAAAGAAAATGGCAAAGAAATTGTTTCTCAGATAAATTCCAGCTGTTCAGTCTCAGATTTTCTGGTAGACACAGGTGAAGATGGAGTTGGAAAAAAGCAACAGTGAGCTCCTAACCTTCCACAAGTCATAAAAATGAGGTGCTTTATGTAACAGATGGTGCGGTCACTGCAGGTCTGCTTGTATGCTGCTTGGGTTCGTAGCTCTTGAATGTGCTTGTAAACTCATCTAGAGTTGTTGAGTTGAGGTCCTTCTCCACTGCACAAAGTGAATAGTCATCTTGCAAAGATGTCCTGGTTTGACACCGAGATGAGGTGTTGCCCACAGTGGTTTGTGCAGGTCTGAGAATCGAGTCACACTCTTGCATCGTGGATGAAATGGTAGGCGGTGATGAGGCTTAATTTCATTGCCATGTGCTTTCTGAACTAACACCTGTGAGGTGACTAGGCAGGTCTCACCTCTCAGAGCTATTTCTGGTTGTTCTGCACTGATTATTATTAACATACTTCTTATGGCTCATGACAAAGACTTAAAGGAAATGGGTGTTCTTTAAAGAAATAAATAAAGTAGTAGGACTTGTCTGGGTTTATAAAGATTTGTTCATACTCTGGCAGACCCTACTAATTCAGCAGAAGGTCAGCTCATGAGAACAGTTCTCTTTTGGGAAAGCTTAAATCGGTTCTGCTAAAAGATCAAGTAGTACCAGCAGGAATTATTTTGCTGGTATAGCTCTGTCCCAGCGGTTTTCTGAGTGGTACCATTACATTGTCTAAGAGTTTTGGGTTGTAGAGTACTCTCCGTAACTAATACATGTTTTCTGGCAAAACTTTAATTGCAGAGCAACTCAAAGACCGGAGGAGAAGTGGCTGTTTCTAAAACCTGCTTGATAAAGACAGTCCTGCTTTTGTTCATTTGGGGTCTGTTTTGTCCAAATAACTCTTTTGTAAAAACTGCAAAATCAGGTATAGAATAAGGTAGCTGGTGGACAAACTTCGGTAGCTTTTGCTGCAACAGTATCCTGGCTGTAGGACCCAGTGGAGGTTGCAAATGGGTTGGTGGGAGGTTGCCAGCTGGAAGTTCAGCCAGCTGAAAATAATCTGCTGGGGTGGCCGGGGCAAAGGCACCGATTGTCTCCTGTCCCCTCCGGTGTGACAAGTGGTGATGATGGACTACCAACCACCGCACCATGTGCAGGCATGGTGGAGGCATGGGCACATTGCTTCTGCTGACTGTGCCGTTGCAGCGGTAGCAGCCAAGTCAGGGTCAACTTTGCCGTAGCTGTTTGCTCAGTGAATGCAAATCGGGAGCCCTGATGTTTATAAAGTTGTGGCCAGGGTCATAAAATTTGAATTCACAGTCACACCACTTTGCAGTAGGCCATTGGGTGGATTGAAATGGACTTCACATTTTCCATGGTTAAAATATGCAGCAGGATTCTTAGCGCATAATTGACTGAATTTGCTGGTTTGGGGATGACTTTAGAGTCAAAAGGAGTTAAGACCTCCTCCTGTACATGTCTCAGCTATGATTTTGTCAATACACATTGACAATTCTGTTGTCAATACACATTCTGTTATCACATCTTTCATATATTTTAGGGCCAAAGCTTCTCACTCAGAATTTATCCAGGTGTTGGACTAAAGTTCCAAGAGACAGACCAAAGATACGAAGTTGAACGCAGAAGGTGCCTGGTCCTGTGGCTGGGCTTCTGCAGAAAGTTGTGGGAGCACCACCAGCACTCGCTCCAGAGTTGAGGCTTTTATACTCTCTCTGTCCAGCTGTATTTTATAATTCTCAGAATAATTTATGGCGCATCATGAATCACATCTGGATAGAGGTTTAATGAACAACTTCACTGACCTGATTTTTTTAATTAGAAAAATAGTGCCTTTTTGCAGCTGAAATTACCAGTAAAATTGAGATATCAATGTTTCCCCATGCAGATCTGCAGGTTTAGTAAAGCACTGTCAAGATGGGTCTGCACTATCATTGGATTTACCAGGGGCTGCCAGGATCACTGGCCTTTCTTAATAGCACCGATGTGCTTCTTGCCACATTCATGGCTTTACTACTAGCCTATTTTTAATTTGTTTTTTCAGTCCTCCCCATGAGGAATGCAGTATGTGCCTATGTCTTGCATGACACACAGACAGTTATGCAGCCTTCTCTTCCAGTCATGTTAAATTTTACTCAGAAGTAAAAATGCCCTTTTTTTGTATAAAATTGAATGGGAAGCCTTTGCAAATTTTTTTCTTTTTATGCAATTAATATCTTTACAAATTTTGTCTCTTGTGTCAGTTCTGCCTCCGGAGCTCTTTCTATCTAACCAAAGCTCCAAATAAATACATGAGTGAGCTGTGTTCTGGTTGAAACTTTTCCTCACTTGCAAGCAACTGGCTCCTGTCAGAGCAAATGGGAGATCCAGCTGTGGGCTCAGGTTGCTGCCCATACCAGTCTGTCTTTCCGGAGGGCAATACTATTGCAAATCTGTATATTTAAATCGCAAACCTGTACAACAACAACAAGAAAAGAGAGTTGAGGTGGATGTTTGACAAATCATGCAAGACAATCTAAAAGTTCTGAGTTGAGTTTGCAAATTAGTAATTGGTTAAGTGGTATGTCCCCATGGAGAATTTAATGGATTGCTGCCCGGCCTTGCAGACAAGGTAGCTGAGCCTGCTCTGAAGAAATGCCTGTCATATTTAGCTGGCAAGTTAGATTATCTTCATCTTGTGGAAAGCAAAACATTTATTGCTTCTTATAGATTTACTATCTGTGCAGAGAAGAGCTGTGTAAATCCTTTTCAGTCTAGAAAAAGGAGCTGGAGACCTAATTTCTTGCGAAGACCCTTTGCTTACACTGTCTATCTTAGAAAATCAGATGGTGGAGTAGTCCGATAAACTGTACAAAGTGAGTAAATAGCCTGGTGAAGATAGTTTAGAAATGAAGTGTTCTTTTTTTTTTTTGTCTGCCTGTGTGGGGAGTGGCTGTCACGGGCCTTGCCATACCCATCCTTGGAGCACTGTATGCGGTAGGGAGGTGTTATGTGGGTGGCTGACACCTGTGAAGTGTGCATCGGGAGAAGTGACTGGGAGCGAGGTCGAGATTTGGAGGTGAGAGGCGCTGCCTAAAGTGCAACTGGACTGCATGATCTGCTCTCTAGGGATTAAGCAGCTGCTGTAATTTGTGATTTATTGTCTTTGTTTCAACAAGACAAGTGCTGCTGCAGTTCCTCCAGGAAATCTCTCGTAGCAGTAGCAGTAGCTGGGGTGTTGACTGTGGGGTATGGGGCAGTGGAGAAACCCAGAGGTCGTTCCTTACCGCGCAGGGCTCTCAGCTAGCTCTTGGGATCCAAATGTGACGTTTTCTCACTGAAAGCAAGGGGCCAGATGGGCAGGGCTGGAGCCAGTCCCAAAGACGTGCTTTAGAAACTCGCAGATGTTGAATGTCAGTTGTCTTAACTCCTTCTGATGTGCATTACATGGGACAGGGTGCAGGGGAAATGAGTGTGCCAGATACTGACCTGCACGTGCGTTGTCACACCATGAAACATGCTGATCTCCATGTTCCCGACACCTAGAAAAGGTCATGGCGAAGACTGAACCTTAGTCATCATAGTGGTGGTTATTGTTTAATTTACTGTAAATCAGCCACCAGGTCAGTGCCCACGGATGCCTTAGCTCTTTGCACTGAACAGTTACTGCATCCAGCTAAGGTGCCTGCTGTACCTGGTGAAACACTTGTCCGGGGCATGAGTGTTGCAAATGAAGTCTTGTGAGGTCTGAATAGTTGGAAACCTCCTACTTTGCCATATGTCAATTAGTTTACTTTAGAAGCTGAAGCTCAGTTCCTACTCCCTTTCATTTACATCTGTGGATTGGAAAAGGAAGCTCGGTGAAGGCTGTCAGAGAAAGCCGGTGGCCAGTGCCCAAGCCATATTATTGGTTTTCCTATCTCAGAATCAGAAATTTGGATTGTGGTAGCAAGTGAGCGGCCAGTATAGCCTCTGGAAAAGAGGTGTTGTGTGCTGTATCACTGACACCTATTTAGCAAATAACAGCTACTTTCAACGGAAGCCGAAGTTTTAAGGTTTTAAATTTGTTACTAGAAAATAAACGGAAATATCAATGGCTGTGCTCATAGTAGTGTGTCTAAATAAGGATGGATGCGGAGAATGGTCACTGGTAAAGCCACTGTCCAGCAGCAATAAGGGAGGAGGTAAGGAGTCCCACTGCCTGCCTGCCTGTGACCTCGCAGCCCGTGCATCCCATCTCCAAGAAGCTTGGACCTCCCCTGTGTTGTCCAGCAGGATCTGCCCCCTGTTGCGTTTCCCAGGCCAGCTCTCCCAGGCAAGCTCTGCCAGCCCTGTTACACTGCAAAATAATCAAACGTGTTATCTCTGCCTTTATGGAGATTTAGTGCCACAGCAGTACTTTCACGTTTGAGAGAATCCTGATCAATTCCTTCTTTTTTTTTTTTTCTTTTTTTTCTTTTTTTTTTAATCCTAGTTTTGTATTTACTGAACAAATAAGTCTGAATGTTTGGCACCTGACCTTCCTGTTACTTTCTGCCTGTTTTATACTTACGTTCTTTCCCTTTGGCATTTGTTAGAGCAGCTTCCCTTTCCACAGAAGCGCTGTTATTTATAAATTACCATTTTATTTGAAATATGCTCTATATGAAATGGGCCATAGATGATGGTTACGTGGCTTGAGAATAGAGCCCTTAATTTTGATGTGTTTTATAAATAATTGGCCTGATCCTGTGTCCTTTGACTTTAGTGGGAGTTTTCCAACAAGTGTATTTACGCAAGAACAGCCCGGCTGCCAGCGCAGCGTCAGCGGGCAGCACGCCTTTGCATTCAGCGCAGTTGCATGTCCCCGTGCCAAGAACGAGTTTTGCCGATTCAAATTTGCTCAGTTTGTCAACACACAGCTCCCATTGAACTTCGCGGGACAAGAATCATTCTTGGCATGGGGCCGCGGGCAGCCCCGGGGAGCGCTGCCCGCACCGGCTGCAGCAGGAGCTGTGCACCAGCGAGAGGAACAGCGCCCGGCCTTGGCTCCCCGGCTTGTGAGGCTCCCGTCTCCCGTAGCATGTGTTTGCTGTTGTTTGACTAGTGGGAAGAGCCGGTGATAAAAAGAGATTTCCTAGGTCAGTTTTCAAGGCTTTTTTTTTTTTTTTTTTTTGGCTGTCTGGATGATTAATGTGAATAGGAAAATACTGTTGACCCATTTAAATGATGTTAGACGACATCCATTGCTCATCTGCATAATGAAATACACACTGAACATTACAGCCTAAGAGCCAGTGAACTACAAAAATAATATTTTACTCATTTAGATTATGAAGTAAAATATAGGACATTAGTACTAATCATAGTATTAAGTTTTAAGCCATGCAAATTGTAATTGTCAGTGAAAAAGAACTATAAGTTGAAAAGGCTATTAGCATTTCAGCTTTAACAGTTAATTTGAGTAATTTTTTTTTGCTACTGTGCAGCTTAGAAAAGTCTATATGCAAAACATTTAATAGTAAGTGCAGGAGTGTTTGTTTTATATCACTATTTAATTTCAATCATTAAAGAAATGTTAGAAATATTAAATTTGCAGTATTAAAATGTATTAACATTGTATATTACAAAGAGTAAGCTGTAATCTTTACTTGGATAAAATCAAATCTAGAAGTAACCGAGAGATGAAATAATTTTAAGCATGCATTTAAGTACCAAAGCAAAAACTGAAACCTTTAAAAATATGGATTTCATCAAACAGAAACATCATTTTCAGCATTTTAAACTAAATACAAATTTTAAAGTACTGAATTTAGGCTGTCAGGTTTCTATGGTTACCTACCTTTCCAGCAGTTTGGCGAGATGTGTAAATAGGCCTATGAGTCACTTGTAATTTTTGTTTGTTTGTTATAGTTGTAATTTTGTGTTCAGTTTGAATCTAATATAGTTCACACCACATGCTTTGGTTTATGTATATTTTAGTGCATATGATTGACAGTGATTGAGAATTTCTTATGGAGTGCTTGTTTTTTTTGTCATAAGTGATGTATGTTGGTACTTCTGAAAATGTAAACAACTTCTTCCTGTATCACTGTTTGATAAACAGGGACTTTTATGATAAGAAAGAGGTCTTTGTAAATGTTAAGCAAGGAGATAAGTGAAAGGTATTTAAAAAAAAAAAATTAAAACAGTTCCCAAACATTATATGGTACTCTTCCAAATCCGATCCGTAATCCTATCATTATAATTCATTCAGTGACCCAAATGTCACATATTTATGAATAAGCTTCCAAGTTATGCATTAATAGCACATATTAACAACTGACAGGTTTAAAAATAAATGTTTTAATAAGGATGCTACAAGTTTTCTGCAGCAAGCTCTTGATTGGAACATCTTCCTTACGCAGAGCATCTTCTTGGGGGGGGGGGGGGGAAGAGCTCGTTTCCACCGCCACCACAATAGTTTAGTAGAAACAGCTGTAAACTCTTACACCTCTCTGCTCATATATTTTTGAAGTCTGGGTCACAGGATGTAACTCCCCAACCTTACACTCTTCACTCTAACGAAGGACATGTACGTGTTTTCTCAGTAAAGACTTACTGTCCTAGCGTAACTTGTGTTCTCATGTGAAAACAGGACAATACAAGTAACAACATTTAATACAAGGCAAGAAACACTGCCAGCTGTCATTTTAACCAAATGAGTAGTAATGTAATCTTATTTTATTAAGGTATTCATCCCAAAATTGCTAGCAGTGTACACTTTTTTTCTAAATTTTGAGATAAGACTGGCTTACGATTCAGGAATCCTCTTGTATCCTTAGAGATTCAGCTGCAGGTGTATTGAAAATAATTACTGCAATGGCTCTTATATTTTGTGCAGGGAAAAGACTCCTGACCACCCATTCTCTTCCTGTGTCTCAAGCTATGCAGAAAATCCTGATACGATGTTCAGGAGCACTCCTAAATTTTCTACGCAAAGTTTACTCTTATTTCAGCAGCCTTGCTCACCCACTGAAAGGGTTTCTGTGAGAAACCTTTTTTGTGGTGATTCAGACATATTTTTTCCATTTCAGGTGGAAATTTAAGAAGTTAAAAGTAGGATTTATTTTTAACATTTAATACTGTATCAGGCGTGTATATAGGACATAACCATGCCAGTTGAAAAACAGTTGTTTCACAGAGCACCTGAAAAGATTTTATCCCAGTAGGATTCAATGAATGTTAAAGCTGTGGGTGGGTGCATATTAACAACAAGATTTTGTATTGTGCGTGTGTGTAAAGACTATTTGAATAGCTTATTATTTTAGTCTGAAACAACTGCTATTTTTTTAAACTAACTTGTTCCAACAGTTGTTACTTCCCTACAAAAGCAAAATAAGGAATACAATAACCAGTCTTTCAAGCAAAAGTAATTCCTCTGATCTTTTAAAATACCTAAAGATAGATAGAAAGTGATTGAAAGATGTATTTAAATATGCAAACCTGAGCAGATATGTTTCTCATTCTAATTTATTCACTTTATGATAAAGTAATTTACTCAATACAGGAGTGCAGTAACATAAGAGGAATGTTTCTCCTTCTAGTCACAGAAGTTGAAACTTGCCAGATGCTGTGATCTGAAGCCTAAATTCCCCTGATATTAACTGTGTGTGAAACTCTTTAATATTGCTTTGTCCAGCTTTTGTACCTGACTTCTTTCATTTTGCTGTGATACTGCTTTAGGCAAAACTTTCTTTTTATTTTCTACTTGTGTTATTCTATTGGAGGGAGAAAATGTAGTAGAAATAACACTAGAATGGAAGGCTCTATTGGAGTACTACAATGCCCTGTTCCCAAAGTTAAGCCTGTACAGCCCAGTCCCATTTTCTGTAATAGACAATTAATTTCCTTTTGTATATGAATGAATATCATTCAGATATAGTTAGATTGTGCTCTATATTTTTTAAATCCTATAATAAAATGGGAAAGTGCTGTTTAATGATACCAAAATTTTACTCAGAATTTATTTCTTATACTGGCTTGGTGTGACTCTGTGTGTGTGTGTGTGTGTGTATATATATATATATACAACTGCTCAGTTGGTCGAAGGGGTTTTTAAGGATATAACGTTAATTTTTCCTTTTCTTCTTGTTTGTTAAAGTTGCACTGTGGGTTGCTGCTGATAAAAGGTGGCACTGAGCCAGCTTCCTGAAGGAGCTATGGGGAGGGTCATGGCTTGTCATGACCTGGGCACCATTACTTGAATGTTGTTATTATTGGGATGAAGTACCCTTAGGCTGTCATCCTTCCTGTAAATAGAAGAGGTTCTGATTCTCTGTGGTTTCCCAGTTTACCAACCTGTAGAACAGCTATTTTGTTGGCCCTAAGTTTGACTGAATAATGAATTAAAAGAACGGCACTATTCCAGAAGGCACTGATTCATCATTTTAGTGTGCTGGTCTAGACTAAGTCATAATAAGTAAAGCCAAACAAGAATGTATTTCTATATAGTTTATAAATTTACACCCAATTAAAAAACTCATTTGTATTAGCATACAGCAAACAAATTGCCCAGTTCCGCTCTCCATGAAGTAAGGGCAAAATTTTAATTAGCAGGGAGCATAACTGCTCCCGAGGGCCAAACTTGACTTTTTTCAGTGTCATTGAGGAGCCCCAGTGGTGTCGGCAGAGGGGCTGACTCTGCTCCCTTGGAGTCGGTTGGCGTTTGGCCGTTGCTTGGCTTTATTGGCTCTTACGAGAGTAATGAGAACAGCAAGCCTGTTAATGCCTTTATTAACTAAACAACTTCTGTTGTTAATCTCCAGTTAATTTCAATAATTAAATAAAACAATGCCAATTAGAATATAATGTTTGCAAGATACTGGTCTGTGTTTCGGTTTATCAGGGTACAGTCATAAGCATGCCGTTGTCGAGGTTTTCACCAATGTGTTGCTGTTGTAACTGAAGTCACATCTATCCTGATGAATATTTCATTTCCCCAATCATGCTATTAAAACCAGAGTGTTTTTACCCTTTCATTTCTGTTTTCTCTTTTCCACTACCATCATGACAGCTGTGGCTGCGTCCTGTTTACAAATTGCTGCTAGTCATATTTTCAGTAGTCCTTGTGGGTTTTGCTTTCCCCTAATACGGGCAATTAGGAGGAAATATTTCTCATGAGCATGGACTTGCTCTTCTCCTTGTAATGACATAGTCCTGCAATCCAGGAAACAGTGCTGCATGGTGTCCATGTCCACGATTTCCTGATGTGGGAAAAAAGTGTGGAAAGCATCTGGAGAGGAGGAGACCCCCTTTACCAGCTTGTTTCCTGTAAGCGAAATTGGAAGACCTTGTCTGTGCAAATAGATTTCAAAATAGAGTCTGCCCTTTGACTGTCTCCATAATTACACAGTGCTCTCTGTATTTTATTTGGCTGCCAGAGCAGTTAACCCCTGGAAGTAAGGGGCTGATGATGGCATGACCAGCATGGGTATGCAGACATGACCATGTGAATACACTCTTGTTTGGAGAAGCCAATCGTTAAGACCTCGTTACAATATACTTTTACCAAATTCAAAAATTATTACCTGTTGGGTTATGTTGATTAAGATAGGTTATATCCTTAGTGTACAGAAAACGTGGAGGTATTAGTTGCAAAAAAAGAAAAAAAAAAAGAAACAGAAAAAAAGTTCTTTCGTGGCTTTGATGTAATCAACATCTGTCAACAGAATGAATTTGCTTTTGTTTAATTTCAAGGGCTCTTGTCCTTCTACTTTGCCCAATCAGTTTTAACTTCTGCCTCAGGCATTTCCCCATGTTGGGTTCCCCCCCCCCCCCCTTTTTTTTTTCTTTTTTAGCAAACGCACAGGTTATTGCTTGTGAAATGTGAGCTGCTCTTCTGCTACACAGGTTACACAGAGTTGCAGAGAACCTTTAATCTTTCCCATCCTATTTTTGAAGCTTGGGCTTACCTTTGCAACACAGGGATTACAAAGTCAGTGTTTTATTAAGACAGTTAGAATTACAATTACAAGTAAAGATCTGTCAAACCACAGACATTATTATGGATTGAAAAATGGGAGCATTTGGTAATTAACAGTAAAAAGCTATATATTCTTACCTCGTTGCATTGATTGGGTTCCACATGTTATTACCCATAGTGATTTTAATACCTCACCTTAAACTTTATTCCTCTGAGGTTTCAGCAAAATGAATATTTGCACAAGAAGCAAAATTATGATATAATATTAAAATGTCCTGACAAGCCAAATTAAAGATTTCTAGTGTTTTACCCTCAAATGCATATATACTAAGAAAATCTCCACGATCATTCTTTTTTTAAGTTTAAAAAAAATATATATATTAAATCACATATTTAAAAATGACTTATCTGAACAATGCTTTTGATGTTGTTAATTGTTCATATATATTAAGTAAGATTTACTTTATCAAGAGCAAGTTGATTTTATTTCCTAAATCAGTTGGATATTAGTTCTTGTAATCCTAGATAATTTTGTTACTGTGCTTCTGTTGATGCTATGACTAAGTTATTCTAAAATATGTTAAATTTATTTCTTGGTTCTTTTAAGATGTACCCTTTTATTTATTGTAGCTTAGAACTGTCACGAAGTTTATCCTTTGGTAATGTTTTTGCTAATTGCTGAAAAATTTGAAGTCTTTCATAAATAAATACCAAAAAAATGGTTGTGAACAATCACATTTGATGAATCATGTAGATGAGTAGTTTTTTGCACGGCTACCCCACACCTCATTCATTGAAAACATAGCTGGTAAATTGCTGTAACTGTTAAACAAGAAGCATTAGAAAAGGGCTTACGTGCGAGTTCATTTCTAACATCTCCCTTTAAAAATACTTCTTGACCAGAGGAAAATCACATTTAAATGACTAAAATCAACTTAATTAAGGGTCATTAATAGAGATACACATAAAAAACTCTCTACTCTGTGAGTGAAATGGGAGCATTTCATTATATAGTGTAGCATGCATGAACAGATAACAATTAAAATAGACCTAGAGTAAAAGGCTAATAAATATAGGGCACATTGTGCTGCAAAATCAATCACTTAAAATGCTCCCACCCATCATCATACTTGAATTCTGTATTCAGCCCCTTTGGCTGACTCGTTTAAAAGAAAAAGAAAATGTAATTTCCACACAAGATAAATTTATCTGGTAATTCGCAAAAGCTCACAGTGCATATTTATATAATTAATACAAATTCAGGTCTGGAACGTATGCGGAGGAATCCAGCGGCTCCGGCAGGACTTGTGTGCATAGAGATTGCACAGTGAGATTCACTGTCGAGTCAGAGGAGCAGTTGTCTGTAATTTTCTGTGCTCGGTACATCGTATCTGCTGATGTGATTCAGTAACGCTGGTAATAATTCTCCTTATTGCAGCTGATAGTAAATACTCTGTTACTCGTGGCAAGTGACGTAGCCTTGCTGTTGGGGGAGAGAAGAAACGCGTAAAGGGTCAACTTTGCATCCGGGCTGTGCTGGCGTGTTACCAGGCTACCCGGCTTCAAACACTGGGCTCGCTCCGATGGCTGCAGTTTCCACTGGCAGCTGCGCAAATCCCGCATTTATGAACTATCTTACAGTAATTAATATACACAGAAAGCTTGACAAAAAGGATGTGCTTGGGTGCCAGTGTTGCAGAAGTAAATAAGGCACTGAGAAAAGCTTTGATAGGTGTAAGGGATGGGGAGGAGGGAATATCTGAGCCAGACTACATCCAGTTGTTCCTGTCTCCAGTGATTGATGATGTTGCTATATCGAATTAGCTGTGAATATGGGAGCTTAAAAAATAAAAGGAGCCGTGGAGACATTAGGAAGGCCTTCTTAAGGAAGGAAGTGTGTGGATGGAGTCCAGATTTTCATTATAAAACAGTAACTTCATTATATTTTAATGCCATTTTATTTCATTGTATTTTTACTTTGTAGGAGACTGTTTTCTGTTATATTTTTTCATATTTCAAACAAAGGTTTAGTTGTCCTGTGTTTATAATTCTTGTGATGTATTTTAGGAGTCGTATTATATTATGGTGATATTTATTTAGTTGTCGCATTTCACCTGTTCAAGTAGTAGATATTTTTGTATGCATCTGGTTTATAATGAGTAGTTAGTAGAGTAACAACAGACTACAGTACCTTATTATCCTGTTATCTTGTGACAACACTTACAGTGTATCTTTGGGAGAATAGAGGTAAAAATTTTATTCCAAATAAAAAGGTGTCCCTTCTAAATGTGGGATAGTCGATAGGCATGCACCCATGAATATAAACTGGTTTAATGTATTTAAGAGTGTGTATTTGGGACATATGGAGTTTTATTGTTGAATAATTGGCAAGCACACTTGCACCTTTTCTCCCCCAATTAAACTTTTACACGCACTTAGACTCGGTGCCCGGGCAGCATGCTGTGCGTCAAGGAGAGCATTTGAAATACATGTTCACATATTGATGTCCACGTGGACTTTAACTGACCAAATCAGTGACTGTGTGTTTTCATTATATTTATAATACCTTCAGCTGTGGTAGGAGCAAGGTACTTCCACTGCACTCTGTAAAAGAGCTACCTTAGCTTACACTGGCAGATGGATTGCTACTTCTGATGGCCCAAAAGTTGCTGCCTCAGCAGATTCTGTGCTTCCGGCTTCCAGAAACGGGTGCAAACCAGCCAGGAAGTTTGTAGGATGCTTTGGGCTCTTTGGATGCGCTTATATGTTGTGCAGGTTAGATGGCCCAGATTTTTTTTTTTTTTTTTTTTTTCAATTGGACAATGATTTTTTCTTGTGAAGGAGACCCTAGGAAAGCAGTAGATGAGAGGTTGTTGATTAAATGATAATTAAAACACCACCAAACCAATCTACCCTCTGTTAACTGGGCAGCTCTGCTTCCATGGAGACACTTGAAGCAGGTAACTTCCATTGGGGTACCTAAGTTATACTGAGAGCTTGATCTGAGCCTCACTCTCCAACTCTGCCTTATTACTTATAAACAATTAAAAAAAAAACGGTAAAAAAATTGCTTGCATTGAGTAAAAGTCTCTACAACCTTTCAGGTGTTATACAGATTCAGATACTGGTAACTAAACGTAGCACTGATCAGTGTGCAAAGAGACAGTCGGGAACATTTCTAAAGCAAACCCTGTGCACCTATTTCACTCATTCTGGGTTTTGGGGCACCAAAAAAGGTGCGTAACTCAAATCTTCTGTATATCATGAAATGCTGTAAAAGGGCTGTCTGTGAAACCAAGTGTGCATGTGGAAGGATAATTTCTGCATCTGGACTTGATAAATGCACCCAAAGGAAAGGAAGGAAGGTACAATAATAACATACAAGATATGGAAGAAACTCTTCTTCTATTAAAAAAAAAAAAAGTCATTTTTACATAGTTACCAAATAAGCAGTAGATTAATTTCTTAATTTCTGTGATATAAAAATTTTTAGTTACTTCTGTTTAAATGAAAACACTTTCTTTTTACTAAAGAGTAATTATTCATATGGGTTACTTGCCACAAAATATTGTGTTTGTATACGTATGACATTTTTCAGAAGCAGATTAACTATTATGTGAAACTTATGTTTCAAAAACCCCTCCTGTTTAGATTGTAGAACGTTTGAGTAATGGAAATATGCACTACGTGTAATTGTAGTTTAATTTGTAGTTTAATTGGGCAGTATCAGTAATCCTTTTGAATTTAGTATATTTCCCGAATTTGATGCTAGCATTGTCTTTTCTGATGCATTATTTTGGTTTTTATGTCTCTGACAACCTTTGGGCCTCAATGCCCTTTTCTTTTGCCTTTTTTTTTTTTCTTTTTTTTTTTTCTTTTTTGAGCAGGGGCAAAATGTGTCATTGCCCAACAACTAAGTTTGAGCAATGAATACTCTGATGAACTGTCATCCCGAATTCCCATGTGAATTAAATGGAAATCTGATTTGAATATTCCAAGTCAATGACAAATTTTAATCCCTTCAGTTGCCTTTGGCAAGATTAAAAATATTTCTTGAAGTTTGTTCTGTTGCCCTGCTAGGCAGGACAAATTGAACCCCATTCCTTGTGTCTTGGCGCAAATGACGAGAGCAACATTAGCTTGGTTATGCTCAAATCTGTGACCAATTCTGCAAAAATACAGGTGAAAATATTGTCTGAAATCAACATTAAATCACTTTTTTTCTCTCCTTTTTTCTTGCTATTGTCCCTTACTAGCCGTTTCCCCAAGCCTTGAATAGCTTCTAGCCATGCAAATGGCTACAAGCAGGGTCCAGTTGGAGCATCACTCCTGGCTGTAAGCTTTGGGGAATTTACCCATGCTACTTTTTAATGCATCAAATCAAAATAGATCTGGTATTTTATAAAGCTTCAAAGTATTGTTCGGGGAGGCTTTTTGTTCTCATTGCTTCTCGGTGTTAATGCTCTTTCTTTAATAGTATAAGATTTGAACAATTTGAACTACCCTTGGCTACTACATGAGTTCTGTGGTTTGTTTTACATGATGCCCTTCTTTTTGCATACTTTCCATTTTGTAATGTGGTAGTAGAAAAAAATGTTAACCATTTTTAACTTATCTCTTAACAGGTTCTGTGTCTGGCTGCCATGTAATCATTTCTTCGTGCAATCGTATCTACCTGCACAGGCAGTCAAGCAATCAACAGCGAAGATGCTTCTTTTTTCAGGGACAAAGACATACTGCTTATAGTATAGTTTGGCCAGCCACAGTTGCTGCAGCTCACCCAGTTCCTAAGGTACTGCAATTTCTATTACCTAATCTGTTCTTCAGTCAGTATGGAGTTCGACTGCAGGCATGATCGAGTGTATTTGTTGTCTGACAGCTGGGGGTTTGGATCACCGTCCTGTTGCTTGGTCTGGTATTTGAAATAGGAGCGCTGGTGAGAGAAGTTTTCAACTGCCTACCATGTTAAACACAGTGGTGTATCTAGTTATTAGGGAGTTTAAATCAGGGGCTTGTTCAGTTATGGTAGTATAAATGTGGAATATTATAATCATCTGTCAACACTTAACACTTATGGGTCCAGATTCTCGTTTTGGACAATTACAGACCGTCCTACCAAAAGTCAGTAGGAATCATTCATGATCATCTGAGTCCTTTTCTGTATAAATCTCTAGCAAGCTAATTATAAAAATGTTTATATTTTGCTGAAGGTTTTGTTAATTGGTTATATCAGATTTAGGAAGAGAACATACAATACCTGCTGGTAGCTGCTCCGCAACCCTACTGCACATTCTAAACTCGTCTTTACTGTCCCTGAGTGGTTTTTTTTTCTTGCAACATATACTCTTTTTTTTTTATCTACTTTAGAGCCAAAAGGAACTTTTTCATGCAATTTTAACATGTGTTCCACTTTTGGTTTCCTTCTTTTTTCTTTTTTTTTTCCCCCCCGTTTAATTACAGCATCCAGATTAACTGTTTAGTAGCTTTCCTTTAGCCAAAAGAAAACCAAAGTACCCTTTCTAAACAGTGCTTTTCAGTATGTGTATTAGTACTTCTTTAAGTTTTACTTTTCATTTGATTATAGATTTCTTATGCAAAATATAGAGTATTTCCATGGGCCAGAAATACTAAAAAGTTGTTAGACAGGAAAGCAGATAAGGATGCTGGATGTAGGGCTCTTACACCTAAGAGGCTGTGGAAGCTCTGTGTGCAGGGAGACCATAGGGTTACATGCTTTATATATTTTCAAAGGTTTAAAAATTGTAGAACTTACAAACTTTTCTTTTCTGCATTTAGATGCTTCTTTTAGGATAAAGAGGGAGAAATAAATTGTCATACTGAAAAGTTGTCTTCACAGATCAGAGTTCTCAGACTGTCTAAAAATCAGTCCAATTCTTCAACTCTGAAAACTTGAGGGCAAAGTTATTAACAGAGTATGCCAGAAATCACATAGAAATAACATGGGTTTTTTCAAGATGTTGGTGTGAAACTGTATACGTAGACATTTGTATGTATGCTGCTTTGGGCTTCTCCGTTAACAGATCTTATAGGTCAGCAGGGTCAGGTCTCAGCAGTTACTAGATAAGTGCCCTCCAAGGGGAAAGCAAGGGTGCTGCTCTGTATGGAGTTGCTAATCCAGCAAATGGTGGGGTTTTTTTTCTAAATTAAGTCCCAAACTACTGCAATAGGATATTGTTAGGGTTGATATGCCATTAATTTGAATCAGGTGTAAATCTGAAATTCTGTTGACATAAGTCCACTAAAGATAGTTTCACATTTTATCAGAGTAGAAATGAAATACCCGTAGGAGTAACAATAGTCTTCCTATTTAAAGTCCCGCTGGAGGTAATTTGTTGCCCCCCTCTTCTTTACTCCTACACCCTAGTGTTGTATGGTCTTGTTGTGTACAGGCCAAGTGCCCCCTTTGTTTTATGCCTGCCAGCTTGATTCTGTATTTTGTGAAGTCAGTGCAAAACTTGCCCTGTGGCCGGCATGGCAGAGAATCAGCCTGGCTGTGGTGGGCGAAGGGACTCTTCTCCAGCCAGTGAAACAGCCCATGACCCTCTGAGAGAAAGTGCATTTCCATCTTTGCGCAAGATGTTACCGTTGTTACTAGTTTGTTGTGTTTATACACGTGTCATGAAATTGTTGTGGATTTAAAAAAATGAGAAATTGAATTTCTCCTTTATACGAGGGCTGAGAACTTTGTGTGCAAAAAATGAAGTTTATTACACTTTCCTTGACACAGTGAATTGGGATGCCCTTGCATAGTGTTGTAGATGGACAAATTTGGGCACAACATATGAACTAGATTAATAAGTAAAAACCTCTAAATTAAAATAAGTTAAATCTTAAGGTTCTTAGTCAAAAAACAACCTCATGGAAGTTAATAGGAGTTTTGTCTGAATGAGAAACTAAGGATTTGATCAGTTTTATTTTTGAGCCTAATTCTGTATGTTTGTCCCGTCAGTTCCAGATGCCTTTTGTAGAAAATGTGCTTCTTTGCAAAAGAAAATAAAGATTTTTTTTAAGTCTCTTTCTCACAGTTTTAAAACTTGCGACTGTCTGTGCTGGAAGTCGGCTGCAGTATCTGGGGTTTCAGCACTGGAAGGTTAACAGACTGTATAAGTCAGTAGTAACAGGCAATGTTAAGTTCAAAAGGGCAGTGGAAGAAATACTGAGGCAGCCTTGAGGGTTTGCCCTGATGGCTTAGGAAGGTCGATACTACGACAGAAAGGGCAAGCTGCCATGAAGCAGGAGGCAGTATCTGAGAAAATGATCCCATTGTCATGCTCAGTTTTCTGATCTTCATTTTCAATCCTTTTTCTCCAAGCACATAAAGAAGCCAGACTATGTGACGACAGGCATTGTACCAGACTGGGGAGACGACATAGAAATTAAGAATGAAGATCAGATTCAAGGGCTTCGTCAGGCTTGTCAGTTGGCCCGTCATGTCCTGCTTCTGGCTGGAAAGGGCTTAAAGGTAACAACTACAGAAGTCCCATAACAGCTTTTATGTCTTTTATGCTTTCACTTATTTGGTTTTTTTTTTTCTACTTTTTCTTTTTTAATTACCCGTAATGTGCATCCAACTTCAAGTTAGATACTGAAAAAAGGATTTATTAACTTTTTATTCAGTCCACGATATGCCTGTTTAATTATTTCTGTATTTTGGGCCTATGTAGTACTTAGAATGAGTTGCTGGCTCAGGTGTAATATCTCTCTGTCTGTAATCTCCCTCTGTCCGGATTGTGCCGAATCACGTAAGTTTCTCATGAGGCTCACGCTACATTTTTTCCTTTCATTTCATGGCCCATCTTCCTCATACATCGTGCTTTCCGGCTCTGCATGTGTGCAAGTCCAAAGGGCTGGCTGGGCTGCCTTCTCCGTTCCTGTCCATCCTTCAGCCCCTCACTGTCCCGCGGGGTCCGGCGTGACTCGTAGAGCTGCTGTTGGAAAAAACAGCTGACAAATTCCACACAATTTTTCAGAGTGCATTGATAATAAAGCCTCATGGTTTCCAGTAATGTTTCTACAGTATGCTTTTTGGGATACCTCCTAAGTTAAAATGTATTGGGAGGAGCCTACTACCAGGCTTTGCAGATAGGAGTGCTTTTTTAGCCTTGCCTTGGTATTTCATGTAATAGCATACTGTATAGGGTAAAATGGGTTGAGTAGCTATGAGATGCAGAGGTAGATGGGGACTGTAGGTCAATGCCATTGACTTAAAATGGGAAAAAATTATCAGTTTACCATGCATTTTTCTTTCAGCTATCATCACGCTTACCCAGAGGTTTAATTCTGGAGCTGGGGTGGCCAATAACAAAACTGCCTGAAGCTTTAATCTTACATATGCTCGCGCATGTTTAACTTCTTTATGTGCAATTATTTCCCAGTACAGTAAAACATACTCATGTAAAGTTAAGGGCATATACATGTTTCTGAAGGATCAGGGTGCGATGTGGGTTCTGAATGAGAGCGGTTTTTCACTAATACTCTTTGGTTGTTATCATGTGTAAAATACATACGTATGCAGCACGGTGTAGCTCATGATGTAGTTCATAGTATGTGCCAAATCATGCATAATAGCAAAATACTACATACAAGTAAGGAATGTTTCAGAGCAAGAAGGTGTGTAAGGTAAGAATTACATGATCAGGAGCTGTGCGCTGGGAAGAGGGAGGTGGCACTTGGAGTTGTGGTGCCGAGACCACTGCCCAGGTCAGCCGCAGACAGGTGGTGAGCTCTGTTTTACACCAGTAAATGTTTGGCCCAGACTGCCCTGATTGGGAGGATGCTCCAAAATCCTCCCTCATCGACAGGGAGCATCTTCTGCTTTCCAGCCAGACACTGCGCGTGGCCAGTTTATACCCATTTGTTCTTGTGCCAACACCGCTCTTTAATTTAAACAGCTTCCTGCTTTTCCTTGAGTCTGTCCCCTTCACGCAGTAATAGAGCTATTACAGCTTTCAGTGCGCCAGACTAAACAAACCAAGCTCTTTTAGGCTATTCTCTTAAGGTAAACTCTGCATTCCTATTTTATCTGAAGAGCCCCACCCCTCCACTTGTTCCTGTTGTCTTGCTGAACCTGCCTTGCACGCAGCCCTCCAAACCAGCCCTCCCCTGTGCTTTAGCTAATGGCAGTAACATCCTGCAGTATACCAAAGGTGTGTTATAATGCATAGATGCAGAGGGACAAAGTTTGGGCTGAGCGTGGCTTTGATATTACCATTTACTGCCTGTGGGACTTAAAAATACAATATGGTATTATATATGATAGCATTTCCTGGGTTTGAGTTAAAGATTTGGGAATAAAGCAGCAAATTCTATGACATGGAAGTATTTTGTTAGATACCGTCAGATTGCCCCATCCCAAATAAGGGATGAGGTGTGCAGTAGGTGCCTGCCCGACATTGCCCAGCTAGCAAAAGCTCCTTTAAAAGTGAAGCAGATACTATTAAAAGCAGAACTTTTCACAGTGTGTAAGCCTGCCATGCAGAGAGCACAGATCTGTCTGCTGAGTGTCCAAAAGCCACATCGAATTCCTTGAGCAGAGCAGCGGCAGACAGCACCCAGTCTGGTACATAGCAGTTCAGTTTGTCTATGGGCTGAAGATGATAGATGGGTGAGCGAAGGCAGGAGCAACAAACCTGTATTTATCCAGAACCGATGGCTGCAGTATTCAGTACAGACAGCGCACTGGGGCTGCGGCTGCCATCCCAGCGCAGAGGCTGCAATGGCTACTGCAAAGCAGGGGGGGTGCACAGTAACCCCAAATCCTGGTCTTGAGTGGGTTCATTGCTCCTCATCTGCCCAGTCACGCTTTCGTGCTGAACAAGATGCAAGCTGAGCAAATAGACCTGGTTTTATCCTCAGCACAGTACACAAGTGCACTCCGCTGTATTCACTGTGCGTGATCACTGAATATTTCAATATATGGATAAGTATGCCTCCTGCGCCACAGCCTACCTATATTCCACGTGTTACTAAAGTCCTCCAAAATCACAGCCACTGTAGCGTGTGTGTACGAAGTATGATTTTCAAAGGCTCAAAACTCATTCAAATCAAAATCAATTTGCAGAGGAACCCTCAAAGGCACTTCTTCTCAATGAGGGAGGTTTCCCTACCAAATTTCAAATTTCAGCTCTAACCATTCCAGAGGCAGAGTCGATCCAAAAGAAAAGCGAGAAGAATGTTATTTTAAGCGTGTGCATTTTCCGCTCCATGGATAGTCAGAAAATGGCTGAATGATTTATGAGAGGGGTTTTTTTTAATATGTAAAATCATGAGAAAAAGAGGAATCTAGAAAACATCAAGCATAAAAATGAAGATTTCTAAAAATGGTGGATGAGCGCTTGTAGATTCACTGTGATCATCCAGGCTATCGCAACTTAAAGTAAAATATCCTTAAGGTTTAAAGCCAAATATTTAAATCTTTTATAAAATTAAAGAATACTTGGAAAACAATTTCATAAAATGCACAAATACATTATGATAAATGTACTGGGTGGTTACAAGAATTAAGATCCTTTCTTTTGCAAATAAAAAGGGAAAGTAATGTTGCATTTTAAAGGCCTGAAAGCATTGAAACCAGACATTTCTACAGCAGCTACTGAAACAAGATGCCATGGAAAATTGGTGTCTTTGAGAAAGCAAATGTGGAAAAAAGAACGGAAAGCAAGTAGACAGTATTTTAGTTTTTCTAGGAACCTTTGAGTGCTCATTTCTACTGCATGCTTTATTTAAAACCTTTTTCTTTTTTTTTTTAAAAAAAAAGGTCCAATATATCAATAAAGTATATCAGATAGTTTAGTGTTTTGTATCAAAGCAGCGTGTTTGAAACATCCCAAGATTTCATTGAAATGTTTGGCTGCAATCACGTTCAGTAAATATGAGAAACTATCTTTGCTTTTTTAACAGGATGTTATGTTTGATATTTTAGGTTGGCATGACAACTGAAGAAATAGATTCCATTGTTCATCATGAAATAATCAGACAGAATGCCTACCCGTCACCTCTGGGCTATGGAGGTTTTCCAAAATCTGTTTGTACTTCTGTAAACAACGTGGTATGTCATGGTATTCCTGACAGGTATTTCCCCAATAATATACATTTTACCACCGGGAATGAAAATGTTAAACTGAAATTAATAAATTGTGTTTAATATTGAACATACTTCAGCTTAACTAAATGTCATCTGTAAACCTATTGCAGATGCATATCATGTTACCACACGAAGCTGATAGATGTTATAGAAATGTATGTGAAATAGAAAAAAAAAATACATTATCCTGTTTGTTCAGACACTTAAAAATAACATAATGCCTTTACAGTTTAGTGTGTGGGGAAGAAAAAAGAAACAGTACAGTCTGATTTTTTTTTTTTTTTCCCCCCCCTTCAGCAAAATAAGCATAGGGTAAGGAATAAATATATTTGAATTTATGTGGTTTGGGTTTTTTTATTTGCAATACATTCAGCTACTCACAAAGTAAAATATGAACCCTAGTGAGAGAAAAAGAATAAATATAATGGTAGATTTTTCAGATGTTGATATGTTTTTCTGGTAGTTGTTTCTCATTATTTTATATTCAGCTACACTTGTTCTCTAAGTAGTCAGAGCTGAACATTAAAAATGGTTATTCTGTTTGCCTCTGCCTTCCTCCATCACAAAATGTCTACCCCCTGATTTTTTATATATGTGTCATTAGGTGTTTATTCTTATATTCCTTTTGTTGGGAACTGTCTGTCACCATTATTTATTTTTTTTCTGTTTATGTTTCAGTCGACCTCTTCAGGATGGAGATATTATCAACATTGATGTCACGGTGAGTAATTCATATAAAAAATAGTCTTTGATCAACTTTAGAATCACTAGTAGCAACAGGAAGAATAGTGGATTGGAGATGGGGGATGCACAGATGGATGTGCTGTTTACTTCTGAGCCAAGGCACAAGCAGCTGGTTTCCTTTTTTGTTTTTAACTGTGTGTTTATTCCAGCTAGACCCAGGCCTGACTTGAATTTAGGACTGGAATCAGATGCACTGAGATCAATGTTGGCCTAAGTGAAATGTCAACCCAATCCTGCTATGTGTCATGTTTTTGAGAAGGTGTAATTGTTATTGATCCACTGTGTAGTTAATGCAGAGCACCACAGTACTGGGCAGCAGCTGAAGACAGATATGTATGAGATGAGCTAACATGAAGAAAGCCAGCATTTTTCCTTCACTCTGCCAAGATTGATCTTCCTCTTCCTGCTGATTTTGAGTGGGGCCTGTCATTATCTTACTCTGTCATTAGAGGCTACATTGGCCTGTGTGTGTCAGTCTATTTGGACAGCAACTCTTTTGCTAGCAGTGTTCCCTACATTTATTAAAATCCCCAAAGGTAGTGTTGTGTTCCATTTCTGGTATAAAAGCCCTGAACCTTTTGCGCAGAAACAGAAATAGTGTGATATAATTGTGACTTAATATTTCCAGAGAATGGTCAATTATAGCTATTTAAATAAACACTGGCTGGATTTTCTTGGGAGCAAGAAAGTACGGAAACTGGAAACCTAATTCTCGTTTCATTTATGAAAAAAAAAAAATTATTTGTCTCTTGCAGAAGCTTTTTTCTTTGTACTGTGCATGTTTTTATTTTCCCAAAGTGCTGTTTATTTCTAATGTGAACACAGACATCTTTTGAATCCCACCGTTATTTTGCAATAATATGTCACATACAAGGGAGTAACCTCTCATGAAAACAAGCTTTTTTAATCATTAAAGAAACTCTTGGTAACTTGATACTATTTTCCATGGGCCCAAATTTCATACTGGCAGAAGCGAAGAAATCTCCAGCAGACCTACCTCTGAGCATGAGATTCAAGCTTTCTAAAATATTTTTTCTATTAAAATTAGGGTCAGTGACCTTTTTCCCATGGTATACTCACGTGTGATCCAGAACTGGGTTGGGTTTGGTTTGGTTTTTTGATCTTTCTAAATTCTTCCCCATCGCCATACTTTTAATTGCAGAATTCTGACTATCAGGTTTACACAGTGCAATCTATCATTTTTTAAAGTGTATTTTTGGCCTACATTTTTACTTTGGTGAACTGGTGTAGCTTTGCTCATTTTATTAGACTAAATCAGTTTGCAACAGCTAAGGATTTAACATCTGATTTCTTTGTATCTCATTAAGGTTCATTTTATTTTTTTGTTTTATCTGTCATGATAATAATGACGCCTTAGATTAAAAAAAAAAGTGTAGACTCGTATCTCAGATACTTTCCGTGATAAACTAAACAAAACATTTTTATATTAACGTGGTGTGCATATCTTATCCACTCTGCTTTACAAATAACGACTGACTAAACGTTACTGGTCTTTTTGAAGACTTATTTTTATTTGTTTTCTGTTTACCTCATAAAATAAAATAAATCTTGACATTTCTGTGAATGTGAAGATTCCTGCAAGGATGGGAATTGCTAATTATCTTTGTAAGATTTTTTTTATCATTTAAAACTGAACTGTGCTGTGTTTGATCACTGCTCAGTTCCAAAATAGCTGAGGAAAAAATACTACTTTTCAGCGTTGCTAATTGATCTTTTAGCTTATTTTTAATGAGCAAAACTGGGACATTTCACAGGTTGACAGAATAAAAATCAAAGTAAACATTGCACAACAAATTGTTTATAATTGTGTACAAGTTCTATAGAATGATTAAATAATATTCTGGTTATTAAATGTAGACACTTCACGCTATGTACAAATTATTTGAAGAAAAAACCCATTTTTGCACAATTAAGATGGTAGATTAAATACATAGATTAACAAATTTTATTGGCTTGAGTCATATAGCCTTTAAAATGTGTTTTAGTGTAGAAACAATAGCGTTATCCATTACTGAATCCTCAGCATAGCGCAATTTTCAGCCAGCCATTACCAGGTTAATGTTTCTTACAACTTGGTTCTTTCATTGACTTTTAAGGAATTAGTGTGTTACTGTTGCTGTGGTTGTAGTTTATTAACGTCAAAAATATGTAATTGCACTTGATGGGCTGCAGTAAATATTATTATTATTTTTAAGCTCTCCTATGTTTTAAATCTGTATTTGTTTTTCCAGGATGATGATGTTTAATGCTCGGGTTTTGTGTGTTGTACTTGCTAGAGCTAAAAATAAATTAGTTCAGTTTAAATATGAACTGGCTAGATTAAAACCTGCCCGATGGGCATTAAATAAAAAAAAAAATATTTAGTGGCAGTCTGGACCGGCAGAGGAAGGTGTAGAGCAGGAGATCGCAGCCGCTCTCCGCTGGAGTGGTGGCAACACGGTTGGGCCCTTGCTGGTGCTCACCTTTCTTTAAAAACCCCTCGCTCCTAACTGCCTGCATTTTCTTCGCATCTCGGCTGAACACAAACCTGGCCTTGGGATAAGCTGTCTGTAGCCAATTCTCTCTCTCTCTCTCTCTCTCTCTCTCTCAGTTTGGAATCGGCCAAAAAGAATGTGAGTCTGTCTTTCACAAATAGCTTGCCAGTGGCAAAAGTTCAGTGCTTCGAGCTTCGTGAGTTATTAGTCCTAGAAGGAGAGTTGCCCCCTGTTCACGGGAAGAAAATGTTTTAGAAGATCAAAACTGTGCACCATTACAATTTGTCTTTCTATAGGGAAATTTGGCTTGGTCTTACAGTTATGTGCCTGCCTGCCATACTGCAGAGCTGCAAACCCCATTTTAATGGGGCATTGCAGAGCTCCATAGTGCAGATCCAGGGTTTCCTGTGCCCGGCAGAGAATTTCTGGAGAGCTGAGGTTTAAACCTATGAAATGTGAAAAAAAAAAAAAAAACAAACACACAAACCCAAACCAAAAAAAAACCCAAAAAAGCACATAATTAATTCAACAGGGTGCTATGTTTTCAGCACACAAAACTTTGTGGTGCCAGAACGGTACATTTATTCTCTTTCAGAATTCATCTCTGGAAATCAGAAGTAAAATCCAACGTTAATGCCACATTGTAGCTTAAAAATGAGACTAAAGAAAACGTGCAACAGCAGGCGTTGGATTTGGCCTGTGCTTTCCGTGGGGCTCCCTCTGGATGTTGGCAGCAGCTCGCGCCTCTCACCCAGCTGCACACAGCATCACCTCTACACCCTGCTGGGGATGCTGGCTGCGGAGGGACGGGTCTCCCCGCCAGCCGCTGATGGGTCTCCCAGCACCCATGGCCAGCACCGGGGCTCGGTGCCCTACCTCTGCGGGGTGCGAGCAGGTCCGCAGCCCCAGAGGTGGGCACTTGGGGCAGGTGGGCACCCGAGGGCCCCCAAGGCCCCCTTCAGCCCATGCGTGGCCCCCACCTGTCTTCTCGCATACAGCCCAGTTAGCCTCATGTCTTGTGGTTGAGCAATGTCATTGTCTGGGGCACTACTGCACAGAGCCACACAACTTTTGCATTTCTTGAATTTTTAATTGTCAACACTTACGCACCTTGCAGTCTTTCATGCCGCCTTTTTTTTTTTTTTTCCCCCTGCAATGTTTTGCTTTTCCAGTCTCATTCTCACAAATACAGCTTACCCGTGGTCTATCTATTGCAATATATAGCTCGATCTTAGAAAGGATGGATTTAATTAAGGAGACGATCTGCTTCTGGATGCAAAACAAGAAACTGTCTTTACATTTCTGCATATGTTTAGGTGTATTACAATGGCTACCATGGTGACACTTCTGAAACCTTTTTGGTGGGCAATGTGGATAAATCTGGTCAAAAGTTAGTGGAGGTTGCCAGGAAATGTAGAGATGAAGCAATTGCAGCTTGCAGACCAGGGGCTCCCTTCTCTGTAATTGGAAGCACAATCAGGTAAGCCTTATATTGACAAGTAAAGGGAGGGCTGGCAAGTGGGACAAAGGTTATTGGTGGTTTGGTATAAAGCTGATGACATGTTTTATGATTCAAAACCATCATTTCAGTCTGATATCAGTATGTGAACTGCCAAGCTATAATGTTGTTCCTTGGGTAAGAGGTTTTTTTGTGGTTTTTTTTTTTTTTTTAAAGTGAATTATACTACGGTCAACAAAGATAACTGTAGAAAGAGTCAAAGTTATTCATAAGGTAGATTTAAATTAACAGATGTAATTTGCAGTGGGTTTTTGTTTATTTTTTATTTGTGTGTGAAACTACACCACATCTAACGATGTAAGAAGGTTAGAAACCATTGTTTTCATTGTATAGCAATAACGAATGTTACAAAGGAATTAGTCAACATAAGTAAGTCTCTTTGTTTAAAAAGTACAAAAATATTTAACTCAAGAGCGTCTGATCTTACAAAGAGCAGTGCATGCTAACGTCACAGGGAAAAAAGAGCTCACATTCAGAGATTTTTCCTATTTTGCATCTCTTCTAGCCGTCACATAAATGCAGTCGTGACTCTTCTTCTGCTGGCAGTTTTGAATAAAAATACAGCTTAGTTTTTTGATGGTACCTATGGATTATTTTAAAATGTTTGCCAAAAAAAAAAAAAGACATATATCGTATACATTTCATTAAGCAATACTTCACTGGACTATTAATGGTCCCAACATGCTATTGAATACATTCTGATTGCTTAAAAGCTGCAAGGCTTAGTCACCTTGAAAGGATGCTGCTTTTTTTTCTTTGTAAATCTTCAAATACTTTAAGGAAAAAAGAGAACGGCAAAATATCAGTTAGATGTATTTATAGCTTTAAAAATATTGTAACAGAGTCTGAATCAAACTTTAGTAAAACCTCTTTGGGTTATATCTGAGAAGCTTTTATTGAAGACTTTGTATAAAATTGTGTTTTTGACAGTTTTAAATTATAGGCTAACTAGCCTGGAGAAAAAGGATAGTGTCTTTCTGTTCTTTCATAGGAAATGTTGAATCAGACCCCTACTGGGAAAAGAAATTTAATGCATATCTCACTATCTTACTGTCCATGAATATAATAGAAGTGAATTCAAAATGTAGTTTTATTTTTGCAAATGGGATGAGTCGATAGATGCACCTCATATTTTTGAACACCTAGGGTTCAACAAATTTACTGGTGGTGCTCTTGCATTTTAACAAAATTTATTCTTGAGTAGAAGGGGGCACAGAACACTGGATTCTTATTCAAGCATTCTATCGAGCTCTGCATTCATGGCTGTGTCTAAAGGGCATGTCAGCCTTTGATTCTCTCTGAGAGGTAATTATCCTTTTCCTGTCACGGAACAACAAATGATAGCTAACTACAGAGGCACATTTGCAGTAGTCACATTCATCAACTGCAGAAAAAAAATTCAATTTAATTGTGCAACACAGCTGCACATAGGCTTTTTGAGCATTTCTGTTGTTCTCCCTGTCTTGCTATTCCTCCCTCCAGATCTATTTTTTAAACTTTTTTTCTGGTTATTTTTTTCCCCCTTTTTGTCTCTTCTTCCATTTTTACTCTCTGTACTTTCTTGTTAAAGTAATTTTCCTTTGTGGCTCTCATTCTTTTTTCCCCATTGAAGGCTATGAATGTAGAAAATTATCACAATTACTCATATAATTGAGCCTCTTTGTAGCAAGTGCAACTCCAGTAGCCTTTCTCCATCATGAAAATGGTTTCATTATAGGGTTTTTCATATTCTCTGACACCATCTACACAGAGGAACAGGCGTGCAGATGAGATGTACTAGGAACAGGGTAGATCAGTAAGGTCACAGTAGGAATAATTAGCTCTGCTATGGAAAGAGCATCTAGGCCTTTTACTGCTACATAAATGTACTGTCCGTGGCTTTTAGTCACAAAAAAACTTACTAACAAATGGAGCTCCCGCCTACTACTTTGAAAAAAAGATTTGTATCAACACTACAATTTTCCATCATTAAGACTAATAACACAGAGCCTAGTATACATCAAGGGGAATAAAAAGAAAAATCTCACATTCAAGTGGCGGCTGGGTGCTGACCTTTGTTCCCTTTTTTTGTGTTCAACTTAACTCTTTACAAAAAAGAGCCACACGCCACACCAACATGCAGGTGAACTCCAGCTAGTGCTAGCAAAGCATGGCATTCAATTGGAAAATCTGATAAATCTCCATGCAGGATAATGCATTTCATTACAGATTCACTACATTAATTCTAGCTGTATTAAAAAAAAAAAAAGACGACGAAAAAGAACAGAATTGAATGTGACATTGGATTTTTGCTGTGTTGGTACGGAGGTCAGTTTACTTGCAAAGTGTAAACATATAGTCAGCGCCCCCTTTGAAAAGCAGATTAATCAAAGCTAGTAGGTGTTCAAAACTACATATGAAATAGCAGGTCATTAACTTTATTTCTCAATATTTTATCGTGTAGATGATTTAAATGTGCTGATTTGTTTAGAACTACTTTAACGCTACCTCTGCTGAAAGATCACCTTGGTTTGGTGAAGCTATGTGTTTCTGGTTATTTGTCATTTGACATTTGCATGCAGACAGACATCATATGTACATCATACATACATCAAAATCTTCAGTTTCAGGAGAGTTAGATACCATAAATACCTGAGAACAAGTGCCTACAAGCTGAAAACATTTAGGCCGATCAGAATGGAAATGTGTCTAGGTTTCTGTCATCAATATTTTCTATAAAGGTGCTCAAGTGATATACAGAACATATCTTGGGCACAAATAATCAGAATATTTCCTTTCTACAAGAAGTTTGGGAATAATTGTATCGCAGAGGTAAGTTTGCATTCAGTAGTCTCACATAGTCTTTGTTATGGAAGCTCGATAGCTGACACTGAGCACTTCTTGGATAGCAGTTCCTTCTCCCATCAGCTACAAGTTGCAAATAAAAGATTGCATGGATTCGTGAGTTACTTTGCTTAGAAAAATTTGAATCTTTGCTAACCTGTTCTTACTGAAGGTGGTGGCAAAACTGTTGGTCAGCTCCAGTGGAAACAGAATTGGGCCCTATGTTCCATTCTACCATTTGTGACATTTCTCTTTCAGACAGAAACAAATCTAGTTCAAAATCTATTTTTCAGACAGTGAGTTTAGGTACGTGGAAGTGTTGTGAGTGTAGAGAGCTAAAAAACATAAACGTGATATTGTTAAATAAACCAATTTCCTACTCCTAGGAAAAAATAGTAGTGATGAAAGTATTAATAAATGGTTTAAAATGTTTAACTCATAAGTATATGTTTTGATATTAATTTAGAACAATATAAAGCAGATTTAAAAAAAAAATCTGTTTCTATCAGATTATGCACATTTAAACAATAAGTGGCTCAGGCAAAATAAGTCATTTTAATGTCATCTGTGATAGATTTTCCTTGACAGCTACTGTAAATTACAATTACACTGCTTCTCTCTGCACTTGAAAGTAAGCATTGCAATAAATTATCTTTTATTTCAATCCATCATGTCTGCTTTCAGAAACAGAGAACCTCAAATAAAAGTTCAGCACTATTGTAAGAAAAATACAGTGATTTGTGTTCCAGTTTGAAACTAAAATGTACCTTTCTTTCAAAAAACAATTGTTGGCTTTCAAAAATATTACTAATTATACCTCAACATTTATTGTCATTATAGGGGATCCCTGAACTTGTGCATTCCCTCAGTCTAGGATTACTATTTAAGAGAAAAATACTCTAATATTTTCCCAGTAGAATTTTGTAATTTCTCAAATTCAATAATACGGTACTATTCAAAATTAATATTTTTATCACGAGCAAATCTAGTTCAGGCTGATGCTGTTTTCAAGAGTTTAAAAAAAGAAAAAAGCAAACATGCCATTCACTGGTCATTTTGCTAACAATGTAGCTAAGAAAAACATGATTACTTCTAATTAAAAAAAAAAAAAATGCATTCATATGGATCCCTAAGTAAGAAAACAATTATCATAGGTCTGTTACTGCTTTCAGTGTTTCCCAAGTGCGTTCACTGCCCAGAAGTGTAAGACAGGTTTGTTTAGCAACTTCAGTCATTCATGTCATGCTGCTCTGCAAGACTGTTGTTGATAAAGTTTCATCCCTGGGGAGAGAACCTGGCACTGCGGGGGAAGCGTCCCTAGCTGGGAATCAGTTCACGAGGATGTTCAGCCTGGGTAGCGAAGCAGTCTGTGCTGTCTTGTTTTCCCTTGTGCCACCAAGAGCCCAGAGAGGCTGTTGCTATCAATGCTGAAAATGGGATTTGTTTCACTTTGTTTCTTCAGTGAGCGCTTAGAATACTGGACCAGACCTGCCTTGAGGAAAAAGTGACAAAATTTGGTAAAAAGAAAATAAAATGCAGGTTTTGGGGTGTTCTTCTCCCCCCCCCCCCCCCCCAAAAAAAAAAAAAAAAAAAGGAGTTCCAGTCCTAAGACTGAATGGATGGTTTTCCTCTGGAGCTGGGATGCCTGTTATCCTGTAGATGCTCCTAGAGGCTATCTGCACAGGGTCAGCTCCCTAAGGAAATTTTTTTGACCTGCTTTTCAGCTTCTTAGCGGGAGGGATTTATCCCGTTCACCCAAGAACTCCTTTCAGGGGAGGCTCCAGAGTATCGGGGAGAGCTTTGTAGAGAGTCAGTCCTGCCTGTTGCTGCTTTGTGTTATTTTCCCTGTTGGGCTGCTGGCAGGACGGCAATGCATGTCTCCACACTTATCCCTCCTTTTGGAGAATTAGCTGTTTTCTGGCAACGTGGGAAGAGGATGCTCAGGAGGGAACTGACACCCAACTCTCCTGTCTCTGTCCACTCTCAGAAGCATGATACCACCATGCAAGAGGCTCTGCCTATGGGTTTAGGTGGACAGCCTGGCCCTCAGTGATGTTCCTTTACCAGCTGGGCCGCTGCTGGTCCATCCTGGTGCCAGACGCTTTGCCTGGCTTTGCCATCAGCAAAAGAGGAGCAGCGCTGCAGGTACTCTTGACTCCGCAGCCACTGGGCTGGAACACATGGCAGCAAAACATATAAATCAAGTACTGGGCTCATTAAATGATTATGCTTTTAATCCTGCCCAGTTCACCTCTGCCCAAGCATGCATCATGGCTCAAAGAACAAAATGTGTGATGGTAAATGTTGTCAATGGATATTTTTAACAATGATTATTCTGAAGAGTCTTTTTTTTCTTTCTTGACGCTGTTGGTGCCGCGTGGCTCTGCTGCCCCAGCCTTTGCTCTGGAAGTGATTTGGCTGGGGGAAACCCCGTGGCCGAGGGGAACCGGCAGACTGGCACATCCACCCAGCAGTGCAGATCTCCTTTCCTATGGCAGACGCCAGGCAGCCCAGCTCAGCTGTGCCGACTCTTGCCTCCCGCCTTCACTGCTTTCCCACTTGCAATCAGGACTCCTTCGGCTGCCTGATCTTACGCTGCCTGTCTGCAAGGAGCAGCACATGGAGCTGGGGCTGCAGTCTTGTAAGGTTGCCTGCCAGGGAAGGCTAGAAAGAAAGGCCACTGCTGACAGATCCTGAGCTGGGCAATGAGACAGTCCAAAATGTTGAGCTGTTGTCAGCAGCAAATGGCAAACTTGGGCAAAAATGCTCCACTCTGTGACATCCCGATTTTTTTTTTTTTTTTTTTAACCGGATTCCACGGCCTGGGAGTCCGGGAGGCCGGAGAGGCTGACCAAGATCAACAGTTCAATTCACTCTTCTCAGAGCTGTTGCAAAGTCCTCCCTGCCAGCATTTACAGCCAACGTGTATGTGTACGTTTACAGGATTACCTTTGCAAGTTGTAGCTGGGGTTGGTAGCCTTGTTTTTTTATGAAAGCTGGGTGGTTTACTATAACTCCACAAGGATGTAAGATCTCGCTAAGATTTTTGAAATACTCCAAAGTAAAGCTAGTAGTTGTGGAGTGAAATTCTCCATAAGGTGCTTCTGAAGCATATGCAAATACTAAAACCAGATTGAACGTGGCTGAGTTTCATACCTGCAGCTTATCTTCTCCACAGGTTTTCTCTGTGTCACTTCAGGTTCATTGGCCACGTTACATTTTATGTAAAGAATACCTAAGCTCTGTATGTAGACGTTATTAAGTGGTTAGGAGGGGGGGCACGGGTGTCTGTCAGTGCAGATGTCAAAGCCCTGTGAGCTCCAAGATCCCCTATTTTGATCACAGACGGTAACCGCTGAGGTACTGATGCCAACAGAGTTGTTTTCAAGCTGTTTGGCAAGAAAGTGGCAGAATTCACCATTGAAATGCACGAGAACCACTTCTTTCACCGCGTGAGGACGGGTTACTGTCTTAACACTGCCTTCTGTGTGCCGCGGCGCTCGTGCGCCTGGTGCCCAGCACGCAGCTGCTGCTGCTACTGCTGCTCTCCTCGGCACCAGCTGAGTACTGGGGCAAGAGCTTCCCCTGCCCGCAGGAGAGTATGTAGCTGTGGTGCTCAGAAGAATAGCTTTCTGTCTTGCTATAGAAGATGGGATTTTTTGGGGGGTGAAAATCCTGTAATAATACAAAACATCTCAAAAAATGACCGTGCTCTTTCAGTGGGCAGGGGTACCATGTAAGGACATCAGCAAAGCTGAATAGTCAGTGGGATTGTTCATGCTTTTGCAAAAAGACTTGCAGAAGAAAGTGAAAGAAAAGCTTATCACACGTTGCATGGATGGCTTCTCCCATCTGTCTTCAGAGAATCGCTTCACCCATATGGGAATCATTATCTTGCATTGCTCTGGGCTTGGTCACCAGAGATCTTCTGTTTCGTTTTGTGTATGTTTCTGAGTAATCTGGCTTTCTAACTCCTCGCCATTCCCCGTGCTTCTTCCTTGGCCTTCAGCATCACCATAGGCAGTGTGCTGAGTCTCTGACCCAGGTGTGAGTGGTGTGAGAGAAAGTCTTTTCCATTGCTAGTAGGACTTTTTGCTGCATAAACCTTCATGATTTTTTCCACATAAATGATGTATAAGGTAAAAACCTGGACTTTGAATACAACCAAATGAAGCCCAACTTCTAGCCCTATTGGTAACCCTCTTTGCCAGTACTTAGGAGTTTGGGGGCAGCTAAACTTGAAATTTCCATTATTCTCCAGAGTTAATGAAAGAAATGTGATGAGTCTTTGTATCAGGGCAATGGGTAGGTAAAAGCTAATACACAAATCCTGTTAAAACGTGCTCTTAAGGTCTGAACACTGCAGCATTATTAACCGTTGACCCAACTCTCCTCTCGTTGCCATTTTGCTGTGGCAGAGCACCATGTCCCTCAATTGCAGTATCATTAAATTCTGGGACGGTGACCCACGGGCACTGGAGCCAGCACTGGAGGGTCTGTGGAGCCTGGTGTGCAAAGGGATTAGTGCGTACAGCAAGCTGAGGCCACTTTGCACCTGAAAAAGAGCCTCCCCATGGGGTTTGACATGCTTTAATTTCTCTGAGAGCTTACACCTTTATTTGAGTTTCTTAACTTTTACACTTTTCCACCTGTAATCAAACTCTGAGAAAGCATTTGTTAGGGTGTAACTATAGGCAAACCTGAAGATTTAAAACAAACAAATGAAGCTTTTAATGTTGTGGGTGAAATCTTTCCAGGCTAAGTGCCTTCCTGTCTTGCTCCTGTTTGCTTTTAGAAATAGTGTGGGGATGATATACAGGGACAGGGGTAGCTTCCTTGTCACTTCTAATCCACCTCCAGGTCCCCCCAAATCTCTACATATTTCTGTTTTGGAGGTGGGCAGCCCTCCTGGCTGAGCTGCCTCAAGTCACCCCCTCCACCACTGCCTCCACCACTGCTTGAGTAAGGGCAGAGCCTGAGAGTGAAGCCTGCAGGCATGGGGTGGCCCAGCAGCCAGAGAACACCCCACATTTCTCCAGGTCCTCCGGTTTTTAGGGATCGGATAGGACTTTGCTTTCCTGACGTGGGTAGGGATCAGTGCCAGGACGTGTTCCTGCAGACAGCTTGTGGAGACACTCCTCCCTGAGGCAGGCCATGAAGGACAGGACAGATCTCCCAGGCAGAACTGAAATGCCATAATTGTTATGATTTGGTTTTGCTACGGTAGTGATGGGTTCATTAGAAACATGTTGTTAATTAACGTGAACAGATTTGCTGGAGTTGCAATACATTTTGGTACTGAATGTTTGCAGTATTCCCAAAGGCAAGCTGTAGGGCTCTTAACTCTCCCTGTCGGCAGCAGGACCCTCTTTTGCAGAAAACCCAGTGCAGGCAGTGGGTACGCGGCCCAGCACAGGCTCTGCACATAGGGAGGACTCGATGGAGGCTGCGGTTGGGTGGTGTGCCAGGGCCTCGGCTGTGCGACTTGGCTGCCATTTAGCTGTCCCACATTAAAATGAGCTCCCAGTGAGGTCATGGAAAAGGCTACCCTCCATCAGACAGGGAGGTGACATGCTGCCATCTTGCTCAGACAGCAGGGCTGGCACAGGAGCTACCAGCCTCTGCTGGCAGGTGTGTTAACTCTGAAACCTAACAATGGCTCACCAGCACTAGCTCTAGTGGCTGCTGTCTTTCGGAGCAGGCACAAAGTGGTGACTCGGCACTGGGGGTGGGGGTGAGAGCTTGTGGGAGCCGGGTGGTACCGATGCAGTGGCAGGGCGCAGGGCCGGGGCCGGCTAGTGGAAGTAGCGGTCGGGGCGTGCTCCTTCACGGTGTCCTCTTTGCCCCCGCAGCTCCGTGGTGCGGCGGGGCGGCTTCCAGGTCTGCCCCTCCTTCGTCGGCCACGGCATCGGGTCGTACTTCCACGGGCACCCCGAGGTGTGGCACCACGGTAAGCGGCCCCCGTCGGCCGGACCTGCCTCCCCCCGCCGCTCGCTCCGCCGCCGGCGATGAAATGACTCCGGGGGAGGGGGGGGTAAAACGAACAGAGCCCCCCGCACCCACCGACGCTGCCGGTCCCGGCGGGGGTGCCCGGGGGAGGCTTTTCGCGCTGCAAAGCCAGCGAGCAGCCCCGGCCTCGCTTTCTGAGAGTCGCGCGAGTATTTTTCAGGACAAATCGCTCGTTTAACGGAGTCGTCGGGGCGGCTGGGCCCCGCGGAGCGCCTCCCCCGCCCCGCTCCGGGCGGCAGCTCCAGGCGGCAGCCGCCGTGTGCCGCGTCCCCGCATCCCGCCCGCGCCCGAACCGCGCCGGCGAAGTTTGTCGCGGGGCAAAGAAAAATCTCCGCTGAAACGTTAAAGCCCCCGGACCCGGCCTGGAAGGAGCCGCCGTCGGGGCGCTCCCGCTGCGGCCGGGGTGGGATGGCTTTCGGCGGGTGCTCCCGTTCGTAGCGGGGACCGGCGTGCACGATACCCGCGAGCCAAAAAAGGGTTTAAACCAAGTGCTGGTTGCGTTTACTAAAAAAAAAAGGGAGGGGGGGGAAGCCCCAGCAGCCATAAACGCGTTTTTATTTTCTTTTGTAGCCAATGACAGTGATTTGTTAATGGAAGAGGGAATGGCGTTCACAATAGGTTAGTAACTCTCTGCTATGGTTTTCTTTAAAAAAGCGCACACAGAGCGGCCCGGATCCGTACCATTTCTTTATTGGGATATAGAAATTTCCATGCAGATATGGGGATGTCGGCGACACTGACCCCTTAGGAAGCAGATTAAAATATTTTAAAAAAACACATTAAAGGAACCGATTGGGTGAAATAGCTTCCAAATGATAAGATTTAGAAAATTACATGTTTATTATAAATCTTATTAAATGACATATTTGACGCATATTTTTGGCAAGGCGGAGACTCAGCCGGCACACTTGGGCTGTGGAGCATGAGAAGGATGCGATTGTGTCCCCAAAGCCGAGGTTTACCAGCGAGTTGCCTGGTGGCTCTTATGTCATTTGCTGCCTGCCAGAGCTGCTCTTTGGGTTTGGGGACTGCAGCGCCGATAACCAGTCAGAGTCTCGCCCCGCAGACGGAACGTGCTAAATACCAATCATGGAGAGCTGGTGGGGGAAAAGCCCTCTTTCTCACTGTGTGGCTAAATGGCACGGCAATTAGAGGGAAATAGGAAAATTGTTGTTTTGCTGATTTAATGAACATTTTAAGCCTGTTTAAAAAATTCAAATATTTAAAACTATCTGCTGTTTGTAAGTGTGGTTGGTGCTTTGGTTATTATCCACAGGGTCTTAATTAAAGCTTGATTAAAATTCCCTGCTTTTACAAAAGAGGAATGGGCAACTTCCTACCTTGATATTTCATCTTCCTCTTTAGTTCACATTTTAGTGTTGCAAGAGAGTGCCGGCCCAGGGAGGATGGGACCTGTGCGGAAGGGGAGCTACCTGCTGGGACACCCCCACTTTCTTGCTTGCTTCACAGTCCACACGGGAGTGCAACTAACTTTAGAACACGTTTTGTTTTTCTTGTTGCAGAGCCAATAATAATGGAAGGATCCCCCGAATTTAAGATTCTGAAGGATAAATGGACTGCAGTTTCTGTAGACAATAAAAGGTGTCTGATTTTATTTTTTTATCTTTCCTAAGCCGTGGAGCTGATCACTGACAGCCCCCCCAAAAAAAACGGGTGAGTTTTACAGGCATGGTGGACGCGTTTGCCCCCTAATAACTGCTAAATGTGCATTTCAGATCAGCGCAGTTTGAACATACCATTGTGATTACCTCAGAGGGAGCAGAAATCCTCTCTAAACTGGTGGAAGAAGCCTAAAGATGGAGCAAGGAGTGGAGGGACTCGCTGTGCTTCTGGGATTTCCACTTTTGCTCAGGACAGAGAGGAGGTTTCTGTAATTTCGGTGGGGAATGGGTGCTGCGTAAGTTGCTGCAGGGGACAGAAAAAGCAGCTTGAGGGGTTGGCTCTGGACATAGTCCTTTCTGTGTGTTACCTGGTGAGTATTCAATAAAAGTCCCTTGGCTTGTTTGTGACCCTGGAAGCAGCCATGCACAGCCTGCAAGTGCAAAGGATTTGGGTTATTTGGGGCAGAGAGCGGGTCCCATCTCTTCCAAATCCTATGCGGGACAAACACGTATCGGATGACACGGTCTCAGTGCAGCTGAGAGGACAGAGGAGCATAGTATTTTCCCTTTATAGCTGAGCTATGGAGTCAATTTGTCTTCACTGCGATTAGCACAGTGCTGTTGCTCAGGCTGTAACTTCTGCTAGGGTGGAAAAAAGTTTCCTGAGGGTGGCAGGCAGAGGCAGCAGCCTCTTCCCCAGCAGCCATCCCAGCAGCTCTCCCCCTTCCTGCCTCAGCTCATTTCTCTTTGCACAGCACAAAAAGTGATTAAAAATGAGATGCAAAGCGCGCTTTTCTGGAGATCAATAATGGCCCTGCTTGAAGAATTAGCCGGTTTGGGGTAACCGCTGCTCTGCGGTGCCCACGTTAGTTAAGGGAGAGGCAGTCCGCAATTTAAGCGTTTAACAGAAACGGAGGGGTTTGCGGTCTGGAGGATGAGCCCCGGCTCCTGCCCAGAGTTTGGAGCTGATGGTCCTCATGAGCTGCGGGTCCCGCTCGACCCCGCGCTCTCTGCGATCCTGTCCTGGGCCTGCCGGGGCTGGAGGCTTTGATTTGCAATTGGCCAGTTGCTGACCGCCCCGTCGGGCCGGACGTGCCTGGCCTTGGTACTCGGAGGCTACCGGAGCAGGACCCGGTCCTGTGAAATGTGGGGTAGCCTTGGAGATAAGCAAGTGACATCCAGAAGTACCCCAGACCCGTGGCAGCAGCGCTGCGGTTTCGGTACAAATCACTTGCCCTTAAATTGTAGGCAGATGCGGTCCTGTGCCGAGGGCTGGCCGGTTGCGCATGCAGGCGACCGGGGCTGCTCAGCACCGGCTCCCTCAGTGATTCAGGGCAGAAGTAAGCCGCTTTCTTACAGCTTTAGTCTGCTGTTTGTTTTCACTCGAGTACAGCGAGCTGTCAGCTCTAATAGTTTTTAACAGCATCTTTTCAAAAAGCAGGACCCCCCCAGAATACGGCTAACACCGCGGGGCAGCCACTCAGCTCCTGAGCGTCCTCCCCGAGAGGAGCTTGGAAGGCCTTAAAACCTGTAAAAACAGACGATGCCGCCGCCAAGTTTACAAATGCACAGAGGTTAAACAGCGCGCTGCGGCCGCCGGAAGGCGAGGGACGCCCAGCACTGCCCGGGGGATATATTTTGTTTCCTAACACCCCGCCGCCCGGCCGGGCTGCCCCCTCCGAGGGGCGCTGGGAGCAGCTGGGGATCCCGCGCGCCCCGGGGGCACGCCAGGGGCGCGTCCCGGGGGTTTTGGCCGCGCCGGGAGTCTCTGGGTGGCACCGCAGGTACTAAGCTTCTCCCCGGCCCCTGCCCCTCCACCGGGCCCCCTCCGCCTCCCGTCCCGCGCTTACCGCGGCGTGGGGTGAGGCGGGAACGGGCCAGCCTGCAGCAGGGAACCCCCCCGCAGCCCGGTGTAAGGGCTCCTGTTAGTCGCTGTTTGCTCTGAAGTCCCCCCCGTAACTCTGACGGGACTGCGGGTTTTACCGGCCGCTGCGGAGCGGTGGCGGCCAGGCGCTGGCGGCCAGGCGCTGGCATTGATGGCGCACGTTTGTAATCCTAATTATGAACGAGACTGAAGAGATGCCTCGGCTGTGAGGGGACAGACAACGCCTCGCACAAGCCCTTCACACAGAACGTCTTGCCGGGCAAGCACGATGAGAGCCCCGACGGGGCGATCGCCCCGCGGGCTCGGGGCGGCCGCGGCGCCTCCGCGCCCGCCGAAGCCGCGCTGCCCGGGGCGGGCGTTGCACGGCGGGGCGGCGGCGGCGGCCCTGCCTCGGAGGACGGGTGTGAGCAGAGCCGCGCCGTGTGGTCCGCGGGGTTTTGGCTAACGCGAGGGGGGAGCTCCGGGCGGGCTGCGGGCCCGACGGCCGGCGGCACCGTGGTTCGCCCCGGGACTGCCTGCGTCCGGCCGACCGGAGGAGGCGGCGGCAGACCCGGCGAGCACGGAGCAGCTTCCCCTCCCCGCAGCCGCCGGGCTTGAGGCCGGCGAAGGTGCCGGAGCTGCCGGGGCGCCCCGTCCCCTCCTCGGACAAGCGCGTTGACCCGCCTCGGGTGGTCACTTACATCGCCAGGGGGGCAGAGCCGGTTGCCGGAGGAGTCCGTGTGGGGACACACCGCCACTGCCCCTTCCCGCGCCAAGCTGCGGCGATTTTGTGAAAATGAACTTTGCGCATCGCCAGGGGGAAAAAAAAAAAAAAAAAAAAAAAAAAGGAGGGGGGAGGAAGTAAAAGAGGCGTTAGGAAATGGGCAATTAAAACCGACAGAGCCACTAATGAAAAAATGGGGAGAAAAAAAAAAGACCAGGAGCAGAGGGGCTCGGTCTTGTCAGCTTTGCACAGTCATTAGCCGGTTGCTTCAAGGACCGTAGCTGCCCGAAGGAGCCTGAACACCGTGCGGGCGCTGCCGGGGGTGCCCCAGCCCCGCTGCCGGCAGTGCCCGCCGCCGGCGGCGGGGGAAGACAGGTCGGCGCTAATACCTCTAACGACATCAACGCCGCGATTTGTTTTGAATGTTCACTTTTATTGGTGTTCTCCCTTTGCCAAAATGTGCTTGATTACATAGATGCGGTGCCGTGATAACTGCGCACCCTAGACAGCCTAGGTGTAACCGGGAAAGTTCAGCCCAGGCCAGATCAAATCCCAGGCTGTTTAATGCTGAAAGGCTGCGTGTTGCTATTAGTGTTAAATATATGGCTAATTATGCGTATGAAAATTAAACATCAGTGTTATGCTAATGGGGCCGCCTTCAGCTGTGGATCAGAGCACTTGAGACTAGCATTTAATCAAATGAATCAGTAACTAATACATCTGCACGTGTGAACTTTCACAAGATCATTTTCCTGTTACAGTCACACCGCTGAATTATGAAAGAAATAATTATCAACACTTTCCAATTATCTAACAAAGTAATTTGGGATTCATCGTGGGCTTTCTGGGGAGGATCTCCCAAGTCCCACCTCATTTATCGCTCACGCACGCGGAAGTTTTCATTTTAAGTTCAAACGCGCCGTTTGGCCCATTCAGGGCGATTCTGTTTCGTCGGATTTTCGTTTTTATCCCTCGTAAGAACAATAACGGCGACAACCGAGCGGCGCGTTCCGGAGGTGCGGGCGGCGCTGGCACCCGCAGGCCGGAGCGGACAGCCCCTGCGCGCCCGCGGAGTTTGCGCGGCCGGGCAGGCGGGGGCCGCCCGCTTTGTCTGCGGGTCCCGCCGCCGTCTGCCGGAGCGGGGCCGGCGGAGCGCGGCTGCCGTCCCCTCCGCGCCGCCTGCGCGGCGAGGGGCGGAGGAGAAGGGCGGAGGGAGGTGCGCTGCCTCCTGCCGTGCCCCGGCTCGGCGCCCTCCGTCGCCGGCGGCGGCAGCGGGCGGCCCGCGATGGGAGCTGGGGCCCAGGCGGCTCCTGGCCCGGGGCCGGCCGGGGAGCGGTGCCGGGGAGCCGGCGGAACGGGGCGGAGGCCGCCGAGCGGTGCCGCCGGTGCCGTCGGGGCGTGCGGCCGCCGCCGGCGCTCGGGGACGCGCGGCGCTGCCAGTCCGGCTCTCCGCGCTCACCGGGGTCCGGGCGAGCCCCGAGCGCCTCGGACCAATCCAAAGCGATTATGCAAGACGGCGGACCAATCAGCTCCGCCAGCTCATGAATATTCATAGACTTGGCTGAGTCAAAGCTTTTAGGCGAGTTTGTGTAGATCTACAGCATCATGCTTAGACTTTTCAAAGAGACAAACTCCATTTTCTTATGAATGGAAAGTGAAAAACCCTGTTCCGCTTAAATTGGGTTCTTTCCTGTCCTGAGAAACACAACAGACCCCCAAAAGGCAAGCTGAAGAGAGAGCACACACACAGACCAAGCGACAAGAAATGACCATGACTACCATGCCAGAGAGTCTAAATAGCCCCGTCTCAGGGAAGGCTGTCTTTATGGAGTTTGGGCCGCCCAGCCAGCAAATGTCTCCTTCTCCCATGTCCCACGGACACTATTCCATGCACTGTTTACACTCCGCGGGCCACTCTCAGCCTGACAGCTCGTACAGCACAGCTTCGTCCTTCTCCCGACCGCTGGGCTACCCCTATGTGAACTCGGTCAGCAGCCACTCGACCAACCCCTACATCAGTTCAGTGCAGTCCTACCCCAACAGCTCCAGCCTGACTCAGACCCGGTTAGAGGAGACAGGTAGGTGCACTCGGCTTTGGGGAGGGGGAGGGAAGGGGGGAGGGAAGGCAAGGAGGGAGGGAGGGAGGGTGCTTGTATTAAAAAAAAAAATCTATCGGGGGGGAAAAATTAAATTAAATTACAAAATATTAGTCAGGAGAGGCTGAGGATCACAGGGGAGCAGTACACAGAGCACACAATGCCCGGCTGGAAAAGAAATCAACCCAGATGTGCACGTATTAGTCTTCGTAATTATTTATTGCGTAGCGCTATAAACAATGTATGCAATTAAGGGTAATTAAACCTAAACTGCAGCCTGTAAAAATAGCAAACTTTCTCTGGGAAGAAGCCTGGGCTGCCATAATCGCCCGGAGCCTTTGTTAGCGTTGCTCGGGCTTCACTTTTCTTCCTCCTCATTATTGTTATTGTTGATGTTGCTGCTGTTATTGTTACTATTGCTGCTGCTATTGCTGTTACTGCTATTATTACTATTGCTGCTATTATTATTATTTATTCTGCATCGTTTGTGGTTTGTAGGGGCCGAATCGGAGAAAAGCACTGTGGTAGAAGGAGGGGAAGTTCGCTTTAATGGGAAAGGGAAAAAAATCCGCAAACCCAGGACTATTTATTCCAGTTTGCAGCTGCAGGCTTTGAACAGGAGGTTCCAGCAAACTCAGTACCTGGCTCTCCCCGAAAGAGCCGAGCTCGCAGCATCTCTGGGACTCACCCAGACCCAGGTACAGCTCCGAAGGAGCCGGCCCCTCTCCCCTGTCCTCTCGCTGTCCCCACCGCCGGCATGGGAGACCCCACGCGTGATGCAGACGGGTCACAACCGCCGGCAACGGGGCCCGGCGCGGGGGGGGGTCTTACCGGGTGGTTTGGCATCACAAAATGACAACGGGCACAGCAGCCACGGGGGCGGGGGATAAGGGGGAGAAGCTGGGGGGCCCGCCGGGCGCGGGGGTCCGTCGGGCCCCGGGCGGGGGGGATGCTGGACCGTACCGAGGGATGCTGAGCCCTGTCCCGTTCCCGTTCGCAGGTGAAGATTTGGTTTCAGAACAAGCGCTCCAAATTCAAGAAGCTGATGAAGCAAGGAGGGGCCGCCCTGGAGAGCAGCGCCTTGACCAACGGCAGGGCTCTCTCGGGCAGCTCGCCACCGGTGCCCCCGGTGTGGAATACCACCTCTGCCTCCGGTAAGGCCTCGTCGGGGACCCCGGGCACCTACATCCCCAGCTACACGTCGTGGTATCCTTCGGCTCACCAAGAAGCTATGCAGCAGCCGCAGCTGATGTGATTATAAACCCGTTTTCCCCTACCGCAAGCACTATCGGTCCCGAAAATAATTAAAATTATTACAAAAAAAAAAAAAAGAAATTAAGTAAAATAAAAGGGGAAAAAAGAAAAAAAAAAAGAGG